>NC_134999.1:0-308159 GCF_051020985.1 Nomia melanderi | reverse complement strand
TTAATGGTAGACTGAAGAGTATAAGTTACTCAAAACTGATACAAAAGCAAAAATGTGCGGGATCAACCGAATAGAAGAGTATACGAAGGTGGCAAACAATATAATGACTTAGTGACTTGAAGGTAGCAATTCTGAAAGGTTGGGCAGATTTAGATCAAAAGTACATAAAAAAGTTACATAGAAGTCTGCCAAAACGAACGATCGAAACAGTTCATAATTCACAGTATACAATTATATTACCATCTATTTGTGACCCCCTCAAAATATCGAACAATACTGAAGAATATATTACAAGAGACGACAGTGAAAAATAGAAGAGAATTATGATTCAAATGATTCAACGAATAGTGTGTACGAATCTGGTACGTTATCATCGGACTGTGAAGAAGACATGGTAAATATTATAAATAACGGATTAGTTTGACGGTAAAATATAAATAGAAGACGGCTTAAAATATTAAGTACGTCTTCAGAAGAGGAAGATTCAAATATAGTTGACAATATGGAAAACGGTAATGAGACTGAAGTATTATTGTGGTTAAGAGAGAATTTGACGCCGAAACGACATTTCTTTTCCGAAGAAGATTCAGGTATAAAAACTCATCTAAATCCATAGTCAGCACCGTTAGATGGTTTTCAAATCTTCTTCTCGGAGGAATTAGTCTCTGCAATTACCGAGCAGACGAACAATTATGCCAAATACGTACGAGAACAGTCAATATATAAAAGAACTTCCCGTTTGAACAATTGGAGGGATGCTCTAATCTGTGAAATGTACAGATTTTTAGGCGTTACAAGCTAATGCCTCGGATGAAGAAACTCTCTTTGAGAGAATATTAGTCTACGGATGAAATGCTGAAAACCAGTATTTTCCGCAAAATGATGTTACCAGATCAGTACATGCTACTATTACAAATGTTACATTTCAGTGACAGTAATATAGCAAGCGATGAAGAGCACGAGCACGGAACTTTGGCGCCACACAGCCATCGCTCGCCGGCCACAGCTATGTAGGGCCGTTACTACGCGCTGTATAGACCTGGACCCCGGTCACTTCTTATATGTATATATATATAATGTTTAATTGTTTTATAAATTTTCATAAGAGTTATGAGAAAATTTTCACGATCGTTCTGTTTTAAATAATGGCTGTGTGGCGCCAAAGTTCCGTGCTCGTGCTCTTCACGGACATTTTCTTAACCTGTCCGAAAAAAAAGCCGTTCTCACACTTCCTGCGGGGGGGGGGGGGGGGGTCCTCTTCAGAATTGTCTGCAGAATCCAATGGTGCACAGCAAATTCGTGCTGGCCAACCCACTTTTCGTAGAAATGTAACAGAAGTGCATACAAAGTACGCGCATCTACCCTTTTTTAAACTTTGATCATCGTTTACAAACATTTAATGATACGCAAAATTCAAAATTTTTATAGCTACTTAATCGGGCAAGTCTCCTTTATTTTTTGCGACAAATTTTAACTGCCTATCGTTTTTACTTTTCACGTAACACTTGGTTTTCTGAAAAATTCGACCGTTTTTACAAAACCCCAGTTTTTTCGAAAACTGGACCTGACCCAGCAATTTGGTTTCCGGATTCGTATTTAGGGTAAGGAACTCTATAAGAATCACATAGTGGTTATTGCGAAAACTAACATAGGTCAAAATTTGTTCCACAGTGTAATTGGTATACGTGTCCACGCTTATAAACTTTACTGTACAAACACAAAACCAACTAATTTGGGACTGTTCGCAAAAACAAAGTTGGAATGCCCCGTATGGAAGAAAACCTCAAGAGAGGAGAAATTGCTACGGGTCAACAAGCAATTTATTGGCAATCAAATGGCCTGACAAGAAGGACGTTTGGATGTTGTCTTCTATACACGCAGCTGTATTGGTGGAAACAAAGAAGAAAGACTACCGTACGGGGCTATTTAAGCAGAAACCATCCTGCATTCAGGATTATAATTTTAACATGGGTGCTGTCGACAAAGTGGACATGATTTTAAGCACTCTTAATTCCGCAAGGAAAATTATAAAATGGTATATAAAGTTTTTCTTCCATTTATTGGATTTAGCCATTTACAATGTGTATATTCTGTATACAAATTCTACTGGATCAAGACAGAAGTTTCACGAATTCTATTTAGCTCTTATAAAAGCTATTTTACGGAAATATCCACAAGATAGAAACCCAGCAAGAGGAAGAAAAAGAAAATCCAAAGACTCACCGTTTCGGTTAACCGGGAAGCATTTTTTATTAAAATGTCCAAATGAAGCAGGCAAAGTACAACCAACAAGAAGGAAATGCGTTGTTTGTACGAAACATGAAAGGTGTGACACGCGATATCAATGCAGAAAATGCGACGTCAGCTTGTGCATTGATGATTGTTTTGAAATCTATCATACACAAATAAACAATTAATTTTTGTTATATTTCTTGCGCTTGGTTTTTATTCCTTATTTTCAAGTTAATTTATATTGTAAATTTTACTATTTCTAATAGGTGTAATTGATGTTTGAAAATAACGTTCTTTCATTATTTAATCTGGTGCAAAAGAAGTACAATAATAACTTGTTATTTGCGCCTTGGACAGTTAATCAACAAAGCTGACGCGAGCGAAAAGTAGTCCGTCCACACCGATCGCCAGCGCTAAACGTGCGCAGTCTCTCCGGGGCGCATCGGCAGAGAATCGTCTGTACGCAAAAGGTTAATACGAAATATGTGCAAAATATTTTAATAATAGGTAATAAGAATAATAAGTGAGTTTCGGTTCCTGAACATCCTTCCAATAAATCTTTCAAGGATACATTTTCATAAGTGGATTTAATTAACTATTTATCAGCCACTATTTTTTTGTTAAGAGCTGTCCTATCGAGAGCAGCTAATTTTTATAAACTGCGGGCAAGTGTTGTACTTTTAATATATGCAAGAGGAAAGTCGATTTTTCCGGGCTGTTACATTGGAATGCCTTTTCAACTCCTATTCGCCTCTCACGTTAGCTCCATCGACCATCAAGCTATAAAAGTGGAGAGGGGCAAGGGGACTTTTTCACTTACGATGCTCGAGCCGCCTCGGCTTCCGACGCATTGGCGCGCGGCAATAACAAAGAACGTTATGCCTCACTCCGTTGTATTCAGTTTCTAACTTGTTGTATTATATAAAATAACTGTGTTGTTAAGGTGACATTTTTGGCAACATTTTATGCTTACCTCAAACTATATATTTTTCATTGCTATTTATGACAGTTTCCCATCTCTGTGATAATTGGATTATTTATTTTTTATAAAAATCTCTGTTACGACCTGGACAGAGTCACGATCGCGACATGAACGATCCATTCGTGTTGCTCGGACGCTGTCGTGATTTGATTTCTCTTTTTTCCTCGGCTGCCTCGTTGAAGGTAACACGTCTAGGTTTGTCTTTTGGGGAAAATGTCTTTTGATTGGTTGTTCCTCTCGATGCGCTGCACCACCGACAACAGCGTGGGGGTGAACAGTTATCTTGCCCTCGACTGCCTACCAGGGTGCTGTTTTCTGTCATGGGAAAGGCCCAAGGCCGGCACAGATTCGGAGTCCCGGGCACCGCTGGCCAAGTGGATAGAACTTTCTCCACACTTAGCTTGCAGATGCTCAAGAACTCCGGTTTATTGCCGACCGGGCGCTGAACGGCCGCTCGAGGTTTGATTCTGCTTGTATTTTATGGAGGCCATTGTGCATCCATTTCGTGTTGTGACGCGACAATCTTTAAATTTATTGCTAAAACATAATTGTATTGTTGTACTGATTTGATTTTAGTTCCGATATTTTTGTTTATGTTGCCACAGCCACGTGTGATTTCTCCAAAAACCGCAACCGACATAAAAACATGAAAGCTAACCCAAACAAATGCAATCATGTAACATTTACACTCTGCAAACAAGAAATACCTGACATCAAGCTAAACGACACAGTTATCTCACAAGCCAAACAAGTGAAATACCTGGGCCTATGACTAAACTCAAAACTTACATGGTGAAAGGAAACAAGTGCACTGGCTAACGAGCAGGAATGCCAAACTCGTCCCTGAAAACAAACTTCAAATGTACAAAACAATAATAAAGCCAATCTAGACCTATCTGTTTATTATGTTGCCAGAACTCACGAAAGGACTACTTTGAAAAAAGAGGGATCTTGTTCAGATCCTGAAGACAACCAAGGTTGCTTAGGTTTTGTGTTTTATTGAGTTACACGATAGCGAGTCCAAATTGGAAAAACGCGATAGAGGTTTTAATTTGATGTTGACGGTTACGTGGTTAAGATAATTCTGCTCTTCCTCTCGGTTGATGGGATTTAGAAATACTCGGGAAAGGGAGAACTTTTGATAGTAGAGAGAGGGAAACATTTAGGCCTTAATGATTCGCGTTGGGGGTCAGAGTGACTACATATCTGGACGCCAGACTGCTGGCTGTGTTTACACTTGGTTGGATTTACAATGTGTTCACAGAGTAGTTACATAGGTTATTTTATTTTTAGATAGGGATGATGATGAACACGTTTTCAGATGGACGCAGGTCGGTGATATCAATAATAATAGTGGTGGTAGTGGTGGTGGTGGTGGTGGTGGTGGTGGTGGTGGTGGTGGTGGTGGTGGTGGTGGTAGTAGTAACAATAATAGTAATAGTAATAATAGTTACTATGAATATACAGGGTACTTAGTGGGGTAGGATGTAATACCGTAGATACTGTAAAAGAAGAAATAATAACATAAATAAAAAAACTGACTGAAAAAAATCCACAACCACTCCAACCTTCTCATCAAGGAAACATTCAGAACTACACTCGGAAGGAGGATAAAAAGGAAGCACCCTAACGATCTTCCAAACGAAACACAAATTTGGCAAATGTCCAAAAGGACAAATTGTAAAGGACAATTGAAAGTAGAATAAAAAGAACACGTGTAGTCTTACGTCATCGTGGAGGTGTCTTAAAAAACTTAAATTTAAAGTTAAATTTTTTACTTTATTTAAACTTAAATTCTAAATACCAAATTCAAAAATTAATCCGACCATTATACTTTCTATTCTACCATAGGCTCTAATACCATTATTTATATTAAAGATACGTAGGGACGGTAAGAGGAGAGCAGATCGTTTATACGAACGAGAAGATGAACAAAACTCGCACAGAAAGCTAATATTTTGTAATCGTTTACCTCTCTGCCTTAGGTTTTCTTCTTTACTCTTGTGAGCTTTGACGTTTTCTTTTTTACTCTTTTTTCTTTCTTGAGAATTGATAAGTTGGTAGGAAATCCTCTTTCATCAGTATCACAGAATGTTGATGAAATCGCATACTTTTCTGCAGACGCAAAAAGTTACAGAAGCTAGGTTGGAATGCCTATCCTCATCCTCCGTACACCCCTGACTTTGCCCTCTTTTATTACCGTCTGTTTCGATTGCTCTAAAATTCCGTGAACGGAAATACTTTGATTCCGCAAAGGAGACAAAGGAGTGCCTAGATATCACTTTCTTGTAGGCGGTGTGATGGATTTTTCAAAATACAGTATTATGAAGCTTCCGAAAAAATGGGAGAAAGTAGTGTCAATCAAAACGGAAAATATTATTCGGTAAAGATATTTTTCTTCGTTTTTTCTCTCTTTTCTAAAGTACTGCAATTACTTTCATTTTAATAATGTTTGACATAAAATTATAATCGTAGATAAAGAGGTAGTCAACGGTTCGTAGAAGAAAATATGTTAAAATCGCAGACCGAACGCCTTCGAATTCAACATGTAGTAGACTTAGAATGAGTATCAGGATGAATTAAAAGTACGCGTTCGGCGGTTGGTGCGAGACTGTCTTTCCCCTCCTCGTGGTCGACGCCCAGCGGAAAGTCGGCCTTCGTTTGTTTCTCGAGGAGACGCTTACGACGTGACGCTCCTCAAAACAATCGATACTACAAATCGATACAGTTAAACTCGGCCTGTCCTGACCGGCGATTGTCTTCAATCGTCCCGCATGTACTAAGTCCAATAATCTTACGACTAAACGAAGAACACTAATTTATAACTAACGTTGAACGTACACCTACATACACAAGAATATTACACATTATATAAAATATGAATACCTATTAAAACGAACATTTTTCGTTTACCTAAACTAATTTTACTCCACGAACCAATGCTACTCTTATTTTATCCATTTTATACATTTTCTTTTACCCATAATTGCATATTTTCCGGAGAACAAATACCTTCAAACGGCAATTGTGTTAATTGTGCCAATTGTTGTCCTTCCGGATCGCATATAACGTAACGGTTTGTGTCTTTACTGAAGGCTATAGAAATTTCGTATAGTCCTTTAAATGTAGGTAATAATTTCTTATTTATGCCAGAAGTAACATCTATATTCTTATTTACAACGTAATCGTCTATCGAATATTGCGTTGGTTATTTGTGTCGCTTATCATAGAAATGTTTATTATATTCATTACACATTTGTATTTTAGTTTGTGTTTATATTACGCATATGTATTATTAAAAGGTTTTCAAAAATGAGAAACTAATCCTAAAAAACTTTACAATTCTCGGCAATTGCGAGGGTATCGGGTATTCAACGACAGCTTGAATATTGTTTTTATTCAAGTTGAATATCCTGCTGAATTTATACAATATCCTAAATAAATCATTTATTTTTTTTCAAGTGAGAAAGCGCATTTTCCAAATTTTAATTCTAAACGGTTTTCAGTCAAATCTTCGAAGACTTTCTTCAATATTTCCACATTTTCATCGATAATTTTCGTATCACTGCGATATTAATATATCGCCCAAATAAATGAAAATTTCCCGTTCATGTAATAGTTCTGTGAAAGCAGCATTAATAAAACCCATGAAAAATGATAATCCGTTTGACAATCCAAATAGCATACGCGTATAATATTCAAATTGACCTACGAAGATAATAAATGACGTAGGTAGACGAAGGCGAATCAGTTCAGATTTAACAGCGAAAAACTAATACTTGAAATTCAAAATCAACATTTTTTTTCATTTTTGCTATAGAAGCTAAATGTCCATTATAATATAACCATTAGTTTTTCACCCCAGAATTTGAAGTAAATCCAACGCTTTCATGTTTCAGCTTTTTGCTTATAAAACGAAGATTTTTCAATTATTTTAACATTTTTATGTGTATTAATAGCAAATTCATTCCAAGTTTTAACTATCAGTTTGTCGTTGATCCTTCGTGAATCTAAAAAGTAATTCAATTTTCTGTAAAAATTTCTTGTTTGATTCAAAATTGTACAATTTAATGATAATAAAAACAGTTACTGACACATTGGTCGCAGATATGTACTACCTTTTAACACTACATTTATCAGCATAGTTTTCGTGACACGACTCTTCGCAAAGATTGCATTGGACCCAATCTTTTGATGGTGGCTGGATACATTTTCCATTGTAATAAATGCAATATTATTCCCTGGAAGATGCTATATTTATGTTATTAATTCATTGATTCTTATTAGTCTTCATACTTATTTCAATAGTGTTCTCCATTGGTCTAGTCTTTTATTTCTTTTTGTTGATTTTTTAACAAGTATCATTTTATTGACAGATGATGTCAAATGTAAAATTGGTTTTTTTAATTATTCGCCAAGTAAGTCTTCTTTGTAGAGTTGTACAAAGTATGCGATAATTTCCAGAGCCTGACGTATGGTCAGTAGTTCGTTCCAGTTAACTCTTATTATTGTTTCGTTTATTGTTTCTGCGCTCCGTGATCCCTGATTTGTGTCTTTTTGCACGTACAATAAATAATCATGATATTTGAAAATGAGAGAAATCCAAGATTCGATTCGTCCCGCACGGTTTACTCGCATGGTAAATACTGAATTCAGGCAGCTTAGAGACTAATAATAATCAACACATTTGAATTTCCAAGCCAAGCTTGCCATTTTAAATATGAAATTTCGAATAACGTATTTTGGAATAGCTACAAATTCGTTATGTTCGCGCACGATCGCACACGCGTCCGCTTCGATTTATGAATCAGAAACCGAAGAACAAGATGTTCCACAATCTGAAAAAAAAAATTGCAACGAATTTATACCGGCCATTCCATTTGTGGACATCTGTAAAAATACACAATTTTGATGAAAAAGATTCTGGATGCAAAGCAGCCCTGGACAACATGTCAAAACCGTTGGGCTATTTCCAATTATTTTTCCCAGAATTTTTAGTAAATTTCAATATAAAAGAGACAAATAACCACGAAGACAAGTAACAGCGAATAAAATATACTAAAATATATAATTATCCATTATTATTGGAGGACTTCACAAATATGTATTTCTCGAAATGACATAAAAATCAGTTTCGACCTCGCAGTCTCAACCGAAAAGTGTTTTGGTCGCAACCGATCTAATATTTTCATTCCGTTCCGGCTAACACCTTTAAACTGAACGGTATTGTTATGTGGACCAATAATTATACGAGATGGAATCTATTAGAAATAGGTGACGAAATAATAAAACAGTATATATATATATATATATATCCACCCAAAAGTAAGTTAAGGTCCGCTTTCCTTTACAAGACCGTCTATGGCCTTGCCTGGAGAAAAGTCTCTTAACTTCGCGTGACAAAATCCAGATACATCTGGTTGACTTTCTATCTCCTCCGTTTATGGCATTGCCTGGAGAAAAGTCTCTTAACTTCGCGTGACAAAATCCAGATACATCTGGTTGACTTTCTATCGCCTTTGTTTGGACTAAAGATATATGAACGTTGGACATTCTTGCTGTTGCTAGCTTAGCATTAGTAATAATTCAACAGAATTAGTGTTTTGCTCAAGAACCACACCGGACTTTCTTTATCTAATGTGCCATAATGGGCATGATTTCTTTTACATATTTGTTAATTATTAGCGCGACTACACAGCTTTAAAAAAGACATTCTCAAAAAGATTAAAAACTAAAATAATCAATTGCAACCTTACTGCTTTTATAATTTACATAATTCCGAGCATCATTAAATGTACTATGCATGTGTTTACATATTACCAAATTCCATGTCGATATCATAAACATTTTTGTAATTATACGTTATTTAACATTTTTCATGTTTACCTTCAATTTCAAAAATATTAGTTTAGTAGAGTTCAGTGCTCTGTTTAGTATCATTGGAAAAGGCAAAGTCTAACCTTTAACCCTTCGCACTCGAAAGTTTTCCACTTGAAATATTCAATACTTTTCAATTAGTTGTAGACAAGATCCTTTAAAATTTATTTATCAAGAAATCACAGATAAATTAGGGAACAAAGCTATTTTCTTTCAATATTTCACGTATTCATACAGTATACAAAGGTTAACGGTAAATACAAAAGTTTATAATTTTACTGTATCAAATCATTTGGCGATTGGGAATCGCCTCTCGAGTGCAAAGGGTTAATAAAAAACACTAATATGGTGTGCTACTGTGGTGTATTACTGAGACAGTTATAGCAATTTTTATTTAAAATGACGTTCGCAAAGCGTCAAGCGCTATTTGTATGGGTACAGAATATTTTCATTTTAAGACTTACACTCTGCGACAGAACTATGAGACACTTGGGATTTTATCTAATATTTTATTAATACTAATTTTTTCATAAATGTTTTCGTTATTAATCCAAAGGATCAACTAAAGTACATACGCATTTCCATAGCGGCAATGTTGTTGAATTAGATTGAAAAAAGTTTCATTGAAATTTCTAATTTTTGATAAAATAAGGTGCGACAAAACTATAAGACAATGTATATTTTAGGTAAGAAAAAATGGGTGAAAATTAACGAACAAATTTTTGTTTGATTTATTAGTAATGTGTTGTGCCACCTTTCTTTTTTATAGTTTCAATTAATTGTCGTGGTATCGATTTATATAAATTTTTTATTTCATCTTGACTTAATTTGGCCCACTGTTCTTCAATACGAGCTTTCAACTCTTCCACCGACAAATACTCTTCTCCATTTCCATATTCAGCACGTGCTAAAATTCCTCAGATGTTTTCTATTATATTTAAATCCGGAGACTGCTCGCAGGTCATGATAAGATTTGTATATTACGGTCTTCAAAATATTTGTTTACACGTTTTGCTGTATGCACAGCGACATTATCACGTTGTAAAATATATTTTTCACATGAAATAGTGTTGGCATGTCGCGTTAATTGTTCTTTTAATATTTCTATATATTTAACTGCATTCATGCCAGTGTTAATAAATTTGATATTGGTTTTCCCGTAGTATCCTATTGCGGTCCATACTGTGATGCTGTCTCCGCCCATTTGCCTTCTTGACAAATGCAATTTTCCCTTTTACAAATTATGAAAATAATATGATGTACCATCTGGTCCATCTAAATTGAAACGTTTTTCATCTGAAAAGATAACTTTTCGCCACTTTTTTTTCCACTGGAGATGTTTTCCCGGAAAATCTTCCCTGGCTGCTTTGTGTCGATTCGTAAGTGGCGGTTTTTTCTGTAATTTTCGTCTCTTTGAATGCGTGGCTCGTTGAATTATCCGTTGCACGTTACAAGTATTGGTGTGAACGTCAGCTTCCGCTGCAATTTGCCATACTGTCAAACTAGAATTCGACGCTACCCTCAGAATGGCTTGTCGTTGTCGCTCGGCCGTCGCTTTTGGACGCCCACCAGGATGTTTTTTTCCACAATTCTCTCTACATTTTTAAATAATTGTGCATGGCTCATCGATTTCGCCCAATCGCTCTTAAAATTTCTGAAATAGAAGTACTCTTTTCTTTTAACACGTTGAACGCCGCACGATTTCATAGAGCAAAATACACAAAATGGAAAAAGTACAATATTAAATCATTTGACTGAGTTGTGTTGTTAACGTATACGCCCCACGCTTTACAACTGTATTGTTTTATTTCTGGAGTATGCCTTATAATCATAATTATCAAGGAAAGGGTCTATAGTTTAAGATGCATAACAGAACAAACCAATAAATTAATTTTTCTAGGAATTAGTTTAACAAGTACCTGGCTGAACATTACTCTACTGAGCAAGTCGCATTCTCGCACATAATATTTTTTTATGATGTCTATATTAGTTTAAAATAAAACATTTTAGTTGGAATATATTTAATATTATATTTATGTGACAAGTTTGTATATAATCAGGAAGGGATATTACGGTGAACTTTGTTAAAGCATGGCAAACATAAATGTGGTTTATCCACACAATTATTCCAGAATGTTGCAACTTTTACAGTACAGTTTTACAGTACACGCCCCACGATCAAATGAGCGCATCAGCAATAGTATTAAGATGCCCATAATTGACTGCATAAGGAATTTTTAAAAAATTCTTCATTTTACGATGATAATACCAAATGGCTTGAACGGAAAGTTCAGCGTGGGGCGTATACGCCACACGCGGCAGGGAACGTGTTAAATGCCTCCCTCTGTATGTATCATAGAATGGCCACTACTAAATACCATTGCAACTAGAACTGCAATTAACTTCAGTTTCAATTATATCGCCATTGGTCTCCGGCATTATTTTTGCGATTATTTCTCTTTGCAACAAAACAAATCTTTTGACTGTATGAACTAATGAATTTCTTAATGGAACTTTCGCAGTTTTTTCTGTAACAGTAATATTAGACGATACGTACTTTTTTCGGGTAGTTTCTTCAACTACAAAATCATACTTTGGGTATATGTTGCGATTTATGGCTTTACCTTTTAATCTAATATTTATGTATTGTTTTTTACTGACATTGTTTTTGTCCCACGTAAACAAGCCACTGCTTCATCTGGAGTAAAGGCAGTTAACTCTTTTTTAGGCGAAAATAATACTCATCGCAGTTTATGTAAGTCTATTGGAACTTTTAGTTGTTTCATTTAATATTTTCGACATATCTTTATTTTCCTGTTTTCATAGATGTAGCCTGAACAATTAAATTTAATTGCTCATCCTTACCTACAGCTAGTGCCAATGCTTCTCGCCTTTGACTTCGATCTGATTTTTCTTCGTATGATAATCGTGGACTAGAAAAATGGTTTTCCAGTCAATGCTGATGTTTAGTTTTAAATGTTAGTATTGTCCGCTGACAATTCTTCTATTTTGTGCACAAATTGGTACAAAACTTTCGAACTTTTTCCTCAGTTAATTGTTTGTATTGTTCAGAAGCATCATTTTCCTTTAACGTGTTAAAGATAGAAGAACAAACAGCAATTGTGTTTTTCTTTGGATTACTTCCAGTGTACCACGAATTAAGGAGCTCCCTTCATTTTTGAAGTAGCACTCGTCTAAAAAGTAAGGATACTTAACCGTTTGATACATGCAATGAGAAAAATGAGAGACATACCTGAAGTTCGTCCAAAAATTATTCTGTAAAATCTTAAAAATAATTAAAATAGTTTTTTTCGATCTGAGGCAGGTTGACGCACAACGCACAAATTTAGAATGCCTTGATAAAGAGGTTAACCAAACTCGCAAAACTTACGATTAACAAAAACGGTAGTTTATTAATAAAATAACAAAGGGACTATCGCAGGGGAATCACGCTGTCACCCTGCCGCTCAGTCACCGTTCGCTTGCTGACTCTCACGAAAAATAGCCCCGCCGATGCATTTTCACTCGCTTATAACTCCTACCCCCATTTATTCTTTATTCCTTAAACTTATATCTTTCTCACTTGTATTCCTGTCACTTGTACTCTGACTTTTCCATTCATAATTCAGATTCAGGCGGTCACGTGCACACTGGATTTTTACGTCGCAGTCTTGCGGTTTTGTCACCTAGTTCCAAACACTCTTCTTTCGCATCCTACAGGCACTCGAGTGATCGAAAACACAATTACCCTATTTTCTAAATACATCGGCACCACCTAGTTGCAAGGCGATATCGACCATTCATACCTACGTTAGTGAGGAATTGAGACAACACAGTGGTACACTTTAATATTAACGAAATGTTTATTAAATTGTATTATATAATGTCATATAATGTTCGTTGAAGATTCACCCAAGACTACGTTTACACTCTCTTAGATTCTTCTCGATTTCGTTTATACAGGTAGTAGCCCTCCTACAGCACGGAATTCTACAATACGGTTTCGCTCTAACACGATAAGATAAATTACGAAACTCTCGTATAACACTGTACACGGCTTCACGCAGAACACAGTATTTTCTAGGGACCTATCTACCGTGTTATAGGAGGGTTACCTGACTATCCGCTGAACTCGCATGCACTTTTATCAGTCATCCCCGATCACTCTTTTCTCTTCTTCACAAGCATCTCTTCTTACTTGCACCCTGTCCCTTGAATCCATATCTAACACTCTCGCAGTCATGTATACGCTTTACTAAGTACGCCATTTTCACGGTGTGGTCGCTCGGTTCCAAACATTCTTCTTTCACACAGCTCTTCAGCCACTCAAGATCGTCCTGTTTGCAGTCATAATTTCTCTAAACATACCAACATCACCCCGTCACAAGACGACACCAGCCACGCGCCCAAACAGTCGTTCATTTGTACCTTAAGAAATTAAACGTTACAATTCAATATTTCGACCTATCGACAGACCCTTTTAACAGCGCGTGGTTATGAAATTTAAAACTAACAGGAAAAAAGGTGTTCCAATGCCAGCATCGGAAATATTGTAGTTGATTTCGAACGAGATGTCTCTTTCGGCCGAGCGCGAGCGGTACCTACGCATTGAGTGCGCGGTCGCTCCCGTACATCCATTCCTTAAAATTTGTATAAAAATGAAAGCAGCAGGTATGGCCGTCTCAAATTTATATATTCTTTTTCTGTAATGTTTATATTTTCATATAAAAGTATCTTCATATCTAGCGATCGCAAGCGTTTTCTTCACCTTTTCCAAAGTTTAAATTGTTATAAACATTGCGTAGTTTTACCATAAATTAATAAATGCTTACGATGACATTAAATAATCAATATACAACTATTATCACGCATATAGATGTTCTCGAAACCTATCATTTGATGATTTATACTGAATATTTGGAATCAAATCATTGTTACTTCCCATTTCAGAATTTTCACTTTAACGCGTTATACTCGATTACACAATCGTTTAAAACGAACTTGAATATTTTGGATTTCTGAATTTTAGAGTACCCTTACCTGATAGAGAAACAAATTTTGTCAAACCGTTGAACTTAAAAAATTGAATTTTGGTCAAAGAAAACGGGTTTCCGAACCACTATGCGGCGAGCGGCATCCTCTGACAACCTGCGCAACCACCATAATTATCGCAGTCACCACAGAACCCTACGGTAACACCAGGGAGAGAGTACATTGTGTTCCCCTCAATTTCCCCGTTTCCTTCTTGGTTTTCGGCACGCGCTGTAATAAATGGTCCGTCCCATTGCAATTGAAGTATCTCGTTGTCGGTTTCGGGTCTCCAAACAGAAACGATGATTTGCTAAGTGGCTGCTTTTCTTCCTTCATCGGGATCGACATCGGCACTTGTTTCTTCGCGGCAGGACAACTTAAATTACAAACTAGCTTGTAAATTTTTTATTTATTTTCAACTTCGTCAAGTGTTCTGTCTTCGTATAATTGAGATTTTCGACATGGGTCATCTGCATGCCGTCCACAATATACTGCACTAATGCTTCGATTTAGATGCATCTTCTAGCCATAATCTCACTCATCACTAACAAATATTCCTGCACAGACTCGTCCCATTGCGATTTTCGGGATGATCTTGAGGAAATGAATCTTCAATTTTGGTAATTACATTAAGTCGGTAAAACTAGTCCAATTGACATTGTGTTTCGACTTATTTTAATCACAATAATCTCAACAATTCACTGGCACTACGTTTGAGAAAATAAGATTGAGATTACTGAAATTGATATTTCCTTTATTGCATTTATATTTGACGATGCTCGGAGAACTGTGCCTGTCTCACTTTTTCTCATTATACTCGTTCTCCGACTTTGTCGAACTGTGCTCGAAGAGAAGTGACGAAGGACGCAAATGACGCAGTATCATTCTCCCAATGACGCGTCGACTCCGTATTTGAATCCGATTTCGTCGTATTCTGTTTCATTTGGATCTTCGTTTACGCGAATCAGCCGACAATGAAAACGGCCGCGAGTGGCCGTGTTCTTTTGTCGCACTTCCCCCTTCAGTTCGAGATGAACCCCTATCACACGCGACTATACTATCCACTATGGCTTGCCATACTCCACTACTACATCAGAGTATAGCACAGGATGTTAATAAAGAAAACAGGAATTCGAAGATTAAATTATTCTTTTCCTGCGTAACATGTACGGTATTAACACACTATCGGCGGGTAACATCATGAGCTTGACTCACACGTATAGCGGGCGAAAATGAGTGAAGTATGAAAAAATGCACTTTTTAGAAAACATGTAATATCTTCACATCTAATAGTAGGATTTCAATGAAATTTGTAAAATAGGTATCACATAGTATTTCGAAGATGTAGATGAAATTAAAAAAAAATTCAATTTTTAATTTAGTTTTCTATTACTTCATTTAATGTATAACATGGACCAAACAATAATTGTTAATTTTTTAAAGTTTTAAAAGTTCATGTAGTAAGAGAAAAGCGTAATAATGTTTAGGAATATTTTATTATTCAGTTTCTTATATAGTAATTTCATTCACTTTGTAAGTACAAAACTTGCAGTGTCAAAATAGCACATTTCATAAAATTATTAGTTTTCCTTAAAAATTAATAAATTTAGGACTAAACACTGGTCAGGCTTTACGAAAAACAACCAAAAACATCATTCCTGTCCAAAAATTAGTGACAATGAAAAAAAACAAGCATTGGTAAGTGTTTTACTAACACTTAGTGTACGTTCTGCATAAAAGGTATTAATACCCGACCCGCCGATAGTGTGTTAATAGAAATAATTGTTTTATTTTTAAAAAACATAGGAATAGTTAATAGAATAAGATACAAATAAATAGAAACGATATAGCTTGCAGTGGTACGGGTCTTTTCTGTTCCAAAGCCAACGCGACCCTCTAAAAACTCTCGCCGTCGCACTTAAAAATCATTCTCTTCCACACAAGCATTCTTCTCACTCGCACTTCCAACCAACTCTCAACCACACCCCACTCTCACCATCGCGCATTCGTCATCCTCGCTTACGCATCGCTCGGAAAACTCGCCAACCCTTGGGCCTGGTCTTCATCAGTCCCTTTCTCTTTTATGGCCGTCTTCCTGTCTTTCAGAGTACTGTTCCACTGTCGACTCTTTTACAAAATTATAAATAAAACAATACCCAGCGAAAAAATCTTCTTTTCTTTGTGCCGACCCACTAGTATTCTCATCAGAAACGCATAGTATCATGACAATTCTTACTTGTTTGTCTATTAAATGAATTATTGGAACTATTATAACCCTATTGAGTTTTCAAGAAATACTTCTATCGTATATGATATATTGATACTATTATTTGAAAACTCTTATAATCCATGATTATCTTATTACTTTTCTAATGATCCAAATGGGAGTAGATTTTCGTTTAATTGTTATAATTACACTACCGACCAAAAGTTTGGAATTACTTGCTGATTTCCGTCGTAATTGAATACATCGATTAAGTTTGAAATGATCGTTTGTTGTTACATAAGATATTAATACGCTGCATTATGATTTTAGAGATTTCAGCTGATTCTTATGTCCATAACGCTCTTATATAGATAATACACCCAGTTTACGGCAATCCTCGGAATGAACTTTCCTACTACCGAGAAAGATGTTTTGTTGTCGGCATATACAGGAACCCGTGATTCTTTTGTTCTGTAATAAGCGTTGAGCGTTACATATAGGAAAGATAGAAAATTAGAAACATGAAATCTAGTCCAAATGGTACGTGCCCACTAATCATTTTTGTAATCTTCGTTATGCGTTGTCGCTTCTTAAATATCTATTTTGCTCTAATTCTTACATTCAGCATATATCGCGTAAGAATCGTTGAAGAACCATACTAAAAATAATAGGTCCCCACGCAACGGTAGTATTTTAAGGACCGACGAAAATGCAAGTGATTTATTATAATTGCGAAACCAACGGTACTGTCCGGACACAGTATGTATTCTTCGTCAGCGCCGGTGCCCGCTAATGCTTCTTTCTAAACCCTTGACACTGATGATCCTGTGAAAGTGGAGGATCGATATTCGAAGGATCAATTCTCCCAAAAAAGCTGGTTGATGGAGCATATCGTGTAATTTCTTACAGCAGTAAAACATAGTCAGGCTTTAGTCTACGCGTATCGACTTAAAGACCATTTTCATTGTGAATCATGAGATAATGTGTGATGTCGAAATAGTTTTTAAGCTCTTAATACATTGCCAGCCGCTGTCACGCTCGCGTGACTTATTTTCTTAATGCCTTCTTTAATAATTATTATATTGCAACTGACTATGTTGCGAACAATTGCGTAAATATCACCGTTAGCGAGTAGTAGAACCTGCGTGAATCTCGCCGGCGACAGCGTAATGGCGATCCGAGAAATGACAGCGCTTATTCTCTGAAAGTTTGCATCCCTATGCTTATGACGAACTAATTTTCTAACGCTATGCCTATGACGTACAAAATACTCTATTCAATGAATATGACGTACATATATATACGCATGCGGCGGGAAGAAGTCAGCGCTGTGGAGTGCACTTTGTATTCATGCGTGGAGCGGTAAAGAGGTTAAACAAGGCTTACTTATCTCACGTAAAAGTAACAATCATTTTTTTACTTATAATTAATATTATAAGTAATTATATAGTTATAATTACCCATATTGGTTACATAAGAATAATGTTAAATTAAGAAGTATTTGGAGGGACCTTCGTTCGTCCGCCACGTGGTCGGGAGATTATGCTCCCTCCATTAGGATGCAAAAAAATGAGCAGTTGGACTGTTTCACCAAAAAGAATAAACACAATTCTTTATTCCGTTTTTATAACGTTTTCACACTTTTTACCGCAATACTGAATTAATACCTATTTTGTAACCGCGATTATGCGCGTCGTAACGTGCGTCCTCTTCGTTGTATAATCTCCGTCTCTCTTGTGTCCGCGCCAATCTTTTGTTTTTCCCCTTTTTTTGTTTTTACCCGTCGGTAACTTACCGTTACATCATTCCCCCACCAGTAACTAAGTTACGTTCTATCAAGTTACAGCGCAAATCATATAACTATTTTTACTATCCTAAACCTAGCCTACTTACTCTATTTCGTGGACAATGTTAAACTTTGCATGTGAAGACAATAACAATGAGTAAAACAACGTAAACTATACAATTCTAACACTTAATTTCTAAACTATTATATATCTGTTACGCTTATACTATCGCTAAAACATACTAGCCGTCTTATCAGTCTTCCTGATCGAGATACCTGTGATCTTTCACTTGGCATTTTTTTCTTTGGTTTGTTTTCGTTTGCCGCTTTAGGGGTGTGGTTTGCTGTTGGATGTTCGGTGCTAATAAATATGCTGGCTTTAGTCTATCAATTGAGACGTGTACTGGTTTCCCTTTGACTTGTACTAGAAAATACTTTTCCCTTTTGTTCAGTACTTCGAACATTCCTTCGTAAGCCGGTTCGAGCGGTTTCTTCACTTTATCTGTCCTTACAAATACGTGGGTGCATGTTTTCAATTCCTTGTTTACAAATATTTTTACGTTCATTCCGTGTCTCGTAACGCTGGGTTTGATTGTTTCTATGTATCTCTGCAACCTTTTTGGTATGAATGGTCTGATGTTCTCCGTCGATGTATCGCACCATAACTCCTTTCCGGATGGAAGTGAATAACTTTTCAAAGGACAATGACTTGTTTTTTCTCGTAACTCCTTCAGCTCGTCGTCGTTCTTCTGCTCCTCCGCTATTAGGTCGTAATCAATTACTGCGATTGTCGCTTCTGCTACCCCAGACAGGTTATCTGCAACCATATTTTCCTGTTCTTTAATGTGACATAAGATAGTCGTGAACTGCGATATATATACTGTGTAATTGTCTGAGTTGGCGAGGGGATGCTTTTTCATTTCGTTGCTTGAATGCGAAGGTCAGCGGTTTGTGATCTGTAAGGATCTTAAATTTACGTCCTTCTAATAAGTGCTTCTAATAAATGCTTCATTGCGAGGTAGATGCCCAGCAGTTCCCGGTCGTAAGTGTTATAGCTTCTTTGGGTGTCACTCAATTTTTTTTAATAGAAAGCTACTGGTTTCCAAGCTCGGTTCTCATATTGCTGTAATACTGCACCCACTGCCCAATCAGAGGCGTCTGTGCAAAGTGCTAACGGGGATTCCGTGTCGGGATACGTGAGTAATGCTACATCAGCCAGCTCTTTCTTGCACTTTTCAAATTTTTCCATTGCCTCGTTGGACCAATGGATTTTCCTCTTGTCCCTTTTCTTACAGCCTTTTAAATATTCGTGCAACACAGCCTGGTTATCTGCAGATTTTTTAGAAATGGACGATACAAATTTATCATACCCAGAAATGTTCAGAGTTCCCGGATCGTCGTTAGCAATTTGTAATTTAACCTTTTAGGTACTGCGCGCTCGTCCGCAAGTGGGTACCCCTGGGGACAGCAAATGAATAAATTATAATTTCTTTATATATTTTCCAAATTGGTGTGATCCACGAAAGCCACTATAGTGACGTTCCGTAAAAATAGAGGATCTCAACTGAAGACCACTATAGTGGCGTACCGTTCCAATTGATGCCATCCGCGAAAGCCACTATAGTGGCGTACCGTATCTAAAAGGTTAATATCGCTTCCACACGTTCCGCTAATGGTCGGATTCCTTCTGGTGTAATGTGATATCTCAGAAAGTTTAATTCCTTTACTCCCATTATTGATTTTGGTAGGTTTATTCTGACACCCCATATTCGTTTAATCTTCTAAACAGTAAATCTAGGTGCTCTCCGTGCTCCGTTTCCGACGCCGATGTTACCAAAATATGATCCAGGTACGAAGAAACGCTGGGTAACCCTTGGAGCACTTGGCGCGTGAACCGCTGCTGGAAGCTCGAGGGTGCATTTCTTAGACTGCTAAAAAATCCAACAATTAAACTAAAATTGAAAATCCATTTAACCTGTTAACTGCGGAATTTAGTTTTAAAACTCCCGGGGAAGGCAAAGTTGAAATTGAAAACCAATGACGAGTACAGATGTCAAATGCAGAGTAAACGACATCACCTATGATATATTGTTATAAAGAAATAAAGCGAAAAATGAAAAAGTGTTACATATTTATTTGAAAAAAAATATATATATATATATATATATATATATATATATATATATTGTTGAAAAAATTAGTGTTATTTTGGGTCCAAAAGTGACATTAACAATAACAATAACAGTAACAGCACGTCAAGCACAATTAATTGATTAAAAGCTCATCTACAAGGATCATTGGAAACTTTTAAATCGCTATTATGTTATTATTATGTAATATTAAATTTATTACATTTCCAATTTCTTGACGATCGCCTTTCATATTATTAAACTTATTATTCAACTATTGAATCAACTGTTACGTGCATATCTGGGCTACATTTGCAACTTTGTAATAAACCGTTTATGAACAAACCTCAGATAACATTCCTTTCTTATTCTTACTTGTAGAAGTGAAAGATTGCACTGCTGTAATGTTGTCGAGAAAGTAAGAAATTAGTGTATTCATTAGAAAAATCTAGTCGAATATATGGAAATTCTTTTGGTACGGTTTATATATGTACGTACACCAATGAACTTTGTTCAAATATTTTTGTATTTTCAGCTCCCCCACCTGGATCTTCAGCAAGTGCCTCGGTTGGCGGAGGACCCGAAGCAGCTGGGAACAATGTGGTGACTCCCAGTTCCTTAGGACTTGTTCCGATACAACAGACACACACGCCTCCTCAACCTCCTGAACTGCCAAGTCAGTATTTTCAGATTTATACATTACTTCCGTATATGTATGTTTATGACTACGGAACGTTATCTAACGTTTAACAGTAATAGTTGCGGTTTTCATCCTATAATTTCTTGTGACGCTCTTATTTATGTATTATGTATTCCATCATTTCATATTTCTGTGCACATGTGGATAGACATACGTTTACCATCTTGACCCTATGTCGCTCATCAAAGACTAAGAGTAAATTTTCTATAGTACATCAAGTAGGGATTGATTGTGCAGCGCAAGTGATGTAAGCAAAATTGCTTCATCATTTAACATCCATGTATACCCGCTAGGGGCTGTAGGCTGCACCAACACACATTAACACATAAGCATTGATCGTCGTAATAATGTTCGTACCGTTATCGTTTACCTCTAGATTATATATTTGTCTTCATTCTCAGTTTACATCGTTTACACCTGAAGATGATTGCATTTTTCGATCAATTTAGATTATAAGTAGAAGACGTCGTACGTAATACTGTACCAAAGTACGAATTAGTTCGTTCGTATCTATTCATCAAGTAGAAATATTACTACGAACCTGCTTGGAACCATATGAGTAAATGTACAACAATGTACAAAAATGCAAGATCGATTTAAAGATGGATTGGAGTTGAAAGTCGAAAGCTAAATTAAAACGACAAAAAAGAAAAGAAGAAAACTGTCTGTTGGCGTCACATGTTCGATATAGGTACTATTCACCTCTCACGTTAGTGCCATCGGCTTCTGGCTTAAAAGTGCACAGGGACAAGGGGATTTTTCCACTCATTACGTTCGGCTGTCAACACATTGTCATTATTGGTGCGCGTCGGGGTCCCAGCATCGTGAGTTAAAGAGTCCCCTTACCCCTATGCATTTTTACGGCCGACGGCACTAACACGAGAGGCGAATATAATATTTGTCTTTAAAAATAGTTTTGAAGTTTATCGTATATATATATTATATCTGTAGAGGTACGATAGAGTATAATAAAGTACAGTATATAATATTATGGTTATTTATTTACAATGTTTTGAATTCCTACTACTTCTAAATAACAATTAAGGTAAAAGCATCAGTAGTTGATCGGTTAAGACAAATTCTCTGCGTGGATAATAGTAAACGCTTGCTCCTTTATTAATTAAAGAGATTCTATGCGTAAAAATACTATTTGAACTTCTTACATTATGTAACAAAGTGAACTTTTTTCAAATAGTTATATTATCTAAATTTTACAGACATTTCTGAAAATTCAATACTAGCATCAGAAGTTTTCTCGGAAATGAGAAAACTTTATAGTAACTGACCATATGTGTATGCTAGTGAATAATTTACCACTCATAGTAAAACCAAAAACTGTAAGGATGATTATTTTAATATCGTTTATTTGCAATGATTATGACAAATTACAAGTAAAGGAACAAATACAAATGAAAAGAAGTTAATTCCATACAAAATCTAATTCAGGAACAGAGTAAACGTTTTGAATTTTGCTTGGTCTGGTAGACTCATCAGTATGAGGAACTATATTTTCCCGTTCGTAATCCAGTACACCAAGAGTCTTTGGTTATTTTCATAATCGTCCATGCTTTTACACACATGATATAATTGCTATAAAGAAGTCCTTGTTAGGAGGCATCTCTAACTCAGTAATTTAATAATCTGTAAAATAAGTGCCTAAATAAATGTACTTTAATATTTCGTTGATTTTAACAATATCACGTAAGTAGTTATTTAACAAATTTAAACTCCATTAAATTGAGTCAATAATTGACGGTAGTTTCAGTCAATAGTTGACTGAATAGTAAACCTCTAAAATGCATTATATTTCGAAATCGAGAGTTCTGACTAGAGAGACCTAACCAAGATTACTGACGAAATTTTATGTAAAATGGATATACTGTAATTAGTTATCAAATTTGATTAATTTACGTCTGTAACTGACCGAACCTGTCAACTCCTAGAAATAACAAGAATGACAAGATTCAGTAGTTAACCTTACTGTTAAGTGTGCTTCCTTAAGGTTCGGATAACGAAAACATGACATTCATTAAATATAGAACTATAACAATTGAAGTAATGAAAGATTAAGTCGTAAAATGTTAAAAGCTTAGAAATTTCTTAAAGTTAATTATACACTGTTTCTTAAAAAGGAGGTTATGGAAATTACAATACGGAGGCATACATACAATCGACGTCAATGAAATAAATCGTTGGTTTTTACAATAAACAATTTAATCTAGGTAAAAAAGTGTTTCGGAGTTGAGTCGGTGGAAGCCACAGCATATTTATCGCGCCTTTATTGAAAGATGATTACTTTGGAAAATCATATTTTTTACGTTTTCCTGAAAAACGGTCAACTTGTGATACCAGGTGAATTACTGGTGCCCCTTTACCTTCAAAGTAACAATACTCGACTGAATGAACAACTGTGTCCCCACCTCTGAAACCTTCTATCTGGTGTGCACTGCGCCTTTGGGCCTTTTTGTCCAAGTCTGATCCCTTTTCAAATTATTATCATTTTAACTTCGTAATTGAGTTAGTCAATGAACATAGTAAAAGAAGTGAAAATCGAAAAACAGAATTTCTTTATAGTCGGTGGTATATTGTAGCGATGCGTGTCATACGCACACCAACTGTACCATACAGAAAGGAAAGCGGAATTCTACGTCATACCCGATATATATTGTTGCGCTGGGCGAGTCCTGGGGTGCTCGCCCGCGACATGTTTATTTACAATGTTCTTATTTACACTAATATTTACAATTTCATACAAATATTACAGAATGTAGTCTATAGCTCAACACGTCTATTCACGTCAACGTTCGCTCAAAGACTACTCGTTTGTCTTCGTTTACTCTGACCAACTCCTTAGCGACCAGTTTATTTCAACCCCCTTCAGATCCTAAGGGTTGGTACAGCCGTGCGTGCTAGAGGGACGAGTTCGATACATCGCAACCTCGTTAATTCGATGTATCGCAACATTGCCCTCCTCCTTCGTTGAGCGGTCGTCCCGACCGCGTCAAACTTCACTGTCGGCAATTTCAGTCCGACGACTGTGAACGTCTTCAGTCCGATAACGCTAACCTCTGTCGCTTCCTTCTGTCAGTGAAGCCGGCCTGCAACCACGTGGTACCTCTGCCTGAAGAGTAGGTAAAACCAAATTAATTCCTTTACCTAGGTGGTCTCTCAGACAGTAACGTCCTGACATTCGTCCTCCGTCTCAGGGGAAAACCACCAAAAACCCTGAGCAAGACGCCGGTACTCGATCCTCCGAAGAATTCTTCTCCGGGTAATCCTGGATCACTCATTCCTCGCCCTTCCACATTGAGTCCTTCTTTCTTGTATTTATAGTCTTCTTTCCTCCAGGCTTCTCGGGTGAATTTCCCCTAGCCGTCGAGAAACCTTCCCTCGGATGTTCCCCCAAGGAAACCTTCTCCTGAACCCTTTATTTGGGGCTCCCGAACACCACTCTTTCGCGAACCGACTCCTGGCGCTGCACGCCGCTATTGAAATGCAGCCTCAGAAGATGAGGGGACACCCTCCTAAGAGAATGTCACTTCCTCATACCAACCTTGGCCGGTTCGGCCGCAAACGAAGGAAAGCCTCCGCTGCCAGAAGGAAAATTCTTTCCCTAGTCTTCAGCGACGACAAGTCCTCTTCTTGGGCGAAGAATGTCGATCATTGTCCTTTGATTTCTTCAAATTCGTTGTTCTTGAATCGAAGCGAGCAAGCCGATTGACATGTACAATCCGCAGTTTCTTTCTAGGGGAACGGACAATCCTATAGATTAGGTCATTCAATCGTTGAACAACCTCGTATGGTCCTTCCCAGTCAAATTGCAACTTGGGACATTTCCCTTTTGTTCTTTTCGGATTGTACAACCAGACCTTCTCTCCTTGGGCAAATGAGATCGGCCGTGCACGGGAATCGTACCATGATTTTGCTTTGTTGCTACATATCCGCAACCTCTCTCGTACAAAGTTGTGAGTTTCAGCAAGTCTTGCTCGGTATTCTTCGACGTATGTCTTCTCATCCGTTAAAGCACTTGGTGAAGTCCCTCTCAACAGGTCTAACGGAAGACGCAGCTCTCTGCCCATGAAAACCATAGATGGAGTCAATCCTGTGGTTTTATGTCTGGAGGTCCGGTATGCAAGAAGAAACGTTGGAATCCATTCGTCCCAATCTTTCTGATGTTCTGAAACAAACTGGGACAGATACTGCAGCAAAGTTCTAATCATCCGCTCTACGAGTCCATCCGACTGAGGGTGTAAGGGAGTTGTCCTCGTCTTCTTTATCCCCAGCATCTTCATCAGTTCCTTGAAGATGGAAGATTCGAAACTCCGACCCTGATCAGAGTGCAACTCTAGCGGCACTCCATACCGGCTGATCACCTGTTCCAACAACGCTCTTGCAATCGTTGTCGCCTGCTGGTTTGGTAGCGCAATCACCTCCGGCCACTTCGAAAAATAATCTACCACAACCAGCGCGTACCTGTTTCCGGCCGAAGACCTGGGCAAGGGACCCACAATGTCGAGCGCGATCCTCTCAAATGGTGCCCCGACATTGTAAACCTTCATGGCCCCCATTCCCCTCTCTTTGGGGCCCTTCTTCGCCGAACAAGTATAACATCGTCGACACCACTCGTCGACGGCTTTCCGGTGATCCAACCAGAAGAATCTTTGACGAACTTTGGCCAGCGTCTTCTTGATTCCAAAATGGCCACCTGATGGTGCGTCGTGGCATTGCTTCAAAACCTCTTCAACCTTGCTCTTCGGCACAACCAGAAGCCAAGAAACTTGTTTCCCATCGGCAGATTCCCATTTCCTGCACAAGAGACCTTCCTTGATTTCCAGGGAATCCCAAATTGCCCACAAGTATTTCGTTTCCGGCGAGGAAGACAAAAGTTCCGACCAGCTTGGTTTCGTTCCTTCTTGTTTCTTCAAGAATACCAAGCCAATTTCATCGTCTTCCTCTTGAGCTTTTCTCCACTCGTCTAACTGCTCGTTTCTATATGTGGTCCTGAGGAGACAGTGTTCGTTTGCACTCTCTTTTTCTTCCAAACGGGAGCAACGCTTACACTGTTCCCCACATGGTCTTCTTGAAAGGCTATCCGCATTTCCATGTATATTTCCTGCTCTGTATTTAATTTCAAATTGGTACTCCTGTAATCGTTCGATCCAACGCGCCGTTTGACCTTCTGGATTCTTGAAATTCAGAAGCCAGGTCAGAGCTGCATGATCTGTGCGGATAAGGAATTTTCGTCCATAAAGATAGTGATGGAAATGCTCTATGGACTTGACTATGGCCAAGAGTTCCTTTCGGGTCACACAATAATTTCTCTCTGCTTTCCCCAGCGTCTTGAAGAAATACGCGATGACCCTCTCCTCTCCGTTTTGTATTTGTGACAGGACTGCTCCGATGGCAAAATTCGAGGCATCGGTATCCAAAACGAAGTCCGCGTCCATCCGAGGGTACGCCAGAACAGGTGTCTCTTCTAATGTCCTCTTCAGCGCTTCGAACGCCTCTTGACACTCTTCCGTCCATACGAAGTCCATCTTCTCTTCCGTCAGTCGGTGTAGCGGTCGTGCGATACGCGAAAAGCCCTGCACGAATTTTCTGTAGTACGTGCAGAGTCCAAGAAAGCTTCGTAGTTCAGTCTTGTTCTTGGGAATCGGCCATTCACGTACCGCAGAAATCTTCTCCGGATCCGTTTTAACTCCTTGACTGGATACGACATGTCCCAGGTATGCCACTTCGTTGCGGAAGAAGCTAAATTTCTTCGGGTTCATCAAAAGCTTTACTTCGCGCAGGCGGGTGAACACCTCTTTTAAGCGTTGTACTTCCTCTTCGAAGGTTCGTCCATAGACAATTATATCGTCCAAGTACACTAGACAAATCTTCCAAGTCAGATCAGCGAGAACAGTTTCCATGAGTCTTTCGAAGGTAGCTGGAGCATTACACAGTCCAAATGGCATCACTTTGAATTGCCACAATCCAGAGCCTGTGCAAAATGCGGTCTTCTCACGATCCCTTTTATCGACAGGAATCTGCCAATATCCACTTTGGAGATCAATTGTTGAGAACCAAGAAGATCCAGAAAGGGCGTCCAAGGTGTCTTCGATCCTGGGCAGCGGATAGGAGTCCTTCTTGGAGATTTCATTAAGTCGGCGGTAATCGACACAAAAACGGGTAATTCCATCCTTTTTCTTTACAAGGACAATTGGCGAAGACCAGGGGCTTTTCGACTCTTCTATCACCCCTTGCTTCTGCATCTTCGCCAATAATTCGTCAACTTCGGCACGGCGACAGAACGGTAAACGTCGTGGTGCCTGCTTGATCGGAGCGTGATCTCCCGTGTTGATCCTGTGCCGCACGACCTCACACTTTCCCACTTGCTCGGGGTTTTCGGCAAAAACGTCTTGAAATTCTTGTAATAGTCGGCGAAACCTCTTCCTTTCTTCTTCAGTAAGTTGTCCGGAACAACGGGAGTACAAGTCCTGCAGATGTACAGGTACGACCGCCTCCTCTTGTGATTTTTCTTGCAGGAACAGCTCCTCTCCATTAATAGATAGCGTACCCGAGGCGAAGTCAATTTTACTCGCATGCTTTTGGAGGAAGTTGCTTCCCAAAATGCATTCTTCTTTCATGTGTATAAGTAAAAATTCTTCTTCCGTCTGGAAGTTTCCAATTTTCAGAGGGAATCGCTCTTTTCCGAAAATTTTCAGATTTTCTCCCGAAACCGAGAAGACTCTCACGCTTCCTACACCCGCCGCGTTAAGTGTTTCCCTGGGACCGAACTTGTTTGCTGATAACAGATTTACATAGGATCCGGTATCAATGATGATCTTGCATTTTCTTCCATTGATGAATCCCTCGATGCTCATCTTCTCCTGAGGGTTCACTCTTCGGACGACGGGGGTAGGAGAACTTGAAGTCGGAGGCTCCCCCATTACTCCGACCTTTTCCCGTTTCCCTTCTTCGGTTTCTCTGTTTTTCCCATCCGGCAATCCCGTTGAAAGTGTCCGCTCTTCCCGCAGACCCAGCACTCCTTCTGTTTCTCGGGCCTCTTCGAGGAACCTTGCCACCTGGTCCGACTTCTGTACGTCATGTCCGGTCGATCATCCTGCGAGGTACCTTCTCGAGCCGCATTGCACTCAAAAACACGGGGCACAGATTTTAGTACCCGCACTTCATCAGCGGTGACCTCTGAAGTGCTCTCAACGGCTTCGATCTCCAGGGCACGAATAACGGCAGCCCTGAGAGATGCAAACCCGCCGAGTCTTAACGCTCTTTTCATGTCTTCATTGGCCAGAGCTGACACGAACTGGGAGGCCGCCAGTTTGTCCCTGATCTCGGCAGGGCATTCACAAAAGGCGGCCTGCGCCAACCTTTCTATCTCCCTGGCCAAATCGGAAATGGACTCTCCTTTCCGCTGTTTGTAATTTTGGAATAAAACGAAATTTAAATTCGTTAAATTTTTCGTTCCATAACGGAACTCCAGTGCCGAAACGATCGCGGTGTAATTCTGTAAACTACCAGCGGGAAGGGAAGTGAGTACACTACGAGCCGAACCCTCCAGCGATGAAACCAAGGCCAACGCCTTCCTTGGTTCATCCCACCTGTTCGCTGCAGCCACAGCCTCAAATTGAAGGTGTTACTCATTCCACCCATTTCTTCCATCGAAAACGGGTGGTCTCACGACATATCCCAGATCCGGTATGCCGCGAGGCCCGTTGTTGCCTTCGACAGGAGGAGTCGACTGCACAGCTGGCTGAGACGGAGCCGCGAGTCCGAACGGGTCAGCCGTTACGGAGTCGCGACTTACAGACGAGGTCACCGTTATGATCCTCTGTGCTAAAGTCTCTAAATTGGAAGTGATAACCTGTTGGTTCGCTTCCATCGCTGCGATCCTTCCTTCTAAGGCGGCTTCACGGGCTACTAGGGCCGTCCTACAAGAAGCTTCCCTCTCTTCAGATAGGACCCGCCATTTCTCCATCTGATCTGCGAAGGATCGCTGTTGGTTGTTAAGTTGTTCGCTTAAACTTCGTTGGAGAGCTTCAAACATATTCTCCAATGACGAAGGAACATCTTCCGTGGGACTCGGGCGGCTGCGAATCCCACTTCTGACACCAGTGTTGCGCTGGGCGGGTCCTGGGGTGCTCGCCCGCGACATGTTTATTTACAATGTTCTTATTTACACTAATATTTACAATTTCATACAAATATTACAGAATGTAGTCTATAGCTCAACACGTCTATTCACGTCAACGTTCGCTCAAAGACTACTCGTTTGTCTTCGTTTACTCTGACCAACTCCTTAGCGACCAGTTTATTTCAACCCCCTTCAGATCCTAAGGGTTGGTTCAGCCGTGCGTGCTAGAGGGACGAGTTCGATACATCGCAACCTCGTTAATTCGATGTATCGCAACAATATTATTAATGCTTTAACGCGCTGATTGCTGCCGGGTCACCAATGACCGACACTTGAATTGTCACTAGTGCTGCACAGAGACAGACGCTGTCATTAGCGACCGGCAACAATAGTAGTTGATTCAACCAAACGAGAATGTTCGTCGAACTACCATGTAATAATGTTTCTCAAATCACTGTTGATTTAATAAAAACCGGTGATATTCAGGAAAGATCCATTTCCACCATTATATTTTCCCATTTACACCGTTTATGTATTATAGAAATGGTGTGGCCAAAGTTTCTCTTCTCTTTGAAATATTTGAGAATTACTTAATAGTACCCATGAGGTATTATGAAGTATCCACTAATTAAGGGGGGAGTTCCTTTCTTTTTTAGTAAAAAATCGATTTTTTGTTTTTACAGAATTTTATAGTTTAACCTTGAGGGAATGTCTCTACAAAATCTTAAGTTAAAATTCATAGAATTGTCAAAGTTATAAAACGTTTATGTTATTGGAGTCGTAATTTTCTGACAGCCAAGTTCAAATTTATTTGCAGTGACATTAGAATAATTTGATTTTGTATCGAAGAAAAAAGAATGTCTGGGTCATGTAGAAAAACGTATGGAATCGCGGCTAAGAAATATAAAGGAGACCAAGAAAAAGAAAATTACGAAACTTTAAAAACTAGCGACGTTATTTCCCAAAACACTATTTCAAACTATACCTATATCTCAAAAACTAATCGACCGATTTGAAGGATTTCCTTTTAATCGAAAACCATACTTTTCCACAGGTACTAAATCTCCAGTATCTTGAGGTTTACTACATTCACTAATTTTTAAACGAGGTAACATTGTGAAAAAATGATTAAAAGATAATTTTTCTTACATTTTTAACACTAAATGTACAATACTTCCTATATACCTATTATTCTTACTGTAGCCAGACAAATAAGTGAGTATAAAATGAAGGTAAACAAGTTGGACGATAAACTTTTATTGAAAACAAAAAGAGAAGGAAAACAAAAATTGAAAACCTACCTATTCGGACCATATAGCAATCAGTATGAAGTTAAATGATCGAAAGAGAACGCAGAATTTTAAACGAAACTTTAAAACCGATTAATTGACTAGTCGCGGTATGTTTAATGTCAAGTTCAGTGCCGCGGGAATTTCATGCACGTTAAAAATATATTAATTTTTTTTTCTTCTACAGATTTACAGTTAAACTGCTAGAAACTTCACCGTTTTAGGTGAATATTTTTAGGATCATCAATATTTGACTATAATGTGATATTAAATAATATTCTATTCGTTCAAAATGTACGTAATCGAATGCTGAAAAACCCCAGGTAATCATCTTCTTTGGTTTACCAGAAAAAAATCCTAAAGGATTACCTTTTTTGAGCTCTTTAGACTGGAATTACCGTTTAAGGATACGATTCTGAATAACATTTCGTAGTAACTTAATCGGCGATATTTTCCTCCTTAAGAATTTTATAAAATTTGAACTAACACTAAATACTAAATATACTAAATACTAAATACAGCTTTCGTTACATTAATCGACGTGATCTTACAAAATTCCAAAAAAGTTCTTGTTGTAAAATTAAAGAAATCAAAATAATATTTATTGAAAATATATGTAGTATGCGACTGTGTGGGAATCGTAATAACTCGCGTGTTTACCAAATACGGGAGAACAGTTGTTTGAAATTAAATGGCTAATAGTAAAAGAAGATATTTCGATAGGTCGCTCGCACTAACCCCTCGCTTATACCCTCTTCGCTTATCCGGTCGTACTCTCTTCTGTCATACTATATTACTGCTGCCCTGCCGCTGAACTTCCATACACTTTTAACGTTCGCCTCAATCACTCTTTCTTTCTTCCACATGTCCCTTGCATCCAAAGATAGCATTCTCGAAGTCACGTATACACTTTCCAAATCATGTCGTTCTCACGGCCCAGTCGCTCGGTTCTAAACATTTTTTCCTTGCACGTCTTCATCCACTCAAGATCACCCTGTCTACAATCACGCTTTCCACAAACATATCGGTGCTACCCCACCGTAAAACGACACTAGCTACACTCACAACCAGTCGTCCATTCGTACCTTGAGAACTAAACGATAACATTCTGTCTCGACCGATCGACAGATCCTTAAATTGCGGGCGGTCGTGGCCTGTGTCGCAGCACGTTTCCATTCCTACATACGTATAAATGTTTAATTAACAGTTATTCAGCACAAGTTAATTTCATCATACTGTGACCGACTATAGTTACTTGGTTCCGAGTACTTTTGTATTTGGATTAATCTAATGAATTGTGATATATTACACTGTGGAACAAATTTGAACTTGTTTTGCGTCTCGCAATAACTACTATGTGATTCTTATAAAGTTCCTTATCCTAAATACGAATCCGAAAACCAAATTGCTGGGTCAGTCTATATAAATTTTGAATATTGCGTATCATTAAATGATGCTTGTAAATGATGATCAAAGTATGCACTTCTGTCATATTTCTACGAAAAGTGGGTTGGTTAGTACAAATATATATATACATATATAACTACACGGCGTTCTTCTCTATTCTATTGTACTAATCGATAATCACAGTAAAAGTAAAACACAATCGTTTATTTCATTTTACACGAGAGTTTCCGCTTTAGTTTACGGTGTAGTCCAACCATAATTATCAAGACTAGCCGTGGGATTTCAGTTTCTTTACATGTTACAGAGATCTTTCCTTTATGATTGCGCGCGCAGTGGTCTAAAATGCCGAAATCCTGGCTAAAAGTCATATCTTTAAATTTAACCGAAATTTTTGAAATAATATGAATTGTAATAATATGACTTTAAAATGATAATAATATACCTTCTTAATACAATATTAAATGTTGAGCATAAAAATAATTTTTATTATGTATAACAATTATAGTATTTATTTATAAAAATAAACATATATTCTACACTATATTTATCAGTTTATTGATATTTATTTACAATCCTAATTATCGCAGGAAGAGACTATCATTAATGAATAAACATGACCTGATAATTCATAAATGAAGTGCAAAATTTAAGTGTTTAAATTACGAAAAAATTTGGAGTACATTAACGCCCTCTGACGACACCGCGTCCTACCTTCACCATGTTCTATTATACCTACTAGCTCCTAGTTCTTACAAGCTTAATACATCGTGGAGCATAACTATAGCACTACCCTTACGTATATATATTGTAACATAATCAGAAAAATATTTGCTATTGGTGCAAAACTATAGCACCACCTTCAGTTCTTAATGCCTTCCATGATTTTCTGTTGTGAAACTATAACTAACCGTAAAGTGCTTTTTTTTCTTTTTTCTTCATTTAATTCACATCATGCCACGCGGAAAATACCTATCTTAATGAGCAAAAACAAGGTACAATTTTAGTGTATAGAGATGTTGAAATTGGAATTCGAGAAATCGCACGCAGATTCGGGCGATCTCGAATTTTTTAAACGGTCGCACCAAATACGGACAAAATAAGACTACTATTTAAGTAGTCATAGTTTAAAAGATTTATCGTTAGTATCCCACTGGTGCTATAGATGTGCACCCGTGGAGAATCATATTTATTAAAATATTTACTTCTGTATAAATGTTATATGTTTACTTGTTTCATTAAATACATATTTTTAACGTAGTTTGTTTGTGATATTATTAACACAATTTTACAATTCAGTCGGGTCTCATTACATTCACGAAATATACATTTCCGTATTAGAACGATTTCTAATACAGAGCCTGAGAACAATGGTTCTGTGATTCGGGCAATTTGTTGTTCTTTCAACACGACCATACAACTTGTCAGCTGTCCAACTAAAAAAAAAAACTTGGAAACAGCTTACAATGAAAAGACTTGCGAACTATAAAATAGCCCGCACATAAACCTGATTTGCAACACTAACCGTACTAGCACTTCGTATATAATTACCCCTACCATAATCAGTTAAATAATTGACCACAAAATAAAGGTAAACAAGTTCGATGATAAATTTTTCTTGCTGGAAACAAAAGGGAAAACAAAAATTGAAAACTGATTAATCGAGTAATATAGGAATTGATATAAAATAAACTGACCGAAAGGAAACACAGAGTTTCTAATCAGATTTAGAGACTGGTCATTTCACAACCCCAGTTTTTTCGAAAATTGGACCTGACCCAGCAATTTGATTTTCGAATTCGTATTTAGGGTAAGGAACACTATAAGAATCACATAGTGGATATTGCGAAAACTAACATAGGTCAAAATTTGTTCCACAGTGTTGTCTTTTCAAACGTGGTTGTGTCTGTCGAAAGTAAAGCGACAACCTGCTGATGTATTCTTATTAGTTTTAGATGTGTGTTCTCGGAAATATTTGGGGTTACCGAAAATTCGGAACTGCACCTGAGTCTTAGAATGTAGTTTTGGAAAACATTTAAAGAATCAAGCATTCGATGCCACGATTATAGCTTACAAATCTCTACAGCGTATAGATCACAATCTTACAGAAGCAGGTTACGAAAAGAGACCTCGAAACTTTCGGGTACTTCAAAAATCTCTAATTCTTTCTGTTTGCGACAGGTTTAAAATGTATTAGAGAAATTCTTAACTTTTTATGCGGCACAAGATTATGAAAATTTTTAAAAATCGGAGATTAATTTAACAAATATTTTTTTACAGTGTTTTCATGTCCTCGGAGACCAGATATAGGACGTGAAGGCAGACCAATCAATTTAAGGGCCAATCACTTCCAAATTACTATGCCACGTGGTTACGTACATCATTACGATATTAATATTCAACCTGATAAATGTCCTCGTAAAGTTAATAGAGAAATTATAGAAACAATGGTTCATGCAAATAGTAAACTATTTGGAACTCTTAAGCCTGTGTTTGATGGGAGAAATAATTTATATACAAGAGATCCCATACTTATTGGTAATGACAAAGTAGAATTAGAGGTATTTATAACATTTGAAGAAATTTCTCTATTTAATGATTTATCAATATTCATTTCCTAATAAATATTATTTTTACAGGTTACACTACCTGGCGAGGGTAAAGACAGAGTTTTTAAAGTATTTATAAAATGGCTGGCTCAAGTTTCATTATTTGCTTTGGAAGAAGCTCTAGAAGGGCGTACAAGACAAATTCCATACGATGCTATCCTTGCTTTAGATGTTGTAATGAGGCATTTACCATCTATGACGTATACTCCAGTAGGTAGATCATTTTTCAGTACACCAGATGGTTATTATCATCCACTAGGAGGTGGTAGAGAAGTCTGGTTTGGTTTCCATCAGTCTGTTAGACCATCACAATGGAAAATGATGCTGAATATTGATGGTATATATGTATTATTTTACGTGAAATATTTTATTTGTATGTCTACTACTCGATATTATACTACTATGTTAAATGCTTTTCTTACGCATCATTTATATTCTAGTATCTGCAACTGCATTTTACAAAGCACAACCAGTCATAGAATTTATGTGTGAAGTATTAGATATTCGAGACATAAACGAACAAAAAAAGCCTCTTACGGATTCCCAACGAGTTAAATTCACGAAAGAAATTAAAGGACTTAAAATTGAAATTACACACTGTGGAACAATGAGACGGAAATACCGAGTGTGTAATGTCACGCGCAAACCTGCACAAATGCAGTCGTAAGTATATACATATACATATTACATTTACATATAGACATACATACACACATACACATACGCACACGCATACGCATACGCACACGCATACGCATACGCATACGCATACGCATACGCATACGCATACGCATACGCATACGCATACGCATACGCATACGCATACGCATACGCATACGCATACGCATACGCATACGCATACGCATACGCATACGCATACGCATACGCATACGCATACGCATACGCATACGCATACGCATACGCATACGCATACGCATACGCATACGCATACGCATACGCATACGCATACGCATACGCATACGCATACGCATACGCATACGCATACACATACACATACACATACACATACATATTCATATTCATATGTATATGCGCGCGCGTGTGTAAAGATTATTTTAATAATGTGCATAAAACGTATGATGTTACTTACAAATTTTAGATTTCCTCTACAATTGGAAAATGGACAAACAGTTGAATGTACTGTTGCAAAATACTTTTTAGACAAGTACAAAATAAAATTACGCTACCCGCATCTTCCTTGTCTACAAGTCGGACAAGAACATAAACACACATACCTACCACTTGAGGTTTGTTGAATATATACCTTTTTTACCAGTGATTAAGGGGTCATATCAAGTTGAACATTTAAAGAAATCTGTACTATCTTATTAGTTAATAAGGATCGTTTTCCACTAAAATTCATAATCTGGTTTCTCAAACTTTTACTTTTGAAGAATGATTACAAGAAATATTACCATAATAAATTAAAGAGTTAATGGTATAGTGTGCCTAAAGATGGTAGACAAGTAGTTATGAATTTACTACTAATGAGCCTTAAGACCAGGGGTGACGAACTGTCGCAGGCCACACCTGCCCAGTATCCCTATTTGTTTCACCCTTAAAGCGACCCCTTCCATATTTATTTGATTTCTACACTTTATAACATAAATTGTCGAAACTCCATAATTTATACCCACAGTTTCATTTCCTACATTTCCCTGATCCTGAACATAACTGAGGCCAACTACTCACGGTGGGTGAATAGGCTGACTGAGTTAGCAGTTTATGCGGTCCACGACGAGGAAGAAGTTCGTCACCACTGCTTAAGACAATCACGAAGACCGTGTCGTTTGAGATATGGTGAAACTTAGCAATTAACTTAACACTTTTAGTGAACAAAAATGTGATGCTATCAGAATTTCCTTTTAATTCTTTCTATTGAGGGGGTATTCTAGCGTGACAGGTGTCTTCTTACGCTTTCTTACGAATTACTTATATAAACATTCGGTAAAAGTTATTAACGTACGCTTAACGTCATTATATTCACGTATCTTTGAAGACTGATTATACATATTTTCGTCAAATAATATTTAAAAATTACTGCCACACAGCACGTCAAGGTTCGGTGTAATAAAGAAGAGTAAGGAAAGGAAAGATTCTTCAACAATATATAAAGGTGGATATCGCAGCTACCAAAAAGAAAGAAATATGTTGAAAAGTAAAAAAATGGAAAAAATCGAGAAAATCGTCATTTTTTAGCAGTGCTTTGAACTTAAAGTTTCGTTTCCTGTGTTCTTTTTTAACTCTAAATAGTTGTAGAAATCAGAAAAATATAAAAATAAATTCGTGAAAAGTGTAGTTGCGGGGAAAATGTGTTTTTCGTAAAGTCTTGAGTGTTTCTGATAGATTATGACTGCACCATATAAAAGGATTTCTAACATCGTAATTTCCCTGAATATCAGTACGAAATTTTCAAAACAGATTTTTAAAAAGTTATATTTTCGATATATCAAATAAGAAAAAAAATGAACCTTCTTTTTCACCAGTCACATTAGAATATTACCTCAAAAATACCACGTTTCATTTTCTTCTTCTGCCCGCGGAAGAATCTTGGAAGAAATATAAGGACATAATAATACTAAATAATGGCCATTTTAAACAAAAACAAACTTTAGAAATAAAGAACGTTCGTTTTATCTTAAAAATGTTGTTTGTGTAGAAAAAAATGAACTTCTTAAAAATAATTTCTTATAATTATATTATATACATATTTTTATTTTATCTGGTATATCCTGTTACAATGATATGTAAACAGAGGAACCTTAATATTTATTGTTCCTGAGTAAGTATGCATATAATATTTAACTATGAATGTATTAGGTCTGTAACATTGTTGCTGGACAACGTTGCATCAAGAAATTGACCGATATGCAGACGTCTACTATGATAAAAGCGACAGCCCGTTCTGCCCCTGATCGTGAACGAGAAATAAATAATTTGGTTAAAAGAGCTGACTTCAATAATGATGCATACGTTCAAGAATTTGGTCTAGCGATATCAAACAGTATGGTGGAAGTCAGAGGCCGCATTTTAGCCCCGCCCAAGCTACAGTATGGAGGGCGCGTAAGTTCCCTCAGTGGACAGGTGAGAGACTTCCAACTGAATCAGTCAGGTCTAGCCAAATCCCACATTTGCAGAGGCTTTTGTATTATTTTTGGAAGGGATATGTTTCTTTTCGATATCTCACTATATATTACTGTGATAACAGAATTTGATTTATGTCATTTTAACTTTTAGACCATTCTGTCGTTTTTATCAATATTTCTTGTATTTTTTGGGACAAATTCTATAATGTCTCGTTCGGATACTTTATTGTTAGAAAACTTTAAATAGTATCAATCTTAAGCGACTTTATAGCTTAAATTCAATAATTTTATTCGGCTGATTTTAATTAATTTCCTAAATTAATAAAAACATAAAAACACTTTCATAGTTGACTTTCTTCAGAAGCATCGTTTTGAAACTGGAAAACACAACGAAACCATCATATGTCTATATTTATCTACTGTATTCATTCATTTACTTATTTTGACAGTTCAACAACTGAATTTAGGTCATGATAAGGTCAGAGGTTTGACTAAATACTGTAACAGTAAGTGTTTAATTTCATTATAGATGTCAAGAAAGATTGACCGTGTTGATTGATTTCGTAATTTCCGATTGAGAAAATACAAAAGAAATTAAATCTTAGTAACATCTAAAAAATATCATAATAGTTCGAACCAAACAATAAAATCAGTGTCTATTGTTTCAAGGAATTTCTCATGGAAATAATAGCGATATGGAGTAATGTGGATGAAACAAGGAACAAACAGATCTTTAAAAAAGTAAAACGTAATCGAACCAATTAATGTAATGTAATATAAATATACCACATATTAAGACATTGTGGCTTATCTATAACTTCCACAGTTGACTGATTGCACATGTATACATTCCATTTAGGATTATTAAATACACATGGACTGTATTTAGATTGATAAGTAATCTATTTAGATCAAGACATTTTAGAAATCACTATTGGCCTTTCTGTAAACAAATTATTGCTCACTAAGTTACAGAAGCATGAATTAATGGATATCAATTTTGGATATATAATTGCACAAATGTCTAAAATTTTATGCTTTAACAAATTATTATTTGTATCTCCTTTTACCATGAATTTAGTTAAAAATATAACAAGAAGAATTTATATATCTATGCTTGAATGGGTTGTGTAATAAAACACGGTTAAATTTACATAATTAGTGCGATTTACGCCATATTTGGACTCATTTTAATCAGAAGAATTTTAACTATCCGTTTATATTAGAATTATAAAAGTAAGACAAAAATTACCATAAGAATTTTCATTATCGCATGTTTAATTTTTTCAGTTGTGGGATCCTATTGATGTGTGTCTGTTTTTTTTTCTTTTCATTGTACAATTCATTTTCTATCCTTGCCTATTGAGATAAGGCGTCGTTGAATAATGGAAGAAGAAAGTATGTAGATGAGTCTTGGAAAAACCATGCTCTACTGTACTACTCTTCTAAACTTACTCTGGATGCACCGTGTCCGATTATCTGTAGTACGTCCTTTAAAGTGTGATTCTATAAGATAAAATAAGATGAAAATCAAAACGGTCGAAATTACGGTTTCGGCTTCAGTTGCAAATTATTAACGATCAAAAATTTCGCTTAACCTATCGAAAAGCTATCTGCTTATCGATTTGTATGATTTTGAGATACGTTGTAGAAATTTGGAACAACTTTTTTCTAAGTATATTGAGACAAATCAGAATGGCTGAAAATCTGAAAGCATGCTAAGACCGATATTTAATAGTACTGCCAAATATAGCCTCAATATCTATAAGATGTTCCACTTAAAATCAGTTTTTTTTAGAAAGCATAGAAGCGAATTTCGTTCAGATAGTTGCGATTGGTATTAGTGGAGCCTGTGTTGGATGGGGGGGGGGGGGGGGGGGCTCTGTTGCCCACTCTATTAATTCATAAACATGAGGCCTGAACACAAATATAACATTAATGTAACATATGTACCAATTTATATAGAATATTATACATTTATATTTACATAACGTTAACTGGCTAACTACCAATAACTATTGGTACATTTACCTTATTACTACAGACGGAAAATTCTTTGCGATACAATCGACCTGTTTTCGTAAATATCTAAAAAACTGAGCGTGGCCGCTAGTTATACGTATTGGAAAAAGTTGTTCAAAATGTTGATTTCTACAACATATCCACAAATTATCCAAATCGGCGAGGGCGTAGTTGTTTTGGTAACTTCAATAAAGTTTCATTGCTTGAATAGTGACGCACCTTACAATAATATAACACAAATCTGAAAATGAAACCGAAATCATAGTTTCGGCACTCCAAATTTTCATCTTATTTTTGTTTGTAGAATCTCTCGTTAAAATGTCTGCTACACATAGTTCATCAGCTTATATAATAACAATATCTAAATTATTCTCTCTCCGTACATATTTTTCTTTTCTATAACGGAAAACAATATGTCATTAGAGATTGTTTATAATATTGTATATACTAAATATTGAAAATCTACAATGTTGTTTGAAATATCACAGTCAGAAATCAATATGTATGTTAGTGCAATGTCAGTACTACTTAGAAAATAGCATAATTAAAGAAGATAAATATAATTAAGAACAAAGGAAAAAACACTCAAAAGTCAAGACATACAAAATATTGCTATTCTTTCTTTACATGATGGACATAATTTCTTGAATAAGGAGAACACTACTTCCATAGTAAATACAACGAATGGACATGTAATGGTTTGTCCTGAAGATTGATATCTGGAGCTTTCCTTAGCAGAAGTCTACATGATACCATGCTCAAGTGGATAAGTATGCATTTACTGAAACCATGAAAAGTGTTTGCAAAATATTTCTTTAGACAAGAAAAATATGAAACTTGAATGTAGTTTCTTAAAAAGAAATATAAGTCCTGTATTTTCGTATATTTGATTCAATCTAACATAAAAATTAACTTACATTTTTTTTATCCAAAAATAAGATTTTTAAAAACATAAAATAGAATGGAAATACTGCAATCTTTCCCAAAACAATAATACATTTGACCTTAACTTTTTATATTTGAAATGCGCTCAAAGAAATCTGTAAAGTATAAAGTTACCAAATGAATGTATGGGTTCTAGACCTGGTTGATTTTGATATTTGGACTGTTAATGTAATGAACATTTAACTTACTTTTTTTAAGTTAAATTAATAAATGAACTAATGTATGGCAGTTACCTATGAGTAAAAATTAAAAAAGAAAAGATTAGAATTCTCATTAACCCTCAGATGGCATAATATAATTTCGTTTGAACACATCCTAAAATATACTAACACAGGGTGTAAAGTTAAATGTATTATAATTTACTATCCATAAAATGAAATAAGGTACAAAAATTCTGCTGACTTTTGAATTTATATGATTTAGTGAAGACAAATTTTTAATAACATTTCACTTTTATTTACAAATTTATGTAGGTAATACGAAGGTTATTTAGATTACTTGTATGCAAAACCACATACTCATTTTTAATGGATTAAGTGTGAGTGTATGTTTGTTAGCAAATATAACAACTTTGAACACTTTTAAGAGAGGAATAAAAGATATAAATTTCATTGCATATTCGTGTCGTTTAATATTGATTTTCAAGAAATGTATATATTATTGAAATAATTTATATACCAGTTTATCATGCAGTAGATAGGATAAAATATATAAAGTACTATTATTTTTTTATTTCAATTGATGGTTCATTATACTTTCTCTGGATTAGAATGAGAACGAAATTTTATATGTTAGTAAAAAACAGTGGACAAGTAACCAAATTTTAAAGATGAGAAAAGTACAAAAGTTTTTCGTAACATGTTGCTTAAAAATTGCATCATGTCTTAACACTGCAGTTTTTCAACGTTATTTTGGTAATAATTTTAATTTTTTAATGTGGATGAAATTAAAACATATTAATCCCTGCAATCTCGACGGTTCAGCAATCTTGCAGAGCTCCATGAAGAGTCATGTTTGATCCATACGTATTCTTTTTTTATTAGTTTATCATTTATGTGATTCTTTTATTTGTAATAATTGATATTTTAACTCTTAACTGCTATAAACGTTCAAACATGAGCAACTTCCACAGAAGGTCTCATAAATCTCCAATTCTTATTGCAATTATTTACTTACTTTAATAATTGAACATTAAATTCTGATAGAGTCGCATGGTATGAGTGAAGAAATTCTAAACTTTTCTCAACAAAATGTAAATAAACAACTTTTATTTTGTGCATTACATATATCATATATATTTGTAGAATATGTTTTAAATATATATTTCTTGACAATTGATAATTAATTGTTACGTTTGAATTCATGATTTATTATAGTATCCTGAGGGTTAACATACACAACTATTTCGATTAATTTCCTTGTAATCCTGCAACTTTGTGAACTTCTCAAAATATCAGAAGAGATACAAAGGATATTTTGAATATCCTACATGTAACAAATTTGCTCTTTCTAACTTACTTAATTTTGTAGAAATTAGACTGTAACATACTTGTTCTGTATATTAGTATTTAATTGTGTCATATCAGAGTATTTTACTTTTCTTAAAAGAGCAGTAATAATATATTGGAATTAAAGAATATGTACATTTACAAGTTGCAAGTATATATCTTTCATATGTTTTTAAACAAAATATAATCATTGATTCTCATGGAATTAATTATAACTTAAATATTTCACGCATAAGCCATTCTGTACTACATCTACAGGATGTAATAGTAAATATGTTATAGTATAATATAATCAAAATTAAATGAGATGCAATATATTCCTGGAAATGTATGTCTGTAGTTTATATCTTTGTAATTATAACGATCATGATCACTTTGAGTGAAGTGAAAATGATTATACTGAAACATATAATAGATTTACATTTAAAATTTAACTCTAATAATATTGTGCATGACTGATAGTTAAACCACATTTAATAACCCAGATTTAAGTCTGGATTATATTAGTTATTGGTTTTCATAATATTCTATAACACAGTAAATTCTTATTAAAATATTGTTCAGTATATAAAATACATTTTTACATACAGAAATATGTTATTCAAAATTGAATTTGTGTATAGCAAATAAAATTTAACATTACACCTTCTGTATAAGTATATTGAACATATGATGGTAAAAGATAACGTGAACAATAATTCTCATAAGTGGAAGATTGAATTCTTTTTCCTTTTTTTCTTACTTACAATTTATAAACATAAAATATAAAAAATATTTAAGATCGTAACAGGTGAAATTAAATAAAATGTATAATTTAACAGTATATTTTATAAAAGAGTTTTAGAAAAAATCTGAAAATTCTACATTCACCATTGAATATGCAAAACAGTATTTGAAATATTGTTGCTCTAATCCCACGTAATAAGAATATCCACTTCTACATATAATCATTATTTTCAGTATATACGATCGTATATGTACCGGTAAATTTTCATAATATATTAATAAGATTCCTCTCACAATCATCTTATACAGTGTCAAACTGCATTGATAAACATGTGTAGTTCGTTGGGATAGGTTCAAATGGAGTCAGTGTTTTCTGGACGAGGGTTAATACAATTTGCATTACTTTCACAGTCCAATATCGCCTGCTATTCCCTGACGATGCCAGTTCATTCCATGCAGTAATAAAATTTATTCAATTATCTTAAGTTGCATTTACTATCATAATTGTCATAAAAATTCGACTTATTTTGTTTTATTAAAAATATTTTCGTTGCTTCTATAAAACAAATAAGGAAGCGGTGATTGCATGGATTGTGTAAAACACTGGTGCATCTACCTTGTTTATTTATTCAACTTTAAACAATACTGTGGTAGTTAGTGACGTGTGTGTATGTGTATATGTGTGGGTCTGTGTGTGTATACATATATACACAGGGTGAGTTACGTAAAACAGAACGACTAAATATTAACGTTAGTATCGAAAATAGAGAAAAAGCATCAAACAGAAAAGTTATTAGCGTTTACGAAGTCAAATATGTTTATGTAAATAAATTTGCTGGTTAATGTCATTTTGAAAATCTGGTAATTGTTATACATAATTTCTTAAATAGTCCTACATAAATATTGACTTCATGACATAATATCAGCTTTTAAAACAAATTCAATAATATAGGACGAACTTCTCGTCATTCATTACGGGTCGGCATTGTTACCAACAGTACATAACACATTATTAAAAAGTCGTTTATCAGTTTTAATCTTCGTTTAGACTGTACTCATAGAAATTTACTTATTCTTCATAATCTGTTTCACGAAGCTCTCGACGAAGGGACAAGTAATAAGGATACAATTTCTGTGCATATATAATATTCATATAATACCTGACTGGCTAATGCCATTTTCTCGAGCAGGCTGTTTAATACTGTTGGGAGGATTCATATTTATTGCATTAAGAGCATTAACTAAATTTGTTGTATATGCCACAATTTTTGTCTCATGTATTTTATATTAATTTTGACTAAGTAAAATCGGACTGACAATTACGATTGAGAAACCAGTCTTGATATAAACGGACAACCACACTCAGTGTCACCGATGACTTTCATAATAGACAGAAATCCAATCGATTTTTTCTTCTTATAGGTAACTCATTATTGACCGAAGTCCGATCGATTTCAAGTATCAAACTATATTATCACTAAATACATCTTCAAAACAAGCGAATGCTATGATTCGGGTTTTAGAGTAAGAACGCATTCATTCGAAGATAGTGACAGACAATACTATATGTAATTTGTGAATAATCATATATGTCTCAATGACATAAAGAAAACCTAATGGACTAGAACTCTAAATTTTGTATTACTACTTGGCTCGCAGATCACAATTTTCAGCCGGAACATTATTTCAAGATCATATTATCCTATGCCATTGAATTCATCTGAGAAGTATAGATTATGCTGCGGTGTAAAAGAATATGTAGTACTGTTTAAAACATAATAGATGACCTTTAAAAGGCCTTCAAGATAACATCGCTCAGCAGATTTGTTTACATCATTATGTTTAACTCCTTAAACAATATAATTTTTCTCTTTGTCATTTTTTTTTCTACTTTCAATACTAATGGAAACATTTAGGTGTTTCGCTTTACGTAACTCACCCTGTATGTATGTGTGCGTATATAGTATATATACACATATACACACACACATATATATGTGTATATATATATATGTTTGTTGATATGTGTGTATGTATGTTCTTGTATGTATATGTATATATATGTATATATATGTATATATATGTTTATTTGTTTGCTAAAGACAAAACAGCAGGCTTTACCAGCTCAAGGTGTTTGGGACATGCGTGGTAAGCAATTCTTCACGGGTGTCGAGATCAGAGTTTGGGCGATTGCTTGCTTTGCTCCACAAAGAACTGTACGCGAGGACGCATTACGAATGTTCATAGGACAGTTGCAAAGAATAAGTAATGATGCTGGGATGCCAATCATTGGGCAACCATGTTTCTGTAAATACGCTACTGGACCAGATCAAGTGGAGCCCATGTTCAAATATTTAAAAATGACGTTTGCATCATTGCAACTCGTATGTGTTATACTGCCTGGGAAAACTCCCGTATATGGTAATTATCCAAGTGTTTTCATGTTACGAAAAAGATCAGTAATTCTATATGCTTCTGATGATTACAAGTGACGATTACATTTTATTTCCAGCCGAAGTGAAAAGGGTAGGAGATACATTGCTGGGTATGGCAACACAATGCGTACAGGCAAAAAACGTTAATAAAACGTCACCGCAAACGTTATCTAATTTATGCCTGAAGATTAATGTAAAATTAGGTGGTATTAATAATATTTTAGTACCAAGTATCAGACCAAAAGTATTCGACGAACCCGTCATATTCTTTGGAGCTGATGTAACTCATCCTCCTGCCGGAGATAACAAGAAACCTAGCATAGCTGCAGTAGTTGCTAGTATGGATGGTCATCCATCTCGATATGCAGCTACGGTTAGAGTTCAACAGCACAGGCAAGAGATCATTCAAGAACTGAGTTCAATGGTGAAGTAAGTAAATTAATGTATTTATATATAACAGTAATTAAATTATGCTTATACAGGGTGATAAAAACAATGTCACTACATCCATGGAAGATAGCACTCGTCAAATACTGTAAAAAAGTTCTAATGAATACAGCCAAACAAGTTAATATACCCGAAGTTATAAACATCTTTTTGTTCCTATTGAAACAATCGATTTTCTCCCTTCGCGAACTATCACACTGGCATAACAGATTTTCTTATTATTTCTTTTTTTTTTTTTTATTCTAACAATATTATAATAATCATGATCTTGTGCTATGTTACAAGCATAGAAGAAGAGACTGATAATCCACTATTTTCATACGGTGCGATAGTTCTGAAACGAGACAATTAATTTCTGTGAGCGAAACAAAAATGTTTTTATAATCTCAAAAACATTAATTTTTCGATCCATGTTTGTTAGAACTTTGTTACAGCACTTGACGAATACTCCACAAGTGATATTTTTTGTATCACCCCGTATAAGGGAAGTACTGGCACATTTTTATGTGGTATTGGTCAATTATAATTATATGTTAAATTATAATAAGAATAGGAAAGCCGCAATTCTCTTCGTACAAATATAAAACAAAATTCTAAAATGATTCTCTTTATTTTGATGTGAATTTAAAGTTGACTAAATCGCAAAATAACCTTGTTTTAAATAGTAAAACTGAATATAAAAGAAAGTAACGTTTTAGATCTTTTAAATATCTTTCGTCATTTGTGCTTGTAAAAACAGAAATTTCAATTAATTTTATTTTTTAATCAAATAAATTATAATCTGTAAAACGGCACGTGAGAATGTTTTTTGTGTATAATGCATAAAGTATTTTCGTACCTTAAAACGGAGTCTATATAATATTTTACAGTTCTCTCTTTGAAAGCATCAGGAGTTTCATTCCATTACATTAATCGAACACTTATAAATAAGAATATCCCTCGTATCTGTATTTGTTTGTACATAATGGATTTATCCTTGCAAAAATTTGATTAATAAAGCACTTTATTTTAATAAAAATGCAGAAATTGTAAAGAATAATTATAACTATTGAAATTCGGTGTTTCTTTTAATAAATATATGCAATCTCTTGCAATTAATCTATTAACAGATTTTGCACTGTACAAACTATGATAGCTTTATGTTAATTATTTTGAATAATACAGTACTTGCTATCCATGACTAAATAAGAATCCGAAAACCAAATTATTGGGTCACCCTCAGATTTAAAAAAGAACATGTGTTTTTCTAAGAACAATCGAATTTTTTAAAGGAACACAAGTATTACGTGAAAACTAGAAACGATAGGCAGTTCATATTAGTCGTAAAAGATAGAGTTGTCCGAATATGCAAGTATAAAAATGTTGAATATTTCGTATTATTAAATACTCGTAAATGATGTTCAAAGTTTAAACGTGCATTTACATATTAAACACTAAACTATTTATAGAAGAACGATTGTGAGAAGCTTTATCATAGTTATCATGAATATTTATAAGAAAATTAAATATTATTCTCACAAATGATAAGGCGTGTAAAACTCGCTAAACTGAGTAGGAAAACCCCAGTGAACATGGGTCAAAAACTCAATAGTTTCGGAGATAAAAATAGATTTAGTTTGACATAAAATGTATGGAGACCGAATCAGGAAGACTGAGTTATCGCGAAAAATATCAGTGAACTCGATTCGAACAAATGTGTCAAACAAAACTTACAGGGTATGAAATACTATATGTCACGGCGGGAGGTAATTGACTGTGGCGTGACTTTGGAACGTACTGCAAAGGTCACGTCACAATTCTTAATTTGAGAAGCAGAACGCCATATTTTCTATTCCATATTTCTTAAGCTGATATTCAGACGTTTTCAAGCTATAGACGTGAAATTCTTCTGTAAACCGTTATCAAGGTATCACCATCCAAAGTTGTTGTGACATGTAGTATTTCATACCCTGTAACTTTTGTTTGACATATTTGTTCGTATCATTGATATCTTTCGAGATAACTCGGTGTTGTTCTTGAGTTTTCAACCGATGTTCACTGCGGTATTTTTACTCAGTTTAGTGAGTTCTACACGCCCTATCGTTTATACGCAATAAACCCCGTACGTATATGTAAGAAGTGACCGGGGTCCAGATCTATACACCGCGTAGTCACGGACCTGATGCGCCGTAACTGGCGAGCGATGGTCGTCTAGTACCAAACCTCTGTACGTGTGTTTTCGACGGAGACTTTCTTAACCTGTCCGAAAGATATGTAAACTATTCTCACGCTTACTGCGGGGATTTACTCTTCAGAAATGTCTGCAGAATCCAATGCTGCATTGCAAATTCGTGCTAACCAACCCACTTTTTGTAAAAATCTAACAGAAGTGCGTAAAAAGTACGCGCATCTACCCTTTTCTAAACTTTGATCATTGTTTACAAGTATTTAATGATATGAAATATTCAAAACTTTTATAGCTACATACTTGGGCAACTCTTTCCTATTTTTACGACTAATTTGAACTGCCTATCGTTTTTAGCTTTCACGTAACACTTGTTTCCTTCAAAAATTCGATCGTTTTTACAAAAGCCCATGTTCTTCGACAACTAAGGGTGATCCAGCAATTTGGTTTTCGTGGCTAGTGGTTATTGCAAAATACAAAAGAAATTCAAATTTGTTGATTAACAATAAATTATTAAAAATTTGTAAAGTTGTAAATTATTAACAACCATTATGATATCTGTTGAGAAGTAGTTATCCACTGGTGAAAATAAATCGACGCGGCTTCCACCCGATAGCTTCAAACAATATTCAACATAAAATTTCTCACATTTTAATCTGTGAATGATATAAATACAAACACTATTTTCTTAACAGTTGAGGTGCTTTTACTTAACACTATGCCGTCCGGCGACACCACAGTGGTGTTGTACACATAGTATCGCCCAGTGGCCGGCGACAGCACTTTAGTATCGTTTGCATTCTGTTGGTGTTTTGTTTAGGTAACAATAAGTTACACACGTCAACAAATTTTTGTTGACGACAAGTGAAGTAATCCGAATTAGTGCTGTTGGCGCCAAGCGAATAAATTTTTACGAGACGTGCGGACGGCAAAGTGTTAAGTTATCAAAAACTTTGCAAACGAATAGATGTGTATTTGAGCTATGATCGTGATGTATTCAGAATCTCAGAATCTTTGACTGTATTTAAATTAAAATTCGTCAAATCAGATTTTTTAATACATTACTTGTTACTAACGAATTACTTTTCTCAACTGAATTTCTATAAAATACAGTAATTTTTGAAAATTTTATGCAATTTAAATTTATTTTCTTCATTCTCTAATATTAAATCGCTTTCTATTGTATTAATGAAAAATAGAACATGGTAAATAAGAAGGTTTACAGTTCAAGTTCTGCCACTTGTACTGTCGTTACTATTAACATTCTATATGCTTCTATTATTAAGGGTGTAGAACATTAAGAAGGAAATAACGAATTTGTTCCAACTGATTCTTATAATGGAGTCAAAAGTGCTCTCATACCAATTTTTTTCGTAAACGTTTCTTTTGGTAGTCGACAAATAGAAGACGTTGTACACTAATTTTCAGCCTATTATCTCAACCAGAAGGATAATTGTAGGGTAAATTCGAATTATCAGTTTTTGTTCTATTTTCCAAATTTAATGGCACATAAAAATTGTGTTAAAATTCTGAAACATTTTTGGCATAGCAGTGTATAGCTGAGAATTTTTGGAGATTATTCCGTTCCAAATTCTTCGCGTGAAAAAAGAAAACTCCAAACAAGTAGAAGAGCGTAGATTTCGCATTGAAGCTATCGCGTGGCAGTTCTTTAATTTTTACATTAGCGGACATATTAGACAACTAACTTTTAGATGCATTTTAAGCAGAATCGTAATGAATATTTTTACCTTTTGGAACGAAAATATCTCCAAAAATTCTCAATCGTACACTGCTATGCCAAAAATGTTTCAGAATTTTATCACAATTTTTACGTACCATTAAATAGAGAAAATAGAACAAAAACTGATCATTCGAATTTACCTTATAACTACCTTTTTGGTTCAGATAGAGGGCCGAACATTGGTGTACAATGTTTTCCATTGGTAAGCTATGGAAGAAAACTTCCTTAAGAAAAATCTGTGTAAGGGTACTTTTGGCCTCCTTATCCTGCTATATCCTTTACGTAGAAGACAATTCTCAGAACTATTTCTGGTTAAGGATTAAAACTACATTTATCAGAGTATTTCAGAAACCAAAAGGTATCGGACAAATTATTTTTACATTGCGTTCTTTTAAATCAGGATTCCGATTACAACAAATAAAGCAATGAAATGATTTATTTAAACAATACTATTAAAAGTATCAATCGTTTTAGGACTTTTCGTGCTAAATATTAAGATGTTTTTTATATCTTTGTTTCTATATAATATTGATCTTATATAATAATTATTCTTTGTTTTATACCGTTTGCCGAGTGCAGAGGAATTGTAGAAGCAAGAATTGAACAAAATCACCCTTTTGCCTGTGACTTTACTCTTCTTTAGAAATACTTCTGTATTTAAAACATGTGAACATACTTATTTTTTTAAATGCAACTGTACTTTTTTTAAGCTAAATAGATTCTCTTGAAGGTTTTCATTTATTAACATTGACGTGTATAAGTTTCATATGTTCCCTTCTAATTCAATCATTATCCGTTTCAAATGGACTTATTTTCTGTGCTAAATCCGACGTTACAATAATATTAAAATTTAATATTATGCACATAACCTTAGAAAGTAGTAGAATTTTAATGTAGGTAGATTCTTTCCAATTTTCATAAATACAAGCTGTACGAATTCATATTTAACACTAGTACCTATAAAATGAGTCGCAATGACCCATTCCTTCATTTTTCTTTTACAATTATTAAAAACATAACAGATCCTTCTTTGAGAAATTATCAAAGAAATTGATCTAATGAGACGCAAACTGAATCTGAATTTTCTTATAGAAAAATTTAAAAAGGTCAACTTCACTGCTCGGTAGTGAATTTAATTTGGATCGGAAGTTAATTTGAATTCTATTATTGTCGCACAGTTATTTCCTCTTGTAAGAAAATCCACTTTCCATGCAAGGTTTTGCTTAAGTAATGCTTGCGATATGAAAATCGGACACACATTTATAATGTATTTACCTTTCTTTTCAAGGGAACTCCTTGTTAGATTTTATAAAAGCACTGGAGGGTATAAGCCTCACAGAATAATCCTTTATCGAGATGGTGTCTCGGAAGGCCAGTTTCTGCATGTATTGCAGCATGAGTTAACTGCCATTCGCGAAGCTTGTATGAAACTTGAAGATGATTATAAACCTGGTGTAACATTCATTGTAGTACAAAAAAGGCACCATACTCGTTTATTTTGCGCAGAAAAAAGAGAACAAAGTGGAAGAAGTGGAAATATTCCCGCAGGTACAACAGTTGATATTTGTATTACACATCCAACTGAATTTGACTTCTATTTGTGTAGTCATCAGGGAATTCAGGTAAACTTTTAATAATAGTTTGAATTGTATTGTATCTTATATGGTGTAAATGTTAAATTATTTTTGGCATAGGGAACTTCACGACCATCGCATTATCACGTTCTTTGGGACGATAATCACTTTGAAAGTGACGAGTTACAATCTCTTACTTATCAATTGTGTCATACATATGTTAGGTGTACAAGGTCTGTCAGTATACCTGCACCAGCATATTATGCTCATCTTGTAGCATTCCGAGCCAGATATCATTTGGTAGAAAAAGAACATGATAGGTAAGTAAAACTTTCAGATAGCACACGATTTTGTAATTATAATATAAGTATTAATTCATTATTCACACGCATATACGAGAAAAATTATTGAAATATTGTAGTCTTTAGGAACAGTATACAAATAGAGCTCTTCACATTGATTTTTAAAAGCTATGTGTGTCGAAAATCATTAACTGATAATTACTGCATTATAAGATGCAATAAAAGATATTTTAGAATCATAAAAAGCGTATTCTACTTTTACTTCTGTGATGAAAAGGTGTTACAATTATATTATATACAAACATACGCCCGAAAATGCTTCTTTTTTTTCTTTTTTTTTTTTTTTTTATACATAGATACAAATAGTTCTTTCTATTTGCATACTTTGTCAAAATGGCTAAAAATTATTTTCTTCAAAATATACGTATATATTACGCATCGGTTTTTTCCAATTTGCAATATTGATTTTACGGATATGAATTGTATATGAAGAAAAATCCACATCCAGAATGAGTTTTCCAGTTTTTCTTTTCATTGCCTTTGCTTATGTCTTTGTTTTCATGACTTCTTGATCGTTCAAAATCAGATCTGAGCATATGCCAATCATATTATTTAAAGGACGATTACAAGCTTATATACATTGATCGATAACTTCTTGGAATCAATTGTCAACAAATATTAAGCATTTAAGGAGAACAGTTCCTAATCATAAAAAATATAAAGCGACATGTTCGTCATTTTTCTTCAGAAAACGTACGTCCAAACTGACCAGAGCATAGTGAAAGTTTAAACTGTAATATTTTTCATTATATATTCCTGAACATGTTACGATAAATTTAATGAGGTTTTGCTATTGGAAATAAATCCAAACATACTTATTCATTCAAGTTTTTAATTATAAATAAATTACAGCAAATTATACACATACATACTAGACGTTCTTGTCGATTTTCGTTTAGAACATTAATTGCTTAATAGTTAACAGCGAATATGTACTCTTTACTCATTACTAAACCGCAGATTTTTATGGATTTATGGGAAAGTTGACACAACAAAATTACACAAAATGCACATGATACGAAAACATATATAAGATATTCAAAGTACTGTGTTTCATGTAATACTTATTAGGAAAAATCTTTTTCTACTGTAATTCTATTTCTCTGATTATATTCTTAAACATTTGAATTTACATGAAGATCCGCAGTCTATTCATCACATTTTAATTCATATTTAGTGTTCAGTTTTATTGAAAATATTTTCATTGTTTCTATTTTAGTGGAGAAGGTTCTCACCAATCAGGCTGCAGTGAAGATAGAACACCAGGTGCAATGGCAAGAGCTATCACAGTTCATGCAAATACAAAACGGGTTATGTACTTTGCATAATTTTTTTTTTAATTTTCCTCGCACACATGCAACGTATATCATAAGGGTTTAATCATCATATCTTGCATGTGGATATTTCTAGACTGCTTAAATCCTAGAGAATCTTCTTACGTGACCAATTTTTATATACATTTAAATAAGTCTGCTCAATACCTAAATTACACCGAACGATTTTACATTGAGCTTTGTTCGCTTATTTCGTTAATGTTTTGTTTAAGATAATCACGATTGGGTCTTGGACAGACTTTTTACATTTAATATTTTATGGAGTAAGTTTAAAAAGAGGTGCTTTTAGTTAATCATGTTTCGAATTAGATTAAGACCTACGCAACCTGACTGGTAGATTATTTCGCCGTGGAAACTATAAACGGACATTCAAACACATAAATCAGCTGCCGTGCATATTACGCTTATTTTTCTTAAAAAATGAATTTTTAGGAAACGAGTAACATTTTAGCATTTTTAGAATACAAAAAAAAAATAGCACGAATTCATAATTGTGTAAATCGCTTTTCAGGAGACTGTTATCTGATTTATATGTAGAGTTATCATAACCTGTGGAATTCGTTTCTTTCTTTTATGAAAAAATGTGGAGATTTATAAATCGTGCGTCAAGAAAGGATTGATATGGGTGTATTGATAAGGCTACATAAAATTGATGGTCTGGTTTCATAGAATATATTTACACCTCTGAATCTGTAAATTTGTAAAAACAGAAAATTTCTGTAGAATTGTTTTTAAACGTGAAAAATTATTATTTATAACTCTACTCAATCAAATCGTTTCTATTTTATTAAAGTATACCTCTCAAACCATTTGTTTGCGAATTTGGTTTTTCTTCTTTGTATCTTTTCTTCTCCAGGCGAATTAAATGCATGGGCATAAAAACATTTAATATTGATTTTGAATGTTATAAAGAATTAAGCAAGCTTTTGTTCATAAAATTTCAATGATTCATAGATATAGATTTGACCTTTGAAGTTACGACCATTAATTTCGTACACACTGTACAGGGTGTATACAAGTAATGTGTAAAGAGCATGGTAACGTGATTCTACACCTCTGAACTTTGGTGTAGATTTGATTAAAAATATATCGGTGCATAATTAACCTTGAACTTGAATTTCAAGGTCAATTTTTCTGATTGCAATGTTGTACATTCTACTCGTTTCGAAGAAAAAAATCTCAAAGGAACCAAAGGTCAAAACTCAATCGTTTTCCTGGAGAAAGACGTTAAATCCAAAAACAAGGTCAAATTTACACGGTCATTTCTTTAATCAAATCTTTATTGATCTAAAGGTGTAGAATCATGTTACCCCTTTACTCATAATTTGTATACATCCTACATAATCGTCATGTCTAAGCACATTTACCTTTATGCTCATACAATTTTACATAAATATATTTATCGCATCTATTATATTTATTCTAAGATTGTAAAAATTGGTCACGTCAAGTAATTAAGTATCAGGGAGATGCAAATAAATAAATGATTTTGAAATTGTTATTATCAAGGTCTCCAAGCCAATAGCCAAAATAAGATAGGAATTTATCGTAATAAAATTCAAAGTCGTGGCAAGTCGAAGAGACACAGTGTTATAAAATATTTTGAAAGTTTTAAAAAAGAATGTGCCACATTAGTAAGTCATATTTGTTCCTTATGAATTTAATATAAATCTTTGGAATTTCTTAAAGTAATTATAATATTCATTTCAGAAGGAATCTTCATGAATTGTTTGCATAATTGTAAATCATTAAAACTGAAATGTATAACGTTGCATCGTTCTCAGAAATAGTACGTCACTGAATTATTATTATTTTGTAAAAATTTAACAGCTTACATTTAACCCTTTGCAGATGAATGTCGCCAAATAAGTAGTGTCAGGTTTTATGTATAGAATAGTGAGCTGTTGTTTAAAAGTAACATTAAAATGATACATACTTTTCTCTGTTCTTTATATTTATGTGCACATTATACAACCCTGTTCCATATGGAAAATATCGTCAATATTCTACCTTTTTATCCGCAACGGGTTAAATAATTGTATATTATTAAAGTATGGAGGTAATGTAGTTTCTAGGTTTCATTTTAATTTCATTGACAACATTTTTCGTATGTAGCACGGAAGTCATTGTGTACAAGTATGTGTACAATGTTATAATGCAGCTTGAACTGTGGTAACACTTTATTCATATCAACTATATATTCATTTAAGAACTTCAAGAAAGCTGAAAAGTACCTAGTATACGGTATTTAAGATCATGCGATTTTATCCGATTAGATAAAGAAAGAGCTATCTTGAAGTTAAATCTACATAACATTAAATCTGGACTAATTTTAAAACGCCATCAATGCAAAAAATGATTTGAGTAATACTAGAGTAAGGATGATTTAGTGAAAGGGGAATAAAGAGTAATGGTAAAATCAGAAGTATATTACGGAATTAAAAGATAAGCTATGTTTATCGTGTAATGTATATTTTAAAGACATCAAATTTTTATTCTAATGAATTCTTTATACATGATTGTGTGAAAATGAAATTTAAATAGAACAATAACCTTAATGAACACAATTATTGTATTAAGAGCCTTAAAAGCAACTACAATAGATAGGGTAATGAAGTGTATAAACATGTATTGAATGCTGTGCGCCACAAATTGTTTATTGTATGTTGTTAAAATCATTAATACACCAATGAAAATATCAAATAATATTCGTTATTTCGAACACGGTAGATTCTCTAAGGCAGTTTGTACGATGGTCGTTTATAAATCAGTATTAATAAAGGATAATTATGTCACTGCATGGTAGAAATCATAAAGCAGCAAAAGCGTCAATGATAAATATATACACCAGTAAAGGATTTATAAATTTCTCTTAAACACTTTAAAATGCTGTATTCACAACAAAAATTCTGAAAGTACAGGAATTTTGTATCGAAACATTGATGTATTACAATTTTAAAGATCACTGATTTATAACAATTGAAACTTGTAGAATTTTGTGTATTAATGATTCTAACTCTTTAGTACTTATAAATCTGAAATGTTAATATTATCTTGGAAAGTACGAAAAGGTCCTTGATCTACCAATACTTATTATTTATTCTAGTTGTACATTTAAGCCTGTAATCTAGAGTATCACATACAGTTGTAACGATTAATATCTAGTTTATGACTTCGTAATAAAAGTAGGTAATTTGCTAAATAGTACTTGAATCTGGGTAAATTTCGGAGTATAATTTTTGGACGTTCGCAATATCTCTGCGGTCGAATCAGTTTCACGTAACAGAAGGCAGCAGATATGTGAATATAAACATTGAAAGTGGTATAGAAAAGTAAGAAACAGCAAATTACGATCAATGTGGAAGTGACGGAGTTTACTGTTTGTATTGTTGAAGTCGGCAAAAAAACTAAAATGTCCGAACGCGGAGAGTTTACTTATTAGTAATCTGAATTGCAATGATGCCCTACAGATCTATTAGATTTTAAGTGAATCGGTATACTAAAAACAGCTGGAGTATATATGCATATACAATCGGAGCGCGAGTGAATGCCAAAAGCGGAAAAATACTGAAAAACGAAAACCTTTGTACTTTTGTCGTTAAAATTGAGGAAACTGATATTTTCCTGCGCCCGATCAAGGAATTAGCCTCCATTTGTAAATATACCTCAGTGATTTATCTACGAAACATTTTCCCATTCAGTAATCATCAACTTAATGGACAAAACATGAATTGCTTACAAAGATTTTTGTAACTTTTAATGTAACGTATTGAATTAAAGTGTTAGTTGTATGTTGTTTACCGATTTTTCCAATCTAATGCAACACAGTGTATTAAAAGAAATCGGTTGAATAATTGTGTATTATTTACAGAATACACATAATACTAGACTTGTACCTAATCTGTTTAAGAAAAAGAAACGATGAAACAATTTAAACCTTCGAGAAAATGGGTTTACGAAATGAACTTAGCGTGTAATAAAATGACCGGGTCTATTTACAAAACAGAAGCGTTTACTTCTTACCACGTGTCCCAGACATTTTTAAAATAAGACAAATAATTTATATTTGTATATCGTATATTATATATATGTGAAAATTCACTGTATTGCATTTGTTTTTAACAAATGCTGCGTGCAAATGATAAAAATGAGTTACACAATAATTCCACGATTAAGATGGCAATAAATGCCTTTGTATTTCGAAGAGCTTTTAGGTTACATTTTGATTAATTATATTTGCATGTGATCGATTTACATAATTAGTAAGTTATCTTATTTCTTTAAAAAAATTGTCATATTCCCGAGAAAGCTTTATGATCGTCAGTGTTTTTAAGTGGCGTATACATTGATACGCTGATTTTGAAGGTCATTTAAACGAAGGTTCGTTAAATGGATGGATTGTTAACGGATTATTAATAATAGCATTAATGCTATCAAATATTTTGAATGATTTCACAGTATTAGTATTAATGCATCATTTATTTCATTGTAATCTCACATCTGCACAAAATTTTGTCGAAAAATACGATCCTTTTTGTAGTATCTGTAAGGAATTCACCAAGCGCCACCAAAGACCTTGACGGTGCGATGTTATAATTTTTTAAATTTACAATGAATGGACAAACATGCGTTAACGAGACTATTAGAATATTTTAATGTCAAAGGATAGTGGTCGAATTCTGGGAAGTGTAAATAACTGTAATGAAAATGCAACGAGGTTCATTGAAAACTAACGAGAACATTTCACAGTTGCGTACAATATATCAAAGAGTGAGCCATAATATTTTTGGAATATCTATTTGCTTTTCTTAAGAAATTTCAACCATTATCCATTGTCTTTTTGTATAAGTATAAGAAGCGAAGTCCATACTAAGAGCATGGTAAACTTGAATTGTATTAGTGTAAACTTATTTCATTTAAACAATGAAGCATATGTGAATGCGTTTCGGGAGATAGATGTAACGAATGTCAACTCGAACATGATCAATGATGGCGTTCCCAATGAATATTGATTAATCCAAGCCACATGATATAATAATATCGTAGCTTTATAATTGTCTAGGTATTTCTTGTTTCTAAATGTGAATGTGTCGTACCTACCAATTAATGTTGCACCAATAGGTATATTATTGAGTACAGGTGATTATTAGTAATGATAGTAATTAATCAATTATAAAAGTATCACACTTTATGGCTGAACCAACTGGTTTCTTCATTAGAAGCGCTTCTTTATTAATGATCTCATAGAAAGCTAGCGCATCTTTCTGTTATGTTGGTATGTATTAAAGCATGGGCTCTCTCAATCATTTGTATTAACGGGCTCGAGCGTTTCATGATTGTAAAAAAGATTTATGCAAGTTTGTAGTATCGAAATTCTAAATTTCTACCCAATAATGATTGCTGTTAGTAGGGAAATTCTCGGACGACGCTTATCGTACCGGTAGTATAATTTGTAATTACATTAGCAATCGACACTTCAAATTGATTGTACTGATTCTTTATTAACCCTCGGTATCTGCATGCTCGGTCATTTTGACCGATTTAACGTAATGGTCGGCTGTTGTGAAATTGATTCACCTGAATTTGACATTAATGATGATGTGCCTATTCAAAAATATAATAAAAAAAGGTTCAATATAAAATCTTTTTTTCAAAATAATAATAATAATAATAATATATATATATTGAAATATATATTATTGAAATGTTTACTATGAGTCAAAATGACCTTACACTTGGTAATTATAATGTACTACACAGCCATCTCGTATTCGAGGGTTAATGCAAAAGTGATGCGAATTTCTTTAAAAAATATTGAACGTTTTTCTACCAGGTTTCATTTATCTATTTACTTTGATTGTATGATCAATCCTAAAGCAATAAGAAAGTACAGTACTTACCAACAGTTGCGTTTGATCATGTTCAACCAGTGGCATCAAATAATTTTTATGTTTAATTAATTATTTGTTAATGAATTAAATAAAGTTGACCAACTGTTTCAAATTTTGAAATTAAATTTTTTCAATATGATCAAACGAACCATATTACTGATTGACAAAAATAGAAATAGCATTTACTTTTGTATCATCAATTCAATCCAGTGATATATTGTAATTTGTAAGTGTTTAATGGGTGACTTTTTTAATGAAAATATGATAGTGTAAGCCCCCGAGAAGAGTGTACGTGGAAAAGAGTGTTTTGAGTGCATAGAAAGTATGCAGTAATAAAATCGTAAATCACAAATGAATAATTGAAAGACTGTTAAAAATATAACGTTGAAATGCGTTTAAATAATGGTTTGTTTTGTCAACGAGCTGCTACCGATGAATTCAAATGAACAAAATGACTAGTGTATAGCCGGCAAAATTTGAATCATCAAGGGTCATTGAGCGGGTTGGTCGCAGTACAGATTTAGTGGCAGATGTACAATTTAGAAAAAATTGAAGTTTTAAGCGAAATAATCGATGTTTGCGAACATTTAAACTCTGTTTAAATATTTGTCGTTTCACATTGCACGTATGCTATTTTAATTTCGAGCTTTTTTTGTAAGAATCTGAAAGGAAAACGCAGTAGGACACTACTCTATCCGATGAATTTAAAACAAAAATACAAATCCAAAAAAAGTCGCAACACGAATATGTCGAATGATCATGTATACGTATAATACGTATATCATCTATGATATGTTTCTTTTCGATATGTCATTTTAAATTGTATATTCAAATTATTCTGATTTAAATTATTTACGAGTAAAATTAATCCGTTGAGTAACAATTTTGTATACTTCTGTGTCGTTTCTATGTTTCAATTGTATAAAATCAATACTATCAATGCGATGTTTATGAAAGTTTCGATTAAGATTTAAGTCAGTGTTAAAGAACTTTTCAATACACTAGTATTTCTTTTTCTATTTTTCGCAACATAACGCTCAATAAACTTGCAAAACAATGAAATGTTACTTGCGGTGTGAATAAAAATATTACGTCATAAAAATATAACATCTATATGATCGCTAAGTGCATATTTATTTGTTAATAAAAGGTGCAAAATACAATTATTTATTTATTTTACGCTATCAAAACAATATCGTTTGTCCTGTCGCGTATGTAAATTGTACATATATCCGCCCCTTATATCAACTAGAGTTTAATGTTTGTCCGTGTACACTTGACGTAACATGTAGTAAATTTGAATTTACTATTGAAATAAAGATTTTCCTAAATATAAAGTGAGAAAATATGTAGGAAGAGAAGTGTAAAGATGAATATGGAATATGGAAAGGCAAGAGATATACTTGCCTTACAGAAAATATGTAAAAATAATTCCACTTTATGAATCTTGTAGTTAGGCACCTAGCTTTTTCGTATAATAACATTCAGACTATGTACAGTATAATTATTATAAACTCGAATTTCTGAATAACTCATGTGTAACGTATTATTATTCTATACTACAATATTACATGTCATGTTTTTTCATTAATCCCAAAGATATAATGCCTTTCCTCTATGTCAAAGAGAGAATTTCTTTACCTAAATGTTTAACGGGTGATTACGATCTAGAACAGGGGTGTCGACCTGTCTACACTCAATGTCTGATACTCTGTGTACGTAAGCAACCTCTATGTAGCATTTTTTAATAGGCTAATACATGGAAGTACATAGGTATGGGGAGAGGGTAACTCTGAAGACAGATCTTAGAAAGAGAGAGCTTCCAATTCGACATCCTTGGTTTAGAATTTACAGAAGAAAAAACTTGTTCAGACTACTGAAATAAATATCGAAAACTAATCGATTGATTTGAATGATTTTTTTTTAATTAAACCATATACTTTTCCACGAGTACGGAACTTCGAATATATTGAGATTTACCACACTTATTGATTATTACACCATATAAAATAGCGAGAAAACCTCTAAAAACATGATTTTTAGCATTGAAAGTGTTGGAAAAGTCTGAACAAAACCTTATCTTAAAATTAGTGTTTTGCACATTTTATACATTTCAAGAATAGAAGATCTATCCCTGGATTTACAGGTAAAATCGGCTCTTCAGAATATTTTCTGCATATATCGAAATTTTGGTTTTTCTATGTAAAACCATGTAAAGTGAAAACAAACTAAAATATGCAAAATTTAGTCAGTTACACTGACTAAAGCTACAAAAGGTACATCATTTTCTATATAGAAACGAGAAATATAAAATCTATAAAAAATGAAACCGAAAGTTGAACAAGAAATCAAGCCTATACAATTTTAAGTAAATTATAAAAATGCTACAAAAACTATAACTGCTTATTACAAGATTCTCTGGCGTTGCGTCGTGCAGTGTCGTGTCGTGTCGTGTCGTGTAAGCATATACTATGCCTTTAATAGTTCATTACCTTTTTACCATGAATCTTTATGTAAATGTTCACATTTTAACATAACTGATACATTATCGATATTTCATACAGTTGTATTTACAACTGCACGAATGATTTTATCATAAATCAAAATGCATTCTGGCATTCTTTCGAGCACTGTTGTATTTAGTAAGGTTTTGAGATTCTGATAAAAAATAAACTCATCCGCGTGTGTCCGCCGTTTTGTTCTAGAGCATTTTGTTTACCGCGGCGCGCCGCAAATCTATGTAGCTACCGCGTGCCACGCGTCGCGATCTGTAGTGTTTCGAAAACCCACTTACTAAGGTCATTAAGTTTAATATAGCTTAATTATTACATTGTTTTATATAGTTTTATATACACCTGATCCTCGATTTACGCGGACTTTTTTCACGCGAGCCTCTTTTTTACACGGTCAATTGGAACACTACGCGGCAGTTTTTGCGTGCGATCTCAATTTACGCGATCTGAATTTAGTAACAGCGAATAAAGTATACTTTTCTTTCCTAAAATGTCATTATTATTATTTCTTTTGTTAAGCTATGTGAAATAAATATGTATTTCGAAAATTTATACCAGCTTTTCTCTTCAATATTTTGTTTTCTCCTGTACTCACAGGCTCTATTTACGCGATTCTCATTCGCGTAAATCGAGGGTCAGGTGTACTTCGAAACAAATTCTTTTCTAAGAAAATATCATTTTCAATTTCAGCAATTTTTCAACCGGAATTTTCTAACCCTTTAATTTTGCTCAGTAATATAGAAAATTCATAGGAAATGAATAAATTAAACAATTATATATTATTTATGATCTATTATTCTGTATTCTGTATTATATTATTGTATATTACATAATGTAGTATATGATATATAAATATATGAAATTATATGTAGGATTAATTTATTAAAAATCCCACGTGTTGCCGTGATAGGGAATGAAAAAACAAAAGATACACTTACTAAGTAACAATAACAAAAATGTGAAGAACACTTTATTTCAATATAACTTGCTGACTCGCTAAGGGTTACTTACCAACTCTCTCTCAAAATGTCTCTCATCGAATGTCGCTTTTAATGCACACGCTTTTCTCACGGTCCAGTCGCTCGGTTCCATGACACTCTTCCTCGCATTCTATCAGCCACTCAAGATTTTCCAAACGCAGTCATACTATTTACCAAACATCGCGGCGCCGATCCGACGCAGTATGACCTATCGCCCGCACGCACGCACAAGAAACCATTCATCCCACACTCAGTCACTCATCTGGAAAAACCCTACATATATACATATGCCACATGATTGCCTATTATTATAGTATATTATTATATTACATTCCATATTTTCTTGTGAAAAGTCGATATAAACATATCTTTAAATTTGGCCACCCAAATCGAGCAAATACTCTACTGTGCAACGTGAATCGCAATTTTGTAATCATATGACACAGGCCTAACGAATGGCGGGCAGATGATAAGTCGTTGACGAATTTGGACATCTTTTCGCTAAGAGTGAAAGGAAACTTAAATATAATGTTACAGAAACATGTTTAAAGATGATCACGGAGATTCTTCCAATTTTTATCTCAACAAACGGGTACATAAGGGCTTCATAAAATTCAATGTTCAAAAGTATATGATTTCATGAATTTATATTAAAACATTTAATTTTAAATATTGGAAAAATCAACTTTTACGCGTATCTCTCATAATATCACACTTGCCTGCAAAATTAAATATTTTTTAAAGTTTGGACCTCCGAAAAAAATCACATCACGAGGTCGAGAAAATTAGTTGCTTAAAAGAGGAACGGGTGAGTTGAGTTTGTACGGGCATTGTCAAACAAACGTTGCATTATTCATTGCGATAATGAAACCTTGTTTCGAAGAAAGCAAACGGAACATAATGCGACAGAGTGAGATGCGACGATACATTAGCGTTGAATTTCGTTTGTTGCAGTTTTCAATATTTACGGAAATTCGGTGATACAGGAATCTGACTAACCAATTTGTTTCCTAGAAAAACCAAGATGAAGCATGCGGTCAATTCTCCTTGCCCTGTGACTTTTTACCTTGTGTGTAATCGGCACAGTCCCAAGACCCAGACTATATGTACATTGTATACACATCCTGTATACAAAAGTAAATACATGAAGTTTAGTGTGTTACAAAATGTTACCACTATGTGGCGTCATTTTTCTCGTTGCTAAAGCTAGTACATTACAAAATTTAATAAGAAGCCCATATAATATTATTGTACTTATCCACCGGCTTCTTCCAAAAATTTGAATATGGATATGATTATTGAATATTGCAAATATGCAAAATATTTGCTTCTCTTTTACAGCGAAGCAATATAAATTTTCGTTTGATTAGAACGTGCGGTTCTAATCACGGGACTGAATTTGATATTTAGTCCCACAAAAAATTATTTCATGATAGTTAGTTTATGTTTATAAAGCATTATTCAGACAAAGCGTATCTTCTGCTCGGATTGTTCTCTTTTTCACGCTATTATAGTTAAAATATTACGGACTGTTAACCTTTGCATCTATCAAAGTGCCCCCCCCCCCCCAAACCTTTCCAAAAACACAATCAAAAGTATTCTCATAATACAAATCATAAAGTTCTTTTTATAATAGCATCTTATTTATTGAAATATGTTGGTGATCTTCTTTGTTCTAATAAGAGAGCTCAATCCTTGGCGACGTTCAGATAATAGAGTTTGTTTACAAACACAGCAGACTCCCGTATAACGCGGTTAATACGTCACGCGTTGTATATAATAACATGTTTCGAACGTGTATTACCATGTCAACTTATATTTTCTATAATGTATGAAAAATAAAAGAATTAGGAAATAGGAGGAATTGATGACAGCGAAGAAAACAATTGTAATGCTCAAATAACCGTAACTCATCTTTAAATGCGAAAAATTCCTGAACTTTGTTATATATCGCATTATACGAAAATATGAAAATAGTAGTTACATGAAAATAGTAGTCGCAAAATCTCCGGCGCGATGCACAGTTGCCGATTTGGCCATTTTAGGCGGCCAAAATTAAAAACACCAATATATCGAATTTGTTCGACAAAATATGATAACATAATATAATAATAATCAGTTATAAAGTATATAATAAATGAATAAATATTAAATATTGTTAATTATATATACTTATATAAAAAAATTCATATTTACATGGAATGGGTTACATTATGTAACCCATGGGTTACATAATAAATAATAATAGCTCAATAGGTAATATTATATGATTGGAATCAATTATATGTAGGTTGGCCGAGTGTATATGCGTTGTGTGTATGAATGTGTGAGTGTGCTGTGTAACCTCGTGCCTGCTGAAGTGTTTGGGACGATGCGTCGGACGAATGTTTTAGTTTTAAGAATCGGGCGAAGAACCCTAGTACATATATATTTTACATTAAATACGTTATATGTTTGATAAGTTCTTCACGATTAACTACTGCTACTCACAGTACCCATCCTACATATATAATATACAATAGCTTAATAAATATTAATTATATGCGAGCGTACGGCCACGGCCGGGCGTTCGAGCGCTTCGTGTTGCGCTTCAGGAAAAATGCTCTAAAACCAAAAAGTACATATTTAAAGTATGTAGAAGAAAGAGAATTTTATTTGAAACAGTATAATTATTTCATAACAACTCACAATAAAATAATCCACAAATCAAACAACGCACACACTATTTATACACTCTGATGCTCTTGTCTTACTCGCACAATTTCTAGAACATTCTTTCATTGCCATGCATTAACTTCACGTATATTTGGAATATTCTAAATTAATAGAAAACGAACATTATTAACATAAAAATCAATATAGAGAAAATAAATTTAGTCTAGAATATTCCAATGCTTTGAACATTTATTCAAAACGCGCTCACACACGCACACAGTCGCATTATTCATCTATTGCACACACATTCATCACTCATCAATATATCTCTTCTCACACTCAAATACATCCATTCCCACAAACATGTATATGCAAAACTTTTTTTATGCATAATAAACATATAGTTTTACCGAATATAATAGTGCTTGAAAGAATGCCGCACCTCACAGGACAATATAATAAAATCATATATGAAGTATTACAGTTCTAAGAAATATTATTGATTATAAATCACGCTTAAATATAAATAATGACACAAAGATACATGATAAGTATACACAATGTCTTTGAAACAGACGAAAATGTTTCGAAGAATTGAAAGAGCAAATCGTGTGCAACGAAAACTCCCAACTTTCAATGAAGCACACGAGTTTATGAGTGCACGAATGAAAAAAAGACAATTGATACCTTATTCCTCGCATATTCAAGTATCTCGGGAGCAAAAAGTTTATAGCTTAGGCATTTAGAAATTTTTGAAATTGACTTTCGGCCGCCAAAAAAGGCCAAATCGGCCAATCTTCCTGTTCTTAACCGTTTCAACATTCGGGGCCAAGTCTTTTGTCTCAAAAACGCCGTTGTGACACTGATTTCAGGAGCAAAATTATTTGTATTCATAGCAATGTGTTTATAATTTATTTAGGAACGTATTTTTGTTATTGTTTCTATTGTCTTAACTTTCGGCTCCATTTTTGTGGTGGGTAACTGATAGAACCTCATTTAATCTCACAAGGAGGCGTTACAGTGAGTACCACATCGATTTTGATAAAATTTTGCTTAATGAATCCAGAACACAAATAAGCCGATCCGTATTTGGTAATTTTCATCAATATTTAATATGTAAAAAGATATTTTCCATGTAATTTTTTCGGTTTCGAGAGATACTTAAATACTTTACTACTGTACCAACAATTCAAATTCGTCCGGAATCAATTTTTTTTCGTTCTGTTTCAATAGATAAATATTTTCCTATTATTTCTATGCTTTACCATTTTTAATTAATTTTATCTGTTTTTCCTTTTTCTATTTTATTCTCAATTAGTCTTTGTCACTTCTATTATTATTTACAATGTTTGGAATGGTACATTTCGTAGAAGAATGAAAAACATGAATATGTAGGATGGAGCGTGATGAAGGGCAAGCGTGGTGAATGGCTTAGGAATTACTAAACGTTATGTTGTATTCAATTTACTGGTATTGGGAGTCTCGGGAGCACTGTTTCAGGCGATCGTTCACGAAGGCGACAAATCGGCAACCCTTTTAGTCGTGGAAAATATCGACCCTCGCGCTCTAAAACAGCGGGCCCTTTCTTCTACATTTTCCATTAAGGCTCCAACAGTTTTGCCCTTTACGCAGGCACCGTAGTTTATGACCTGGTCTTGCGTTGAAGTGCCAACGTAGGTGGTCACGCAAAGGTCGCCCAATTGACTACGCGCACTCCGCTCTTTCTCTTTTCCCCCTTTTCACAAAATGCCTTCAAATACTTTTTACGACGAAATATTTAATAAATATCATAGCTGTAAGAAAACTTGGCCTACGTGACGATGTCACGAAAGAAAACACACGCGCCGGGGTGCATGATCCGGATGTGTCGTGGTAGGCATCACCACATACCCCTTTTATCTCATTTGGGGATTGTCAAGTGGAGGTCTTTTCCGAGGTTGCATTCCAATCTTCCGCCTTTTTTCCGAACCTAAAACAACCTTCTGTCTATGCACCTATTATGTATCCTGAAAATCCCCTTTTCCTTTTAACTGTCCAGTTTTCCTTTTAGATACCAAATTTATGCATCCGGTGACAAAATTCACCTTTTCCAAAAATTCAGGGACTGCCGCGATGGAATTCCAAGATTATAAAGCCACGTTCCCAAAAAAACGCTGCAGCCCTCAGTTCTCCCAAATTCCCTTTCCCACACTCCTTTACATAATCCTTTAAATACGGAGGAAAAACGGAAAAGAGGAGGCAGTTTTTCTTTAGACGAGCAACATTACGACGTTTGTACTCAAATATTATACTCAGCTCAACTAAATAAAAACTCGTGCTCCAAAACCAGCGAGACTTCCTCCCTTGAAACACACTCTCAGAGTTACCTCGACAACAGATGTAACCTGACGCCGGAAGATCGGGTCAACTCCGATCAACGGAATAATGCGTCACAGCCCTTGAAGGCGATAAAGATGCCGTCGATGCAGGGTTGAAATCGAGTCGAGGATCACGTCCTTAAGAGCCTTGATTCCGAGCCGAGTAATCGCATGCTTCGCGCCTTTTTCAACGAGACATTTTAACGTAGCCTTTAAGCATGGTCCTAAAATCGTGCGTCTTGTAGATATATATATATATATATATATATATTATTACGGTCGATATGGTTCTGTTCGTTTTTATTTACACAGCATTACATGAATACTTTCCCTTGCCGATGCTGTCTGGAAAACATACAGTGGGACCCCGAATTACGTCCTCTAATTTTACATCGTTTTGCAGTTATGTGTGTGGTCCCACGCAATGCGATAGTCAATTGTTTTTAACGAATATTTCTCGCTCCACGTGGTTAGTTTTAACCCTCGGAGTAGCGGCGCACTGCAGACCGTGCCAGAATTATTTCCGATCCAGCACCGGTTTTCGCTAATGCATCGACTGTTGCTCGAGCTCCCCACCAAAGTAACGATCGCTCGACTCCGAAATCCTCACGGACATAACTTGTGCATGGAAGTTGATTTCGAGTTATATACATATATTTAGGATTCTTATTTTGCATGTGTTGAAGGAAAAACGCACAAACACATCAAATCGTTTAGCGAACAAAAGTTTCAGACGAAAAGAACAAAAAAAGAGATTATTGATTTCTTATAAAACACGTGTAGGGCTACTAAAATAAAAACTAAGTTCGTAGTCAGGTTAAATATATTTATTACGCGATGTGGCTGTAACGAGGAACGGCGACTAACTGCTTTTCCTCAACTGCTTTTCTAAAAAGGAAAACTCTTCAGACGAGGGCGTACGTAACCCAGGTCATGGTGGTCCCCTTGGTCATAAATTTGTCAATGAGCCTGGACTATCTCTCAGGCTCCCAAGTATCGACACGCAAAAGGGCGAACCGTTTACACACGTAAATACAATGTTCTTTTTTTATTGCAACCAATTAATCATTTGTTTACATCTTTACAAACAAATGTGTACTTTGTTTCTGAACATATTAGGCAGAATATAAAAAAAAGAAAGTGAATCTGCGTCTTCTTTCCATTGACAAAAGTTTAAGACTGTAGAATAATGTTGTAAGACCAACTCATCGACAACAGCAACATCTCATCACTCCATAAACACATAGAATCATCCGGCAACAAACATCCTAATCACACTATTCAAACGCCTGCTCATCTAGTCTCCTGTACCTACTGACTCATCCTGTCCTCTGCACTCTGCCCTTACACTAGGCTTTGTATTTCCATTACTCACCCCCTGACTCGATATATATATATAAAGATGCATCTTGCCACAAGGCATAGAGAACGACATTACTTGTACTTGCGTGCGGAACTGATCATCACATAATAAAGTCTCCGAGTTTATCTTAAAAGTGTTGTAATAATTCTCTCAACCCGGAATTCAACAATGATAGTAAAAAATAAATACAAGGAGAGAGATTTTAATGAAAATATTTAGTATTCCGTCCAAAATCTATCATTTTTTATAAACTCTGCCGAATCTTTTTGGCATGGAATCTATTCATTTTTCACGTTACTTTACTGTAATATTACGGCTTGGAAGCCGTCTCTATTGTAGAGTACGAGTCGTTCAAATTTGTTGGTTTATAATTGCGTATTGCTCTCTTTACTCCACAAGTTCTCAATGGGATTTAGATCGGGTGACTGCGCGGTGACGGTAGAAGAGTAATATTCTCTTCTTGAACAAAATTTTTCACAATATCTTTCTCACAATATATATATATATATATGTTTCGGATCGTTGTCTTATTCCGACGCGTCGAACCATTTTCGGCGTCGTTTTACGAAGTCTACCACTCCTTGGTCGATCGGAATACGTAACAAATTTTAAAAACTTATACCATGCTTGCAAGCAGTCGGACACTGAACTGTTTGATCAATTTCAGTTTTTGAAAAACACGAAAACAGGTTTAGAATGATGTGGGAACGGATGGCGATAGAGTTAAAAACTGGGGAGTAAGATGCACTATTATCATCCGACCACCTTTTTTGGGGGATACTCCCTACAATTATCAGACTGAATAAAAAAATAATCTGCATAAGATTTGAAATTGATCGGACAACAGAAAATAGTACCGCATCACGTTTGAAAATTTCTTACTTTTGCTCTTCGTTTTCCTTCATTAGAGTTCATCGTTAGCATTAAAAATTTTTTTCTCTTGGACATTATGTTTGTTGAATTATTACTAATGCTAAGCTAGCAAAAGCAAAAATGCCCAACGTTCATATATTGTATCTTTAGCCTAAACAAAGGCGATAGAAAGGCAACCAGATGTGTCTGGATTTTTTCACGCGAAGTCAAGATACTTTTCTCCTGGCAAGGCCAAACACGATCTTGTAAAGAAAAGCGAACCCCACCTTACTTTTGAGTGTTCCGTATCATTCGCATTCGGGAACTTGAAAGAGCTAGACGTGTTTTTCAAAGTCGTTATAATAAAGTCACACTGTAAAATATATATAGATATATGTATATACTGTTTCATTATTTAGTAAAAAAATTACGGACTCAAAAGATGTTTTTTCATTATTTTATCAGTCCCACAAAAATTGTTAAAATTTTCGACCGAGAAAGTGTAAGGCCCCCTTAAGCTAGATCTTGTAAATACTGAGGAAAATCTGCAATGGCGAACAGTGTTTTTAAACAAGTGATATTTACGCGACCCTTTGTCAGTTTGCGTAGCAAGTTTTGTACACTAAAGTTTAAGTGAAATCAATTCTCTGAAGTTTCTTTTCTTCGCAACGCTCGACCAGAGTCGCTTCGCCTACGATAGATACAGGCGCCAATATATGCGTCTGTCCGTGATCATTACTAAAAAGGCGTCCGCCCAATAGCACCATACACCGTATGCAGTAATCGGGTCGACCATCTCGATGAATGTCGACATTGTCCTGCACCTAAACCTCGGGTTGCATCGTGTTTTCACATGGAAATTTGTTATGACGGACTTCTCAAAATCGATTAAGGGCGTGGACTTTCCGCGGAAGTACGGTTTACTGATCGATATAAAAAATAAACGGCTCATAGATAATTCAACGGCAGTCTGAAAAATGCACTCAATCGGTATACGGCATATTGCCGGAAAAAATAATATCATAGCAGGCGGTGCCCTGTCACGCGTAGAAGATTTTCCTAACGCAACATGTGTTGACATCACAAAAATTGCGAAAGTACAGCAGACAGACCAAGAACTTCAATGTCTCTTGCTATCTAACACTTTCTTAAAATTAAAAAAGATGCACTATCCAACACCTACAACAGAAGTAGAACTGTATTGCGATACCTCCACGAATACCATTCGACTATATATATTTCAGACAAATTTAGGCGTATAGTTTTTAATAGTTAAGCAACAAAAAAACTTGTTACCGACCATTTCATTTAGCCATCTATAAACAAAGATTGTTTAAAATGATCAAAAGAATGCATCTAGTATCAAAGGAACGTTGAAGATAGAATTAACAAAAGCGATAGCAATAGAAATAATCGTGATAAATAATCGTGCAAACAACAGTAACAACGATAACAATGATAACAACGATAACAACGATAACAACGATAACAACGATAACAACGATAACAACGATAACAACGATAACAACGATAACAACGATAACAACGATAACAACGATAACAACGATAACAACGATAAAACTATGAAAGGGATAAACGGATCAAACTATTACTAATATCTCATTAACTATCAGGCTTAGGACGTATGAAGGTCGACACTTTTATACTCAGAATTTGATACTCTATCGATCTATTATATAAAAAGTAGGTCATTCCATAAAAAAAAATCAAGGTGACCCTGAAATCTTTAAAACACGTCCACCCACAAAAAAGCACGCACCTTGTAAGGTGTGCTCTCTGATGCTATTTAAGTCCCACGCTTCAACGTTTTCATAAACTGTAATTTTAAGTAATTATTCGAGGTGATCGCGATAGATGCCTCACCCTGTATACTGAACAAATTGAAGATCACGATATTACTTTCTTTTAGCAAACGAGATAAATCAACTTACACCATATGAACGTGTAGAACATCGTTGAAATTAAGAAAAGATAAATCCCATATATCGCTGCGATATGAATTTATTTTTGTAAATCTAGAATAACTGTTAAACATAGAATTAAAAAGTTGAAATTGTCCGAAATACGTTTAATAACAATAGATTATATTTTTGTATCGATATATTTTTTAACATTTGAATCATTTTAACCCGACTGTTTTAAACAGGATCTAGAGTAACGAAGTAAGCTGTAATATAATTTATAAAAGTTACAGAAGTATAACTAATACATTATAGTTTCTAGGATTTTAACGTAGTTTAAGATATTTTTAGCTGAGTGTGGTCGAAGGGCCATAAAGGAGGAAGGCAGTAACTTTCGAGGGAAATTAGCTTGCGCAATGTCGCAGGTCTAAGGTTTCCACTTGAATCTTGATGAGATGTGTTTCAGAGTTTCTTGAGAGGGCGAGTTAGAAGAATGATTCTAGGGAAAGAATGATTTATGAGTGCGAACGTTGAAAAGAGAGTTTAACAGAGTGAGTCATACGTTGGCCTTCGTTAGTTGTCTACTAAGTTGTACAGTTGTATGCTGCTTTTACCTAGTTCTTTTTATTTAAACATTACCTGTTCTAGTATTAATAAACATAGTCATTTATTAGTTTTCTTATATTCTCGGGTGTTACTCCTGATTCATATACATACACCATGATATGTTAAAATTAGAATAAACACAATAAATGATGTAGACGGATTCCTCGTAACGCCGAACAGCACCTAACATTGGACATAATAAAAAGTATTCTGGTTTTGACAAGTCTCAGTATTGAACGAATTAGTAGAGAAAAACATTCTTTGTCGCGCACAATGAAAACGCACTGCGTTACATAATTTGAAAAGTATTATAGATTAATATATATTATGTTTTTGTAATGAATATATTTATAAAATGATTTTCATATAGTTTGGTAAATGCTATTTTAAGATTGCTTCGACGGAACTATACGCATATACACAATAATTGTTCAACAATTTTAATTATTTTTGGCTTGTTCTATCCCTGAACTCTGGACACATCTGTTTTCCCCATTCCTGGACAGTGGTACATCATATGAAACACTATATGTCATAAAAAAGAGGATATGAATAAAACATTTAATTAAACTGGCAAAATGTGCAAAGTGTCAATAAACTGTTCGCCAATCTGTCACTGAAGAAATTACATGTATAATTTTGTTTAAAATGTAATCATAAGGACTGGATTCAATGTTTCAAACATTACAAATTAGTTCATGAAATTGGTTAAATATTTCTCAATATTTAGATAATTGTATTTACGAAAACTGTCAATTATTTTAAACTGTCCGACGATAGAGGCCACTTTTTGTTTTGCGAAGATATTAGGTGCAAGTTTATTGCACATTTTTTATAGTAAATATATTGATTGTGACTATTTCATTTCTTCCATTGTAATATTCAAGGTTTCTTATACACATTAATGCACAAAAATAATTTAAAAGACATGTATAATTATAAACATCTTTAAGAAAACCTTAAGTGTCCATGGCTAGGGTTATTCTTTGTACGTTTATTATGTATGTTTGATTAGCTCCGTAACACATGCCTCGTGATTTGTGGCTTTACGTATTGCACTTGTGCATTTCTCAAAGGACCACTCAAGAATTTATGAGTTAATTTAGTAATATTTGGTTTATTTACAAATAAGGCTATGTATTGTCTCATGGAATTCAAGTTAAATTTGTTTTCCCATAATTGAAGCAATGTACGTAGCAAAGTGTCAGTAAGTTAGTATAAAAAACAGCAAAAAAAGCCCTTCTTCTCATTACAGATGGACCTTACTCCCACTCCTACTTTATCTGCAACTTTTTCGCTTGGAGTGAATAATAGTGTGGCTTTCCTGTACTGACCCAACAACAACACAATTTGCCCTGGAGTTGGTGACCACTCACCAAATGGTTCAATACGTAGAGCACAAATTTCCAACCACACCAAGGAAATTTACAAAATTCATGATTCCAAGGGACAATTTTCTCTTCCACTAGAAATTTTATCAAAAGACCCTGGCTGCCAACTATGAGACAATTTAAGAATCACCTAATACGTCTGTGTAGCAAGGTAATATAGAATGTAAATTGCAGAAATTGCGAAGGGAATCATCCTGCAAGTTACAAGAGCAGTATAATAAGAAAGGAGTTACCACGAAAACTGTTTCTTACTCTGAGGGAAAGGACAGAAAAATCCTCAGCCGCAAGAAATAAAAATCACCTACCACACATTGCAGTATTCAGTTCAACACTAACTCCCTCCTATAATCACAATCAGTTTCAGTATATAAGCAACAGGTCCTATACACAGGAAACTGCTAAATGCAATACACAATAACCACATCAAACATCCGGCACTTACTCAAATACCCAGTTCAAAAAATACAGAACTCATAACCAACATGCTAACAACACAAATTCAACAAAGAATTTTCATGATGGAACTTTTCACAATAATTCAATCAAAATAGCAGTATGGAACAGCAATAGATTTCGGATACACCAAACAAAGACAATAACTACTCACTGTAGGAGGCAACGAAAAGATTAAGAAAACTAATAGTACCGACACTAGCAATAAGAAAACTTCTTTCGAACAAGCTTTAACATTTGCAGAAAACCTTCATCAAACATTCCAACCAAACAGTGTAACAATGAAAGTAACAACAATAATGACAACAAATTATAACACTGATAACGAGGGACAAAACAATACAATACTCAACACTACAAGCAGAAAAATAAAACAAATGATCTCAACAATAACAATTAATAATACTCCGGGATTTGACTTAATCAATGGAAGAATCATTAAAGAACTTAGAACATTAGAATAATAACAATAATTTACAACACCATACTCAGAGTGCAGTGCTTCCCAACGAGTCTTCCTCGTGCAGACCCATCTCTCTTCTGCTAATATTATTTAATATGTTTGAAAAAATATTTACATTACTTAAATCAGAATTATGGAAATAATCAACAGTAAATAACTAATACCAGACCACTACTTTGAGTTCAGAGAAAAGCACGCCGCAACAGAGCAGGTATACAGGCTAATTAATAAAATTATGTCTGCTCTTGACAGTCAGAAATACTGCATGTTACATTGCCACAACTTACGGAAAGGTTCTTGTCCCGATCGAAGGAAGATGACAAGGCGAGAGATAATGACTATTACTTTATTTTATACAAATTGAACTTTGTTGGTACAAATACTGATGGAATGATTGGATCTTTAACGTTTAGTCGTCTCGTAGCGTTCTGCTGGTCCTCGTCGCGTTTCAGTTTATGTAACCTCGGGTTTTTTCGTATTAGTCAGTTGCAGTTTTACGTGGAGAAAAGCTGTATTTTGTTATTGGTCATGGGTGTGTTTATTTTACTTCTTGAGGTGGGAAATTGTCGAAGTCTAGTTTCGTCTTGTCTCGTCGTTGTAGTGATTTATGATGGTAAGTCGCAAGTAGCTGTTGCGTCGCATGCGGTCACCGGGTGTTTTATGACCCAGGTATGGAGGCCGTAAAAATTAAGGAGATTTCGGGAAACGTCCCCCCCCTCTCTCTCTCACTCTCTCTCTCTGTGCTAGCTGCGTGATTGTAAATTATACTTTAGGACGCATCTTCGTCGCCTGTTTATTTACGAATACGCCCCGAGTGTAACACTGCACATGTTTTTTTTCTGGCGTAGAGAAAGCGTTCGGTAATGTTTGGCACGACAGTTATTAAAAATAATAGAATAGCAATTTCCAGACGCATTTTACCAATTATTAAAATCCTACCTTAATAATAGAACATTTTACGTAAAAATAAAAGATTAGAACTTAAATGTTCAAGCAATAAAGACTGGAGTACCACAAGAAAGTGTATTGAGTCCAGTGCTTTACACTTTATACACAGCAGATATCCCAACAATACCAAATACCACACATACATTCGCAGCAACACCAGAATATTAGCAACATGCGAAGGTCCACAAGTAGTAGTTGAAATATTAAAAGATCACATAAGCTTGATGGAAAAATGGCTGGTAGATCGAAGAATTAAGATCAACTACAACAAATACAATCACATTACTTTCACTTTTCATGAAGGAATCATCCCAAAAATCATACTCTACTGCAACAGAAGAATACGATTCAGAACGTACTGTGAAGAAAAATCAAGCAATCTTTGAAGGATTCGAAGGAGAGATGAAGTCCCAACTTCAACCCCATTGAGAATTTATGAGATTTATTAGATGTGAGGGTTTCACTGAATAAATAGAACAATAAAACAGTTTTTTCAGATGCTTACATGTAACGTTCAAAAGCGTCAATGAAAAATAGATCGAAAAATTAATATATAACTTGAACTGAACTTAATAAAATATTAATCTTACTACTTATTTAATTTCTAACAAATGTTAGTATGATTCCACGTATTTTTGTCCATCGACAAACTGTTGATTTTTGTGTTTAGTATCGTTTACTTCTACAAAAATGTAAATATTATTTTGAATTTTGCACTAAATAATCTGTGTACTATGAGTATATACATATAATAAATGAAACTTGAAGATGTTCCACTAATATGAATTTGTTTAAGTTGCATTGATACCTCTTATCATCACGTGTCCATATACAGGGTGTTTCTAAATTATTGCGCACAAATGATAGGGCGTATACAACTCACTAAACTGAGTTACAAGGTATGAAATACTACATGTCAGGAGGGGGAAGGTATAAACCGTTGTCAAGGTACTAGCATCCAAAGTTAGTTTGTCAATAGTGTAAGAAGGCAGGTGTGAACGTGGCATAATGCCAAGAATGCTAGTGCGAACGTGGTGTGAAATCAGCTGAAAAGAAGAGTAGAATTATCCTAACCACGCAACCGTCAACATCAAATTTAAACCTCTATCATGTTTTTCCACCTTCGACTCGCTATCGTCTACCTCAATACAACACAAAATTTAGACAACTTTGGTTTTCCTCTGGATCCGAAGAAGATTCCACCCTCTTTTTCGGCAGTATTCCTCCCGCGTGTTGTGACAACATAACATTATGCAACAATAAAAAATCATATTTCTTAATATATTTCGTTTTATTTATTTGATGCTACAATAAAATTTGTCTGCAATATGTTATTCCCATTCTCTTTAAACTCAAGTACATACATGATTTTTATACATTCTTAATTGAAGGTTTGGAACACTTAAAAATATAGTTGGTACTAAAACTATGCACAAACTAGAAAGATAAATATAGTATTCAGATTAAAAAATGTAAAAATGGAAACTAATGAAAGCATCAAAATATTTCTGACCGTAACCAGAACCACAGCCATATAAAAATGCATTGTTGGATCATGTTAAAAAGAAATTGGATACCATGTGGTGCACAAAATAAATTCCCGACCAGAAAAGATTATAAGTCTTAAAAAAGCAGAAAAATATATGATATGAGAAGCACAAACAAATTCTATTGGAAGGAAAAAGTAGTATAAGATAGAAAAAAAGTGACAGAACACAGAATAAGACAAATGCCTGACAAGATCGAAAAGCATGTAAAACACTACAGGGAAATAATAGGAAATGCAATAGGAATAAAATCAGCTTTATATGTCAAAGAACTAACGACTTGGTGAAACAATGCTTTTATAAGAGAAATAAACGTAATCAATTAGGATTAGGAGGATATCACCAATTACAAAGCAACTTTAAAAATGAAGAGTCATAAAGGTGGGCAGGCAAGTATGGCAATCAAAAATAAAGTTTAATATTCATTTAATGTATACCAGATAAAAGAGAAAGGCATAGAAAGTATTAGTTACATATGAATTATGAATTAATATTCGTGGACATGTCAGATGATTCATCACATCAATATTTTGATAGATGAAAAAATTTGATGGAGAATAATAGATAATTTTGATGAGAAACAAAATGTAATATCAAGTTGAAAGTCAAAATGATAGAAGAAAATAGAAATGTAGGTATTTTCAATGTTTTTTTACATACCACCTGTGTCAGCAAATTTTATCTTGGTAAAATAATTAATTAATTCTGGGATAATATTTAATATGGATGGACTAAATATAAAAATTGTATGACAGCGGTAGTGAAAGTAGAGGAACTAGGCATTAAAAAATCATTGAAAATAAAATACAGTATACACAAGGAGATAAAATGGTTGACCATAAACGGTTGGATTACATTTCCGAGGAATATATGAATATAATGAACAAATACAAAATGGTAAGCAACTTCATTTATAAACAAGAAAAACTAATTTTCAAGCATGTACGAGGTATGTTAAAAAAGTCAGAGGACCTTTTTTATAATTATTTTATTCTAAGTTTTATAAACATCTATATGGAATCCTCTTTAAAGCACTCTTTTTCAGATTGTATATAATTCTGGAATCTTTATCTTCAGTTTTCAAGCCGTCTGAAGATGTTACAATAAAATTAAGAAAGGCCAATTGTAATAAAGAACATTGGAATTCTTATTATTTAACCGTAATGTAGTAATAGAAAATTGCATATGGATAAAGGTGAATGGTTACTCTGTACATGTTTATAGAATAAAGAATTAATATTTTGTATTATAGTTTTTAGTATTTTTGTATAAAAACTAAACATTTTGGCATATGCACTTTATTAATGTGCTGTATGTGTCTAGCAAAACAACTTTTTAAATCCGTTTCGTACCATCTGCACCTTACAGTCTCTAGAGACAATAGATATAAAACAGTCGATATTTTATTTTGATTAAACAAATTGAATAGAACAATAAATAACAAGAGTGACAATGATAGAGAGTTAACAAGTAACAATTTTTAGTAGCTGTTCAAACAAAAAAGAGTAAATTGCGAAAGGCCTGTGCCATATAACTCTGAAAACAATGAAGTTACAAAGTATACCAATTACACATACTTACCAATATTTACAGGGTAGAAAGAGAACATATCCGAAAGTATGGAAATGACAACAAGAGCATACCAGTATATACAAATGCTACTTGAAATTTTCCACATAAAGCAAAGTCATGTACAAAATACAAACAACTCTTTGAGATAGGAAAATGGTGAACGGATTAAGGTTAAACGTTAAAGGTTAAACAAAAGAAATTTTAATTAAATTAGTATTATCTTTTAATATTTGTGCTACGCCATTACTACTACCAATAATAAAACCAATTTTACTTTGTTGATAAGCTTGATTTTTACTAATCATTTGTGATAATTGTTCGCTGCTTACTAATTGCCCTGATAAATCTAGTAAAAATCATTGATAATCATTATTTTTTAATATATATTCATTAATTTTATTAGTTTCAATTTTAATATTAGTAGAAATTGAACTTAATTTAGATTCCATAATATTTTTTGTTTCAATATTGGTTCGTTTTTTAATTCGTTCTAAATAATCTTTGGCGGCTAATTTTCAATATATTTGTGACAATTGACCAATACAAACAATTTTAATATTTATCATTATAATTCTGAAAAAATCATGTTATTTATTCTTTCATGAATTACCTTTTCTGGATGACGAAAATCAACATCACCCAAAGCTTTAGAAATAGTACTTGTATCAATAACAACTATTTCCTTTTTATTTTTATCAACATATAAACTAAAATTTACATCAATTTGAATATTAAAATCAATTTTAAAAATCTTATTTAACTTTGAATCCTTCATTGTAAGGAATAAATGAGTTCAACCTTTTTTAGTAATGGGTTTATTTTTATTATTTTTAAAATCAGTAATTTTTGGTGAAACAATACTAGTTTTATCATCTTTTGAAGGATTTTCCGCTTTTGTTGCTGTTTCATAGGTAATATATCAATAACCATAATATTGTTGTTTAGATATATCATTATCAGTTAAACCAAAAACTAAAAGACTTCCCCCTGCATCTTCAAAACTAAATGGTTCATTAATTACCTTGCCTGTGTTATCATTAATATTATAATTAATACTCTCATAATTACCTGATTTATATGCATCACTATTATAAAAATCCTTAGCAGCATCTGTATTTTCTAATTCATTACGATCAATTCTAATTTTATCTGACGCTAATTGCATAAATGCAGTAAGTGGTTGGTATAAAAGTTTAGTGTCATATTGATAGTATTTATTAGAAACATAATCAACTAAAGGATCACCATCTTTTTCTGATGGTTTGTTTCCAAAGTTAATTTGAATTTTTGCACCATCTCCAGTACCACAAGCCACAATAGTACTTGAAAATAAAGTTATCAATTTACGCATTTGATTGTAATTCTCCTTAAACTAAATAATAATTAAATATTCACTAAAGATTGTAACTTATTTTTTTATAAAAAGCAAAAGGAAATTTATATAAGTAGAATTACACTTTTTGAAATTAATATATTAATGTCTACTTTAATATTTTAATATTTTAATAAAAATTATTCTTTTCAAAAGAGTAATTAAAAATGATATATTTTTACCACTGATTATCGTTTTGCAAATCTACTTCTTTAAATTAGTTTGTTTTAAATTGTATTTGCTACTTCTGTTTTTGCTTCTGAAGATAATTGAGATTCTATTACATTCATATTACTTCATTTTTGTTTACTTACATCTTTTGACTCTTCTGATGAGGGCTGTTGTAACTCTGGAATTTCAGTACTTATTAATTTCCATATTTCATTTAAAACTGTTAATTTTATTTCTTCTTCATTTAATTTATTTTGAATTTTTTGTTCTTCTTTTTTTGAGTTTTTTTTATTTAAATCATCTTTTAACTTATCACAGTTTTCAATACTTTTTTTATTTTCCACTGTAAAAAAAATTTTAACATTTTCTAATACTGTAGATAAATCTTTTACTTCATCTTCATGTATTTCTTTTATTGAAATTCATTTTTTTTCTAAATCATTCATTTGAAATTCTAATTTTTCAATAGTTTTCTTTTGTTCTTCAATTTTTTGTTCTTGTCAACTAGGCTTCTCATTTTCTTGATTCATTTCTGTTTGTGTTTCTCTATTTACCAATTTTGATTGGTTAATTAGTCTTAAAGATTCTTGAAATTTTTCTTTCTTTGCTTCAATTGCGTTTTTTATTATTTCTTCCTCTTTTAATTTAAAATCATTTTCTAAAATTTTGAAATCATCTTTAAATTTATCTTCTATTTCTTTATTTCCTTCTTTTATATTTTGTAAATTATTTTCAACATTAAAATCTTTATTAAGTTTCTTAATACTATCTTTTTCTTTTTTTCAAATATTTTCAATATTTTTAATAAATTCTATATTTTCTAATTTGTTAATTTCTTTTAAAAAATTAATAAAATTTTTTTGATCTTTACTAATATTATCAATTCATTTTTTTTCTTATTTTTTTAAGTTTAGACATCATCATATATTTATTTTGTTCAAAAGATATTTTAAGTTTATTAATTTTTTCTTCTATTTTTTAAAATTTTTTATTATTAATTTTTAACTCAGTATCATCTCTTGCAATATTATCTTCTAACTCTGAAATATCATTACTCTTTTTATTAATTTCACTATTATTTTTTTTAATCATTGCGTCCATTTCATTTAAGTATTGTTTTTTTATTCCTTTATCATCTAAAGTATTTTTATTAAAAAATATTTGATTTTCAAGATTATTTTTATTTTCTTCTAAATCCTGCAAATAGGTAATTTTTTTACTTTTTATACTTTTCTTTCGTTTTTCTAAATTTGCAACTTGCTTTCTTTTTTCCTCTATTTCTTTTTGACATCTTATAATTTCTTTCTTTTGTTCTTCTAATTTATTTTTAACTAATTTTATACTTTCTTTCACTTCATCTTTAGTTTTAATGATTTTTTCTTGTTCATGTATCAACTCTTTTTCTCCATCATTATATTTTTGAAATATATCATTGTATATTTTTTCTTCGTTTTTAATAATTTTATTAATATATCTTATATATATGTCACCTATTAATGAAAAAGCTTTATCAAATTTATTTTCTGCAATTTTATCCTCTAAATTATTCATATTATATCTATTTTCATTATTTTTCATTCTGTATGCTCAAAAAGCTAAAATTAATTTAGTCATAATGTCTTCTTTAAAAAGTTTTTCAAAAATTTTCTCATTTTTATTTTCTAATTCTTCATTTTTTTGATATAGTCTGCGAATTTCTTTATCAATTTTTATTTTTAATTCTCGTGTTTCTCTTAAAAAGTTTTTTTTATTTTCAAAAATATTTAAATTTATTTTTTTAAAAAAATAATATCGTTACTTACCGTTTCACTTAAAAAATAAAAAAAAATAGAATAATCTTTGATATCAGTAACTACACTACTATTTTGATTAATTTCCTTAATTTTATTTTGTTCAATTAATGATTTATTTTTTTCCAAAGATAATAATTTTTCATTTTGTTCTCTAATTTTATTATCCATTTCTATTAAGAAGAAATTTAATTCTTTAATTAATTTTAAATTGTCGTTTTTTTCTCAAAAATCAGAAAAAAAATTATATTTTAAATCATTTACTAGATCATCAATTAATTTATCTAAATCGTTTTTTTTATTTTGTTTTAATTGAATTAGTTCTGCTGATGTGGTTGGACTTTCAAAATCAATATCTTCTGAATTAGAAAAAAAATTATCTTTTTCATCATGTTGTTTGTAATCTTTAAAAAATTTCTCAAAAGTTGCAACAACTTCATCTAAATTCTCATCATTAAGAGGGTAATCTCTAAATTTTTTTATTAATTCATTAAATCAAGGCATAAATCTTATTCTCCTAAATTTAAAAAAAAACAATGGGTTTAAAAACTTATATTTTTACTCTTTTATGTTTATAACACTAAAACAATCCTTATTCTAAAGGAATATTTTTATTATAACTAATTAATTAATATAGTATTTAAAAAAGATAAATTACTATTATATGTTTACATAATAGTAATTTATCAAAAAAAATATTTTTCAGTTCTAGGTTTCATATGCGGAAATAATAATACATCTTTAATACTATTTTGACCAGTTATTAACATAACTAGACGATCAATACCAATTCCTAATCCACCTGTTGGTGGCATACCATATTCCAACGCTTCAACAAAGTCTAAATCCATAATTGCAGCTTCATCATTACCTTCATTTTTTTCTTTTACTTGTTCTTCAAAACGGTTATATTGTTGTAAAGAATCATTTAACTCTGAATATGCATTTGCATATTCTCTACCAGCAATAAATAATTCAAAACGATCAGTAAATTCTTTACTATTTTTATTTAATTTGGCAAGTGGTGAAATTTCAATTGGATAATCCAAAATAAAAGTAGGTCGAATTAAAGTTTCTTCAACAAAAGATTCAAAAAATAAATTAATAATATGACCAGTACTATTATAATGATCTGGAATATGAAGTTTATAACTTTTTGCAAGTTTTAATATAAGTTTAAATACTTTATTTTTCTCAATATTTCTAATATTATCATCTTCAATATTATGATATTTTAAAATCATATCACTAATTTCTTGGAAAACTTTAGTAAATTCTTTATCTTTCATCATAGCTTTTTTGATTGAATCAATCATACTAATTTTTGTTCATGATTTTTCAAAATTTAATATATTTTCTTCATATTCTAATGTTAATTTATTATGCACTGTAGTAATTAAATGTTTTATACAAGATTCTGTTAACTCCATCATATATTTCATATCTTGATAGGCAACATAAATTTCAATAGTTGTAAATTCAGGATTATGCTTTTTACTCATACCTTCATTACAAAATAATCTACCAATTTCATAAACTTTTTCAAAGCCACCAACTATTAATCTTTTTAAATGTAATTCAGTAGCAATTCGTAAATATAAATCAGTTTTTAATGTATTATGATGAGTAATAAAAGGTTTAGCAGCAGCAGCACCATAGACTTCTTGTAAAATAGGTGTTTCAACCACTAAATAACCTTTATTATTTAAAAAATTTCTTAATTCATTAATAATTTGTGTATGCTGTAAAAAAGTTTTTTTAGTTTCTTGATTCATAATTAAATCTACATATCTTTGTCGATAACGTTCTTCAATGTCTGTTAAACCATGAAATTTATCTGGTAGAGGTCTAAGTGCTTTCGATAACATTACAATATCATAAACTTGAACTGTTAATTCTCCTTTATTGGTTCTCATAACTTTACCTTTAATACTAAAAAAATCTCCTAAATCTGCATATTCTACAAATAATTCAAATTTTTTTTGACTAACATATTCTGGCTTTAAGTAAATTTGAAATTTACCTGTCTGATCTTGTAAATGAGCAAAGATTGATCCCTTTCCCATTTCTCTCTTTGTCATTAATCTGCCCGCCATTTTAATTTGTTCATTAGATAAACTAACAACAAATTTTGCTAACTCTTCTTTATTTTTATTTTTAAAATCGCTATTTAAAGTTTCACAATTATAATTTCTATCTCAATTACGCCCATAAATATCATAATTTTGTTTATGTAAATCTTGTATTTTCTGATATCTTAATGCTTCTTGTTCTGTTAAAATACGCCCATTAATTTCAAGTTTAGTTTCTTTCATTGTTTTCATCCTTTGTATTTAAAATAAGTATTTAAAATAAAAAATTAAATTAAATAAAATTGTTTAGGTTTATACATAATGATATCAATTTTCAATACCAAATTCTACTGTGAACAATTAATTTTGAATTTTATAATAAAACCCTTATATTTATAAGGGTTAAAAATTAATTTAAATATTTATACTAATACACATTTAACAAAATAATAATTAATTTATTAAATATTTTTCTTTCTAAATATTACTTTTACTTATCTTTAGATGATAAAATTTTTTTCATACCTATTCATTTCATTACATTTTCTGACTTAGTATTTGATAAAAGTCAAATCCATTGTTATTTAAGTTATTTTTGCTATTAACAAGTTTGTTAATTTAGTAACTAAATTAATGATATTAACTTCAATTTATTTCATTTGGTTTCATTGGTTTTTCATTATTCTTTATACTAATAATTTTACCATTTTTAACATTAATAACAGTATTTGCAACATATTGGAAGTAGGGATTATGAGTAACCATAATAATTGATGTTTTATATTCACGATTAACATCTAACAAAATTTCTAATACCTTACGTCCCATTTCTTCATCAAGTGCTCCTGTTGGTTCATCACAAAATAAAATTGTAGGATTTTTTGCTAGTGCTCTACCAATTGAAACTCTTTGTTGTTGACCACCAGATAATTGACTTGGAAACTTATTCATATCTTCATCCATTTTAATAACTTGAAAAATATCATCAATACTCATATTTTTATTTTTATTTTTAGCAAGATTTTCACCAACTTCAGCATTTTCACGAGCAGTTAAATTAGTTAATAAATTGTATTGTTGAAAAATAAAACCAACATTATCTTGTCTAAATTTAGTTAAATGACTATCCTTTAATAAAGATAAATTATATCCTGCCACAAAAACATCACCAGTATTAGGTTTACCTAATCCTGAAATAATATTTAATAATGTTGTCTTACCACTTCCCGATGGTCCTAATATAACAACAAAATCACCTAATTTAATTTTTAAATTAACTCCTTTTAATACTTCATATTCTAAATCTCCAGTTAAATAAGATTTTTTAACATCAAATAATTCAATAACATTACTTTTAGTATCAGGTGTATTATTAGTCATTGATATAATTTTACCTGCTAAAATTTCTTTTGAATGAGTTTTTGTTAATTTTTTAATTGCTTTTTGATTTTCTTTAAAAGCTTGTAGTTTCGCCTTATTAGCTTCTATTTCTTCCTTTGATTCTGGTTTATCATGAGATTTATGAATTACTGGTGGTGTTTTTGTATTTTCACTTTTAGATACTGATTTCTTTGAAAAACTAGATTTTAATTTATTTTTGGTTACTTGTTCACTTCCAATATCTTTATCATCTTTTTTAATTTCATTATTATCTTTTTTCATAATCATTTCTCCTTTTAATTCCATACTTTTATAAATAACACATTCATTTTATCAATTACTTCACCTTATTTATACATAAATGCTTAAAAAAATATTTTAACTTCCTTGTAATAAAGCCATTACTGGTTTATATTTAATTAAATATAAACCAACACCATAACCAATAACCATTATTAAAAATACCATTCCAAAGCAAGACAAAATTGTAACTAGATTAGCAGCCACATTAAAAACAACACCCGCTTTAGTTGCAATAATTAAAGTAATAATATTTCACACAACATAAGAAATAATAGTTCCTAAAATAAAAGCAAGTAATAAAGCAACAATATAGGAGCCAATAATCAGTCTGTTAATTTCATTTACACGATAACCCAAAGATTTCATCATTGCAATAATTAATAAATTATTATCTAAAATCATATTAACAATAATTACTAATACAAAAGCTACAGCAAATAATATTAAAACTTTTGTAATATTTATAATTGTTCTAATTCCATCAAATATTTCAATTAATAATCTTTTAACTAAATCATTAATAAAAGGTATTTTATTAATAAGTTCTAAATTTTTTGCTGATATTTGTTCTTTGCTATATTCTGCAGATCGTTGTAAAATATTTATATAGTTTAATGGAAAAATATTGCTTTCCTTAGATAATCAATGATTAAAAGAATCTGATATTGGTCAATGTCTAGTTGTATCAACTAATCCAATAGATGTTCGTAAATCATCAAGATTAGTATAAACATTCGAATTATCCAAATTATTTTCAATTATTCCTTTAACTTGATAAATTACTGGAATTGTATAATTATATCAACTTGCTAACATTAAAAAGTGATCATTAATTTTATAATCATTTAAAATTGATAATGTTTTTGAAATAACTGCTGGTAAAATATAAGCTGTAGTTGTTACACTTTGACCTTGATTATCAGTATAAGTAACATTTAAACTGGACAGTTTCGTTTTATATATAGATAGGTACATGTATTATAATATCCTTTACTGTCTGAAATATTACACATATACAACTACAATAACTATTCTGACATGATTATCCAATTAAATGGAACTGCCACTTAAATAAATAATTATACCATAATTTTACACATGAATACTCAGCGAAAAATATATAACACATCCTTCTTAAATTAGTTAATGTATAAAAAAAAGTATTATTTCAATATTTTGCAGCGTTTGTTTATGTAACTGACATTAAACGTCTTGGAACAGAATAAGGGTTATACTGTAGATATATTGTTTTATACATATAACATACTTGATAGATAAAGTTACAGTCATAATAGTAAAGCAAAATACATTTTATAATATTTATTTGAATATGTATTTACAGGGAAATTTGAAAAATCAATGTAGACTATTGCATTATTTTACCTTACTTTTTGTATCGAGTAGAAACTGAATACAGCTAACGAGTGATACATATAAATCTTTTGAACCGTATTACTTATGATATAATAAATATTGTCTACATCCAATTCTTTTTAATTCTTACCTATCTTAAAGATGTAGTGAACATTGTCTTTTTTTTGACAACCAGTCAATGTATTGATATTTTATATTTCACAACACCAGCTTCTAAAATAAATAAATACAGAAAAATCAATATTTGCAGAAACAATACACTGTTTACTAATGTAGGAACGACGGTCAAATAAAATAAAGAATTATTAAGTAAATAATAAGACATAAAATCATTGTCGTAAGGTTAGGTCAAAAATTGAAAGAAGTAAACCGTATAACACACGTTTTGTTTACTGTTACATCAATCATTTACAGAAGGTGCACTTTTTATTTGGTTAAAAATGAAATTATTAAACACACGATGAATGTCTCGTACAATACGGTTAGTGTACGGCCGCCATTCGTCAAGGCTACCGACCACATTGCTGCCATACTGTGACCGCCAGATGTCCAAATCGAAAGCGGTTTTCTCGCTAGTCAATTTTATACACTGAATCGTTATAAAGCGTTTAGATTTTAACAACACCATCGCTTCTCGGCCTTATGGCTAAGATCAAAGTGTAGTATCTGTTCTTATCAGCTTAATATCTGATACACTCCGCATCGCGGAGTCAGAATATTAACCTGATTTTTGGAGTCAGGCGGATCGCTGGGGCTCGCTCCACTTCCGCCGCGAGTCGGTCCGGCACTGCAGTGCCGCCGGAAACGGCTCAATTTGCGCTGCAATTGAGCTCCCTACCTTTTCTAATAGCCGGATCGGCTCGCTGGACTCCAAAAATAGTCCCTGTTACTATTCTGACTCCGCGAAGTACCCGAAATCGCGGTAAAATCACCCGCCGCGGTACTGCGCAACAGTGCGGGCCGAGTTGCGATCGGGCGTGTGCGCGGCAAGGTCTGTACACGATCAGTGCTCGAGGTGTTGTGCGGTGAAGTGTGTAAAAGTGCCTTCGCCGCGGGACCGGATCGAGCCTGCGCGGGAGTACACCTGCGCCGCCCACCTGCGCGGGAGGACCACCGGCGCACCTCCACCTGCGCCATCCACGCATCCTGCTTCCGAGGACAGCCGAGGGAGAGGACGACCAGGGTCTACCGAGGGTCCAGGACTTCACCCAGGACCAACCACCATCCCTGGCCTGCCTGGACACCCTGGTCTTCCTCTACGTGGGTCACCCAACACCGCAACGACCCACCAGGACTTGGCCATCGGCAACCCCGACGGGAAGGACGGCTCGCCTGATCCACCTCTACCACCGCTGGATCAGGAATCAGGAGCGAGGTGTTATTCCCCTCGGAGAGCGCTCCTGCATCGCTGGACTCCTGCGCCGAGTGAGTCTCTCTTTTCTTTCTATCCCCCCGGCAGTGAGGAGGGTAACGCAGCCGGTCTCCAGCCGTCTGCGGTGCTCGAATCATCGTCGGTAGTCCTCTACCTTACCCCTACGCGTCCACCCGCTCCTCCGATCGCTCCCATCCGTTGAGGTGTGTCAACGGACAGGGACGCGTGAGGTCCGAGTCGAGTGGCGCCTCCAACTCCTTCTTCTCCCTTCAGTCACCGCCCGCGTGGAGGCTGACTCCACTCACCCGTTAGTGAGTGGACGTCAGGTCGGCCCGCCTGCGGTGCAACCCCCGTGCAGTCCTCGGTGGAGTGGGCGATTCCGTCGCTCTTCCTCCATCGAGATCGCTGCACTCCTCCGCAACCGTCATCCGTTAGTCTCCCTACCGACTGCCACGTCGGAGGCTGTCATTTTTCCAGGCAGTCTTCGACACCGGACTTAGCGCCGGCGGAGTCAGTAGGGTGTTAGCGCGTGGCGGTATTCCTTCTGTCGCTTTTAACTTAGTTTTCTCTTCTCATCCTCTGTCATTCCCACTTAGTCTATCTTCCCCGTTTCGCCTCGCTGTGGCACTTAGAAATACTTGCCACAGCCACTCTGTCTCTTTCTTCTTTCGACTCACTCGTAGCGTAGGACTTAGTCTTAAGAGCGATGCAGGACCGCGGTGATAGTGCGACGATCACCTCCTGCACTACCGAGGGGAGTAACAATCTTGCCCTGGTGATAGAGTTTCCCTTCCCGGCGGAGTTCCGATGCCCTGCCTGCTTCGGTGTCCCCGGGATCAGGATCAGTGGCGTGTACAGGTCCCACTCGGACTTGACGAAGCACGCCCGGAAGTATCATCCGGGCGTTGTAGTGACATACAAGTGCCGTGAGTGCAGCTTCACCGGTGACGGGAAGTACCCTCTCAAGGTGGTGAAGCTGCACCACGGCCATATACATAGTTCCGCCCACCAGAACAGTCCGAGTGGGACTTGTGCACCTCCCGTGACAGGTGCGACCGGTCCAAGCAACACCTCGCGTCGGGGGAGTTCCGCGACATCCGCCCCCGCAGAACCGCGCGCTGCTGCGTTAGCTGCTGCCAATTTGGCGGCCCAGTCCCCGCCCCCGCAAACGACGTGCGCCGCGACGTCGCCGCCCCCGCCCCCGCCCACCCACACCCCTTCATCGGCGAGGGATTCTACGGGGACGGCCATCACCACCTGCGCGATGCGGCGCACAAGGGCGGCAGCGGCAATAACAGCAGCAACAACAACGGGGACAACAACGAGGACGACGACGAAGACGACGACCACGAGACCGGTGGCGCCGGGGGGCAAGGCGCGGGCCCCTAAACAAACTACGTTGCGTGGGGTGCTGGTAACGGCGGCGGCGACGGCTATGACGACGTCGTATCGCACGCCGCCGTCCGGCACTCCCACGTTAACAATAACGATTGGGCCCACCACCAGCGCCCGGCCCGCGCCCCCGCCCCCCCACCAACCAACCTACCCCAGACCTAAGGGGACGCCACCGGTCCAGAAGAGCGGCAGCCCGCCGCGGCGATCGGGGTCGGCTGCCCCAAGGACATCGCCGCCGGCTGCAAGGGCGCCTGCTACGAGAAGAGGCTCCGGTCCCTTAGCCGCTACCGCAACGAGGCCCACCCCACCGGGCAGAAGAGCGGCCCCCGCTACCAGGGGGTCGACTGGCACCCCTCCCGCAAGAACCCCGCCCGTTAGGACCCCGCCCACCACCACCCAAAGGCGGGTGACACGGGGCATGAGGGGTGCCAAAGTCCCGGTGGAGGTGGGCAGAAGAACTGCCACCACCACCACCCGGAGGACGGTAGCGGCTCCGACCGGAGCCAGAAGAACGCCCCCGAGAGTAGGAGGGACTCCCACCGCCCACACACCATCACCAAGGGCGGTGGTACAGGGAAAGAGTCCCTCCAGCGGCCCCACACCACCTCGGGCCGCCCAACGGAAACCCTCGGGGGTAAGGACGGCGGCCTCACCATCCTACGCCGCCGTCACAGCAGGCGCCCCGTCATTTACGTCACCTCCCTCGCCGATTGACGTCGTACCGGAAAGGGGGCTGCGTCCAGCATCCCGGGCCACCACTTCACCACCCGGGCCTACACCACCAAGACGCAGCCCCCCACCGAGGAAGCACCGGAGCCCCAGGACGCCGCCGACCATCCGCGGCGAGCAGGGGGCTCCGTCTCCGGTAACATCGGCGAGCATGGTGACGTTATGCACTTCCACCGTTACCACCACCTGCAGCGGGGGGCCGATAATGACCCCCCTGCCTATTGTGGGAGGAGCGATGGTGGCCAGGCCGCTACCACCACCTCCAGCGGCCCCGCTCCTCCCACCCATCGAAGAGGTGGAGGTGCCGCAGCCGGCCGGGGCAGCCGTTAGCCCCGATTCTTCACCGGAGCCGTGGCGAATCGCCGCTGGATCCCGCCGACGCCACCACCGCGGGATCCCGTCGTCCAGCTCGTCGTCCGACGAGGAGGCGCAGCCGCTGCCGCCAGCGAAGAGGACGACGCCTCCGCCCGCCCAACCACCGCGGGAAAAGTCCCCCGCCCGGCCGCCACCGGGCAGCAGCAGCAGCAGCAACAATAACAACAGCGTTGCGCACAACAGTGCGCATCGGCCTGGAGCAGGGTGCTCCGGGGAAGCCTCGGTGAGTAGCGTAACACCTGCTAGCCCCACGCGACTCCCGAGCGTCCCCCGTAGTGCCCCCGGCTCCATTTCTACCTTGCGGGAAGGGGTAGTTTTGAATCGCGCGGGGAGGGATAATCGGAGGCCCGTCCCCGTGGATGCAACCGTGAGGGGTGCTCCTGCCTCCGCGACGGAGGCGACCGCACCTGCGAGAAGTCGCAGACCGACCGCACCCTCGCGTGCCTCGGTACCTCGTGAGCCCAGGCGTCCTGCGGCATCCGGGCAGCCCTCTCGAAGAAGGGACGCCATCCGGCCTTTGGTCGGGGAAGCGTTTCCTTCGGAGAGAGAGTTGTTGATCGGAATGGCGCAGAACGCTGGCTCCCTGGAGCAGCTGGAGGATGTTGCGAGGGAAATCGCAGCATACCTTCAGGGCTTCAGAGTCGAGGGACCGACCACGAGAGGGGGCGGGACGGATAGGCCCCAACAGCGTGCGAGAGCTAGGGAAGTGTCGGGCGGCCAAGCGGCTCGCGGTTCGAACGGTCACCGCGATCGTCCTGTGTTGGCAAGTGGACCAACGCGGGGGGACCAGGTAAGGGAGGCTACGCGTATACAACGGCTCTTCAGGCAGAACCGTCGGCGTGCTGTTCAGGAGGTGCTCATGGGCCCGTCCTTGCACTGCAAAGTGCCAAAGGACAGGGTACACGAGTACTTCCTCAACATGTACTCACCGGCGGGGAACCTGGGAGCTAGGCCTCCCCCGCCTTCCATCGAGGCTCCAGACGAGGCCAGCAATGTGGCCTTGGTGAAGCTCTTCGAAGTGAGTGAGGTAGATCGTCGGATCAGGCGTATGACAAACTCTGCGCCCGGTCCCGACGGTCTAACTTACAATGATCTGAAAAGGGCAGATCCGGGGTCACATCTGCTGACCTCTTTGTTTAATCTATGTCTTCGTCTGGAGTCGGTCCCCTCGTGTTGGAAAACTTCCAACACTGTGCTCGTGCACAAAAAGGGCGATCGGGATGACCTGTCGAACTGGCGACCGCTGGCCATGTCCGATACGACCCCGAAGCTCTTCGCCGCTGTTCTGGCTGACCGTCTCGTCGCGTGGTCGGTCAAAAATAAGCGCCTAAGTCCCGCGCAAAAGGGCTTCCTGCCGTACGAGGGGTGTTACGAACATAACTTCGTGCTGCAGGGAGCCCTTACAGACGCTCGCAGGTGGGGGCGTCAGGTGGTGGTGGCGTGGCTGGACCTGTCGAACGCGTTCGGCTCGGTCCCCCACACTTCCATCTACCAATCCTTCGTGGAGGCCGGGGTTCCCTCTACTCTTCAGAATATTCTGAAGAGTATGTACCACGGTTGCACCACGCGGGTGCGGACCGCCGACGGGTTTACCGACCCCGTTCCCATCCTCTCCGGGGTGCGCCAGGGCTGTCCGATGAGCCCTGTGGCGTTTAACCTCGCCCTGGAACCGGTGCTGCGCGCAGCTACCGGAACCTCGGCGGGTTACACGCTGCACGGCCATCGGCACAGTGTCCTGGCGTACGCGGACGATCTCGCGTTGATCGCCGACACCCCGGAGGGCATGGAAACGCTGCTAAAGGCAGTGGATGCTGCGGCGAGTGGCATCGGATTGCGGTTTAATCCCGCAAAATGCGCGACCCTCCACCATCGTGGCAGGGGGCCGCGCGGGATCCGTGCCACTCGCTTCACCATCCAGGGTCAGCAAATGCGCGCCCTGATAGCCGGTGAGCCCTATGAACACCTGGGCGTTCCCACCGGGTTTCAGGTCCGTCAAACCCCACTGCTGACGATCGACGAGCTGGTTCAGGACCTGCAGGCCGTCGACCGTTCCCTCTTGGCCCCGTGGCAGAAGGCCGAGACCGTGGCAGCTTTTATACTGCCACGCCTCGACTTCTACCTGCGGGGAGCCCACGTGGAGAAACGTCCCTTAGTCGAAGTCGACAAGCGAGTGCGACGTATGGCCAAATCCTGGCTCAACCTCCCGCAGCGGGCCAGCGCGGAGGTAGTCTACCTCCCACCCAGTAGGGGGGGATGTGGACTGCTTCCGCTTGCTGACATGGCCGACGTCCTGACCATCGCTCATGCGTTCCGTCTTTTGACGACGGATGATGCGGTGGTCAGGGAGTTGGCCTGGAACTCGCTGCGCGAGGCTGTAGCCAGGAAAATCGGCCATACCAACCCGTCGAACAATGACCTGGCCGAGTACCTCTCTGGTTCGCTGGAGGGGTACTTCGCCAGGGACGGGGGGGACGTTTCCTCACTGTGGTCGAGGGCACGGAACGCGGCACGCAGGAGTCGGGACCTGCTCGGATTGCGTTGGCAGTGGAGCGAGGCGAGATCTGAGCTCTCGGTTACGCTCAGGGGTTCTCGCGATCGGGAGACCATAGTTCCGCCCGTGGCGAGGGGCCAGATTATCCGCCGATTGCGGATGGCGGTGGTAGAATACTACCATCAACGCCTTCAGCGTAAGAAGGACCAGGGGAAGGTATTCGGGGTGTCGTCGCGGAGTGGTGCTTCAAACCACTTCCTCCGCGGCGGCAACTTCACCCGCTTCGCCGATTGGCGCTTCATACACCGAGCTCGCCTCGACGTCTTGCCTCTTAATGGGGCAAGACGCTGGGGTGAGGGTGATAAGCGTTGCCGGCGATGCGGGGCGGAGCTCGAATCCCTTCCCCACGTCCTTTGCCACTGCCGTCCGCACTCGGCGGCCTGGCAACTTCGCCACGATGCGGTGGTTTCCCGCATCGCTAAGGCCTGCCGACTCCCAGGGGAGTTAAGGGTTAACCGGACGGTCGAGGGCATCGACGGGGATCTGGGGGCTCTTAGGCCTGACATTGTTGTTAGGCACGAGCCCTCAAGGAGTATCGTCATCGTCGATGTTACCGTGCCCTTCGAGAACGAATATATTTCGTTCGAGGAGGCCAGGGCGCGAAAGATATATAAGTATAAGCCCCTGGCCGACGTTCTTGGAGGGCGCGGATATCGGGTGGCGGTCTCCGCGATCGTCGTCGGTGCCCTCGGCTCGTGGGATCCGGCCAATGAGTCGGTGCTGAAGATTCTGCGTATTGGTAATCGATACGCTTCTCTGATGCGCCGGCTCATTGTGTCGGAGACTGTCCGGTGGAGCCGGGATATCTACGTGGAGCACGTATCGGGAGTTCGCCAGTATCGCGAGGCACTCGCCGAGGATGTCCCGGCCCCTGATTCAGGCCGACCCATCTAGAAACTGCGGGGGTCAACTCCCCCGACATAGGTAGAGAAGCAGCAGACGGAGGCAGCGACAGGGTAAGTACAAAAGTTGATACCTAGCCATTAACCAAGTGCCTGTGCGCTATATTCTATTATTTTAACAACTATGGAATTTTAACTAACAACCTTTGCTTATGCACTTTTTAATGTCTTCAACTATCCCTCTTAATCTTTTAACTATCTATTTTAATTCTTGCCTCGCTCTTTTTTTTTTTTTTTTTTTTTTTTTTTTTTTTTTTTTTTTTTTTTTTTTTTTTTTTTTTTTTTTATGCTATCTATTATTATTTGTTTTAATTAAATTACCACTTTTCTTTTGTTTTATTTATGGACTTCTGACGTTACTTAATCGCTTTTTATCAATCTTTAGTTTTCTTATTTTAATAGTGATGGGACACTGGTTCTTTTTAATCTATCAACTTTCGTACTCTTTCCATTCATTTCATACTATGGCACAGTTATCTTTTCACAGCCGTAGCAGCCAGGTGTTTGCCAATTTATTTATCCATTTATTATTATTTATCTATTTATTGTTTTAACTACGTACATATTTATTTATCCACCTATTTGTCCATTGTTTTAACTATTTATATATTTCTTTATTTATGTATTCATTTGTCTATTTATTTAACTATCTATTTATCTATTTATTTATTTATTTATTTATTTATTTACTTAATTATTTATCTATTTATTTGCTCATCTATTTATTTATTTATGTAATACTTATATATTTTGGTTTTAAACCTGGCTCACTCCTATCGCCTGCTGCAACACGCTGCTTACCATCTACCTGAACCTGCACTAACGCGCATGCGCCCCAATTTAACTATAATATTGCCACTAATAGTTAGCGAATTGTATATATTTATTTGCGTTTTATAATTTATTTTGCGACTATTTAATTTATGTATTAATTCTTTTATTCTTATTTCTGTCTCGTTTTTATATTATTTCTTTAAGTTATATTACTCTGCTTTGCGTTAGTTTCTACGGCGAAGGCTCGGGCATCCTAATGACCCGAAAGCGACTAAGCAATTATGATTTAGGTACATACTCAACCATAATTGTATATACCTATCCCTCGATTTTATCTATTTATCATTATTTGTTGTTCTTTTTATTTATTTATTTATTTATTTATTTATTTATTTATTTATTTATTTATGTTATTTCTATTGCATTCGCTAATCTTAATCTAAATGTATCTATTTATTTATTTATCATTTTAACGTACTCCTTTATTTTTATATTTATTTGCCTATTTATCTATATACGCTATAGCCAAGGCCGCAACTAGGCGGTTCTAGATAACCCTTATTATAACTAAAATTAATATTTTAATTAGCCTTCGCCATAAAGGCGTAATGTTATTGTATCTACCCCCGGCCGAACTTTGTAAGGTCGGGGGAACATGTTTTGAAATAAACGCCTTTTTATCTGTTCTTATCAGCTTAATATCTGATACACTCCGCATCGCGGAGTCAGAATATTAACCTGATTTTTGGAGTCAGGCGGATCGCTGGGGCTCGCTCCACTTCCGCCGCGAGTCGGTCCGGCACTGCAGTGCCGCCGGAAACGGCTCAATTTGCGCTGCAATTGAGCTCCCTACCTTTTCTAATAGCCGGATCGGCTCGCTGGACTCCAAAAATAGTCCCTGTTGGTATTCTGACTCCGCGATAAGTACCCGACGCCGCGGTAGTTTTATAACTTCACGGGTCGCGATACTGCGCAACAGTGCGGGCCGAGTTGCGATCGGGCGTGTGCGCGGCAAGGTCTGTACACGATCAGTGCTCGAGGTGTTGTGCGGTGAAGTGTAATAAGTGCCTTCGCCGCGGGACCGGATCGAGCCTGCGCGGGAGTACACCTGCGCCACCCACCTGCGCGGGAGGACCACCGGCGCACCACCACCTGCGCACCACCACGCATCCTGCTTCCGAGGACAGCCGAGGGAGAGGACGACCAGGGTCTACCGAGGGTCCAGGACTTCACCCAGGACCAACCACCATCCCTGGCCTGCCTGGACAACCCTGGTCTTCCTCTACGTGGGTCACCCAACACCGCAACGACCCACCAGGCTTGGCCATCGGCAACCCCGACGGGAAGGACGGCTCGCCTGATCCACCTCTACCACCGCTGGATCAGGAATCAGGAGCGAGGTGTTATTCCCCTCGGAGAGCGCTCCTGCATCGCTGGACTCCTGCGCCGAGTGAGTCTCTCTTTTCTCTCTATCCCCCCGGCAGTGAGGAGGGTAACGCAGCCGGTCTCCAGCCGTCTGCGGTGCTCGAATCATCGTCGGTAGTCCTCTACCTTACCCCTACGCGTCCACCCGCTCCTCCGATCGCTCCCATCCGTTGAGGTGTGTCAACGGACCGGGACGCGTGAGGTCCGAGTCGAGTGGCGCCTCCACCTCCTTCTTCTCCCTTCAGTCACCGCCCGCGTGGAGGCTGACTCCACTCACCCGTTAGTGAGTGGACGTCAGGTCGGCCCGCCTGCGGTGCAACCCCCGTGCAGTCCTCGGTGGAGTGGGCGATTCCGTCGCTCTTCCTCCATCGAGATCGCTGCACTCCTCCGCAACCGTCATCCGTTAGTCTCCCTACCGACTGCCACGTCGGAGGCTGTCATTTTTCCAGGCAGTCTTCGACACCGGACTTAGCGCCGGCGGAGTCAGTAGGGTGTTAGCGCGTGGCGGTATTCCTACTATCGCTTTTAACTTAGTTTTCTCTTCTCTTCCTCTGTCATTCCCACTTAGTCTATCTTCCCCGTTTCGCCTCGCTGTGGCACTTAGAAATATTTGCCACAGCAACTCTGTCTCTCTTTCTTCTTTCGACTCACTCGTAGCGTAGGACTTAGTCTTAAGAGTGATGCAGGACCGCGGTGATAGTGCGACAGTCACCTCCTGCACTACCGAGGGGAGTAACAATCTTGCCCTGACAATCGAGTTTCCCTTCCCGGCGGAGTTCCGATGCCCTGCCTGCTTCGGTGTCCCCGGAATCAGGATCAGTGGCGTGTACAGGTCCCACTCGGACTTGACGAAGCACGCCCGGAAGTATCATCCGGGCGTTGTAGTGACATACAAGTGCCGTGAGTGCAGCTTCACCGGTGACGGGAAGTACCCTCTCAAGGTGGTGAAGCTGCACCACGGCCATATACATAGTTCCGCCCACCAGAACAGTCCGAGTGGGACTTGTGCACCTCCCGTGACGGGCGCGACCGGTCCAAGCAACACCTCGCGTCGGGGGAGTTCCGCGACATCCGCCCCCGCAGAACCGCGCGCTGCTGCGTTAGCTGCTGCCAATTTGGCGGCCCAGTCCCCGCCCCCGCAACCGACGTGCGCCGCGACGTCGCCGCCCCCGCCCCCGCCCACCCACACCCCTTCATCGGCGCGGGATCCAACGGGGACGGCCATCACCACCTGCGCGATGCGGCGCACAAGGGCGGCAGCGGCAACAACAACAGCAACAACAACGGGGACAACAACGAGGACGACGACGAAGACGACGACAACGAGACCGGTGGCGACGGGGGGCAAGACGCGGGCCCCTAAACAAACTACGTTGCGTGGGGTGCTGGTAACGGCGGCGGCGACGGCTATGACGACGTCGTATCGCACGCCGCCGTCCGGCACTTCCACGCTAACGATCACGATCGGGCCCACCACCAGTGCCCGGCCCGCGCCCCCGCCCCCCACCCAACCAACCTACCCCAGACCTAAGGGGACGCCACCGGTCCAGAAGAGCGGCAGCCCGCCGCGGCGATCGGGGTCGGCTGCCCCAAGGACATCGCCGCCGGCTGCAAGGGCGCCTGCTACGAGGAGAGGCTCCGGTCCTTTAGCCGCTACCGCAACGAGGCCCACCCCACCGGGCAGAAGAGCGGCCCCCGCTACCAGGGGGTCGACTGGCACCCCTCCCGCAAGAACCCCGCCTGTTAGGAGCCCGCCTATCACCACCCAAAGGCGGGTGACACGGAGTATGAGGGGTGCCAAAGTCTCGGTGGAGGTGGGCAGAAGAACTGTCACCACCACCACCCGGAGGACGGTAGCGGCTCTGACTGGAGCCAGAAGAACGCCCCCGAGAATTGGAGGGACTCCCACCGCCCACACACCATCGCCAAGGGCGGTGGTACAGGGAAAGAGTCCCTCCAGCGGCCCCACACCACCTCGGGCCGCTCAACGGAAACCCTCGGGGGTAAGGACGGCGGCCTCACCATCTTATGCCGCCGTCACAGCAGGCGCCCCTGCCCACACGTCACCTCCCTCGCCGATTGACGTCATACCGGAAAGGGGGCTGCGTCCAGGAACCCGGGCCATCCCTACAACGCCCGGGCCCACACCACCCAAGCGCAGCCCCCCACCGAGGAAGCACCGGAGCCCCAGGACGCCGCCGACCATCCGCGGCGAGCAGGGGGCGCCGTTACCGGTAACATCGGCGAGCATGGTGACGTTATGCACCTCCACCGTTACCACCACCTGCAGCGGGGGGCCGATTATGACCCCCCTGCCTATCGTGGGAGGAGCGATGGTGGCCAGGCCGCTACCACCATCTCCAGCGGCCCCGCTCCTCCCACCCATCGAAGAGGTGGAGGTGCCGCAGCCGGCTGGGGCAGCCGTTAGCCCCGATTCCTCACCGGAGCCGTGGCGAATCGCCGCTGGATCCCGCCGACGCCACCACCGCGGGATCCCGTCGTCCAGCTCGTCGTCCGACGAGGAGGCGCAGCCGCTGCCGCCAGCGAAGAGGACGACGCCTCCGCCCGCCCAACCACCGCGGGAAAAGTCCCCCGCCCGGCCGCCACCGGGCAGCAGCAGCAGCAGCAACAATAACAACAGCGTTGCGCACAACAGTGCGCATCGGCCTGGAGCAGGGTGCCCGGGAGAATCCTCGGTGAGTAGCGTAACACCTGCTAGCCCCACGCGACTCCCGAGCGTCCCCCGTAGTGCCCCTGGCTCCATTTCTACCTTGCGGGAAGGGGTAGTTTTAAATCGCGCGGGGAGGGATAATCGGAGGCCCGTCCCCGTTGATGCAACCGTGAGGGGTGCTCCTGCCTCCGCGACGGAGGCGACCGCACCTGCGAGAAGTCGCAGACCGACCACACCCTCGCGTGCCTCGGGACCTCGTGAGCCCAGGCGTCCTGCGGCATCCGGGCAGCCCTCTCGAAGAAGGGGCGGCATCCGGCCTTTGGTCGGGGAAGCGCTTCCTTCCGAGAGAGAGTTGTTGATCGGAATGGCGCAGAACGCTGGCTCCCTGGAGCAGCTGGAGGATGTTGCGAGGGAAATCGCAGCATACCTCCAGGGCTTCAGAGTCGAGGGACCGACCACGAGAGGGGGCGGGACGGATAGGCCCCAACAGCGTGCGAGAGCGAGGGGCGTGTCGGGCGACCAAGCGGCTCGCGGTTCGAACGGTCACCGCGATCGTCCTGCGTTGGCAGGTGGACCAACGCGGGGGGACCAGGTAAGGGAGGCTACGCGTATACAACGGCTCTTCAGGCAGAACCGTCGGCGTGCTGTTCAGGAGGTGCTCATGGGCCCGTCCTTGCACTGCAAAGTGCCAAAGGACAGGGTACATGAGTACTTCCTCAACATGTACTCACCGGCGGGGAACCTGGGAGCTAGGCCTCCCCCGCCTTCCATCGAGGCTCCAGACGAGGCCAGCAATGTGGCCTTGGTGAAGCTCTTCGAAGTGAGTGAGGTGGATCGTCGGATCAGGCGTATGACAAACTCTGCGCCCGGTCCCGACGGTCTAACTTACAATGATCTGAAAAGGGCAGATCCGGGGTCACATCTGCTGACCTCTTTGTTTAATCTATGTCTTCGTCTGGAGTCGGTCCCCTCGTGTTGGAAAACTTCCAACACTGTGCTCGTGCACAAAAAGGGCGATTGCGACGACCTGTCGAACTGGCGACCGCTGGCCATGTCCGATACGACCCCGAAGCTCTTCGCCGCTGTTCTGGCTGACCGTCTCGTCGCGTGGTCGGTCAAAAATAAGCGCCTAAGTCCCGCGCAAAAGGGCTTCCTGCCGTACGAGGGGTGCTACGAACATAACTTCGTGCTGCAGGGAGCCCTTACAGACGCTCGCAGGTGGGGGCGTCAGGTGGTGGTGGCGTGGCTGGACCTGTCGAACGCGTTCGGCTCGGTCCCCCACGCTTCCATCTACCAATCCTTCGTGGAGGCCGGGGTTCCCTCTACTCTTCAGAATATTCTGAAGAGTATGTACCACGGTTGCACCACACGGGTGCGGACCGCCGATGGGTTTACCGACCCCGTTCCCATCCTCTCCGGGGTGCGCCAGGGCTGTCCGATGAGCCCTGTGGCGTTTAACCTCGCCCTGGAACCGGTGCTGCGCGCAGCTACCGGAACCTCGGCGGGTTACACGTTGCACGGCCATCGGCACAGTGTCCTGGCGTACGCGGACGATCTCGCGTTGATCGCCGACACCCCGGAGGGCATGGAAACGCTGCTAAAGGCAGTGGATGCTGCGGCGAGTGGCATCGGATTGCGGTTTAATCCCGCAAAATGCGCGACCCTCCACCATCGTGGCAGGGGGCCGCGCGGGATCCGTGCCACTCGCTTCACCATCCAGGGTCAGCAAATGCGCGCCCTGGCAGCCGGTGAGCCCTATGAACACCTGGGCGTTCCCACCGGGTTTCAGGTCCGTCAAACCCCACTGCTGACGATCGACGAGCTGGTCCAGGACCTGCAGGCCGTCGACCGTTCCCTCTTGGCCCCGTGGCAGAAGGCCGAGACCGTGGCAGCTTTTATACTGCCACGCCTCGACTTCTACCTGCGGGGAGCCCACGTGGAGAAACGTCCCTTAGTCGAAGTCGACAAACAAGTGCGACGTATGGCCAAATCCTGGCTCAACCTCCCGCAGCGGGCCAGCGCGGAGGTAGTCTACCTCCCACCCAGTAGGGGGGGATGTGGACTGCTTCCGCTTGCTGACATGGCTGACGTCCTGACCATCGCTCATGCGTTCCGTCTTTTGACGGCGGATGATGCGGTGGTCAGGGAGTTGGCCTGGAACTCGCTGCGCGAGGCTGTAGCCAGGAAAATTGGCCATACCAACCCGTCGAACAATGACCTGGCCGAGTACCTCTCTGGTTCGCTGGAGGGGTACTTCGCCAGGGACGGGGGGGACATTTCCTCGCTGTGGTCGAGGGCACGGAACGCGGCACGCAGGAGTCGGGACCTGCTCGGATTGCGTTGGCAGTGGAGCGAGGCGAGATCTGAGCTCTCGGTTACGCTCAGGAGTTCTCGCGATCGGGAGACCATAGTTCCGCCCGTGGCGAGGGGCCAGATTATCCGCCGATTGCGGATGGCAGTGGTAGAATACTATCATCAGCGCCTTCAGCGCAAGAAGGACCAGGGGAAGGTATTCGGGGTGTCGTCGCGGAGTGGTGCTTCAAACCACTTCCTCCGCGGCGGCAACTTCACCCGCTTCGCCGATTGGCGCTTCATTCACCGAGCCCGCCTCGACGTCTTGCCTCTTAACGGGGCAAGACGCTGGGGTGAGGGTGATAAGCGTTGCCGGCGATGCGGGGCGGAGCTCGAATCCCTTCCCCACGTCCTTTGCCACTGCCGCCCGCACTCGGCGGCCTGGCAACTCCGCCACGATGCGGTGGTTTCCCGCATCGCTAAGGCCTGCCGGCTCCCAGGGGAATTAAGGGTTAACCGGACGGTCGAGGGCATCGACGGGGATCTGGGGGCTCTTAGGCCTGATATCGTCGTCAGGCACGAGCCCTCAAGGAGCATCGTCATCGTCGATGTTACCGTGCCCTTCGAGAACGAGTATATTTCGTTCGAGGAGGCCAGGGCGCGAAAGATACATAAGTATAAGCCCCTGGCCGACGTTCTCGGAGGGCGCGGTTATCGGGTGGCGGTCTCCGCGATCGTCGTCGGTGCTCTCGGCTCGTGGGATCCGGCCAATGAGTCGGTGCTGAAGATTCTGCGTATTGGTAATCGATACGCTTCTCTGATGCGCCGGCTCATTGTGTCGGAGACTGTCCGGTGGAGCCGGGATATCTACGTGGAGCACGTATCGGGAGTTCGCCAGTATCGCGAGGCACTCGCCGAGGATGTCCCGGCCCCTGATCCGGGCCGACGTATTGAAAATCTGCGGGGGCTAACTCCCCCGACTTAAGCGGCAGAAACACCAGGGGTCCGCGGCTGTGTAAGTACGAATATAATCTTTTATTAAAAACTGAGTGACCCTAGTCAATTAATCTAGTCTATTTATATACCTTTTCTCTTTCGCTCCTTCTCTTAGTTAGTTATGGGCCATAGTGTATTTTATTTTATTTTATTTTATCTATTTGATTTACTGACATATTTATTTAATTATTTAACTACTTATTCATCTAGTCACCTAATTAGCTGTTCTTCTTTCTCTCTTTTACTTATTTATATATTTTACTTATTTATTTTTCTTTTCTTTTATTTGTCTACCCCGACTTGTAACATTTTAACTATTAACTACATTTTAACTATTAACATCTTTATCTTTATTCACCTCCACATTGACTAGATTTTAACCGTACTAACTAATATTATAATAATGACTAGATACATGACTAATACAGTACATAAAGGGACACTGGTTTTACCTATCAACATCTTTTATCACAGACTTTTATTGATTATACCTTATTTTAGCTTAATTTGTATTATATTAACTAAATTGACTAGCTTCTAATTTACCATTATGATTTTTATTTTTCTTATACTTTTAACTTACTTTATTTTACTCTACTATATTTTTCTTTCTTTCTTTTTATGTTATCTTAATATTCTCTATGAGTACTTACACTATTTTCCACTAACCCAACTTCTGCCTATGCCGCCCCCCCCTGCCTCTCGCATGCTGCTTCACTGTACCTGACCACGCGCACGCGCCCATTTTATGCAATATTAACCTCTACCTATCGCTATATTTATAACATATTTATTTATTTATTTGTTTGTAATTTATTTGTACTTATATATTTATTTATTTATTTATTTATTATTTATTTATATATTTATTATTTATTTACTTATATATTTATTTATTCATTTATTTATTATTTATTTATATATTTATTTATTATTTATTTACTTATTTATTTATTTATTATTCATTTATTATTTGTTTTAATCAAATAGTTAATTATTTATTTATCTATCTGCATGTTCTATCTAGTCTATTGTTTTTTTTTTTCTTCTTTTGTTATTTATTTTATTATAATGGCGAAGGCCTAGGAATCAGAATCCGGGTTCCAGCCACGATTAATTATGTATCGGCTTGCCCACCTTCTAATACGCATCGTTATTTGTATATTACTTAATACTACAAAACAGCCACAAACGAATAACCAGTTGATACGTATACGAGCTATATGATAAACTATAAGATATTGCCCTCGCCATAAAGGCGCTCCTGTACACTTACCCCCAGCCAAACCATGTAAGGCTGGGGGAACATTTGTTGAAAAATAAAGCGCTTTTATCTGTTCTTATCAGCTTAATATCTGATACACTCCGCATCGCGGAGTCAGAATATTAACCTGATTTTTGGAGTCAGGCGGATCGCTGGGGCTCGCTCCACTTCCGCCGCGAGTCGGTCCGGCACTGCAGTGCCGCCGGAAACGGCTCAATTTGCGCTGCAATTGAGCTCCCTACCTTTTCTAATAGCCGGATCGGCTCGCTGGACTCCAAAAATAGTCCCTGTTGGTATTCTGACTCCGCGATAAGTACCCGACGCCGCGGTAGTTTTATAACTTCACGGGTCGCGATACTGCGCAACAGTGCGGGCCGAGTTGCGATCGGGCGTGTGCGCGGCAAGGTCTGTACACGATCAGTGCTCGAGGTGTTGTGCGGTGAAGTGTAATAAGTGCCTTCGCCGCGGGACCGGATCGAGCCTGCGCGGGAGTACACCTGCGCCACCCACCTGCGCGGGAGGACCACCGGCGCACCACCACCTGCGCACCACCACGCATCCTGCTTCCGAGGACAGCCGAGGGAGAGGACGACCAGGGTCTACCGAGGGTCCAGGACTTCACCCAGGACCAACCACCATCCCTGGCCTGCCTGGACAACCCTGGTCTTCCTCTACGTGGGTCACCCAACACCGCAACGACCCACCAGGCTTGGCCATCGGCAACCCCGACGGGAAGGACGGCTCGCCTGATCCACCTCTACCACCGCTGGATCAGGAATCAGGAGCGAGGTGTTATTCCCCTCGGAGAGCGCTCCTGCATCGCTGGACTCCTGCGCCGAGTGAGTCTCTCTTTTCTCTCTATCCCCCCGGCAGTGAGGAGGGTAACGCAGCCGGTCTCCAGCCGTCTGCGGTGCTCGAATCATCGTCGGTAGTCCTCTACCTTACCCCTACGCGTCCACCCGCTCCTCCGATCGCTCCCATCCGTTGAGGTGTGTCAACGGACCGGGACGCGTGAGGTCCGAGTCGAGTGGCGCCTCCACCTCCTTCTTCTCCCTTCAGTCACCGCCCGCGTGGAGGCTGACTCCACTCACCCGTTAGTGAGTGGACGTCAGGTCGGCCCGCCTGCGGTGCAACCCCCGTGCAGTCCTCGGTGGAGTGGGCGATTCCGTCGCTCTTCCTCCATCGAGATCGCTGCACTCCTCCGCAACCGTCATCCGTTAGTCTCCCTACCGACTGCCACGTCGGAGGCTGTCATTTTTCCAGGCAGTCTTCGACACCGGACTTAGCGCCGGCGGAGTCAGTAGGGTGTTAGCGCGTGGCGGTATTCCTACTATCGCTTTTAACTTAGTTTTCTCTTCTCTTCCTCTGTCATTCCCACTTAGTCTATCTTCCCCGTTTCGCCTCGCTGTGGCACTTAGAAATATTTGCCACAGCAACTCTGTCTCTCTTTCTTCTTTCGACTCACTCGTAGCGTAGGACTTAGTCTTAAGAGTGATGCAGGACCGCGGTGATAGTGCGACAGTCACCTCCTGCACTACCGAGGGGAGTAACAATCTTGCCCTGACAATCGAGTTTCCCTTCCCGGCGGAGTTCCGATGCCCTGCCTGCTTCGGTGTCCCCGGAATCAGGATCAGTGGCGTGTACAGGTCCCACTCGGACTTGACGAAGCACGCCCGGAAGTATCATCCGGGCGTTGTAGTGACATACAAGTGCCGTGAGTGCAGCTTCACCGGTGACGGGAAGTACCCTCTCAAGGTGGTGAAGCTGCACCACGGCCATATACATAGTTCCGCCCACCAGAACAGTCCGAGTGGGACTTGTGCACCTCCCGTGACGGGCGCGACCGGTCCAAGCAACACCTCGCGTCGGGGGAGTTCCGCGACATCCGCCCCCGCAGAACCGCGCGCTGCTGCGTTAGCTGCTGCCAATTTGGCGGCCCAGTCCCCGCCCCCGCAACCGACGTGCGCCGCGACGTCGCCGCCCCCGCCCCCGCCCACCCACACCCCTTCATCGGCGCGGGATCCAACGGGGACGGCCATCACCACCTGCGCGATGCGGCGCACAAGGGCGGCAGCGGCAACAACAACAGCAACAACAACGGGGACAACAACGAGGACGACGACGAAGACGACGACAACGAGACCGGTGGCGACGGGGGGCAAGACGCGGGCCCCTAAACAAACTACGTTGCGTGGGGTGCTGGTAACGGCGGCGGCGACGGCTATGACGACGTCGTATCGCACGCCGCCGTCCGGCACTTCCACGCTAACGATCACGATCGGGCCCACCACCAGTGCCCGGCCCGCGCCCCCGCCCCCCACCCAACCAACCTACCCCAGACCTAAGGGGACGCCACCGGTCCAGAAGAGCGGCAGCCCGCCGCGGCGATCGGGGTCGGCTGCCCCAAGGACATCGCCGCCGGCTGCAAGGGCGCCTGCTACGAGGAGAGGCTCCGGTCCTTTAGCCGCTACCGCAACGAGGCCCACCCCACCGGGCAGAAGAGCGGCCCCCGCTACCAGGGGGTCGACTGGCACCCCTCCCGCAAGAACCCCGCCTGTTAGGAGCCCGCCTATCACCACCCAAAGGCGGGTGACACGGAGTATGAGGGGTGCCAAAGTCTCGGTGGAGGTGGGCAGAAGAACTGTCACCACCACCACCCGGAGGACGGTAGCGGCTCTGACTGGAGCCAGAAGAACGCCCCCGAGAATTGGAGGGACTCCCACCGCCCACACACCATCGCCAAGGGCGGTGGTACAGGGAAAGAGTCCCTCCAGCGGCCCCACACCACCTCGGGCCGCTCAACGGAAACCCTCGGGGGTAAGGACGGCGGCCTCACCATCTTATGCCGCCGTCACAGCAGGCGCCCCTGCCCACACGTCACCTCCCTCGCCGATTGACGTCATACCGGAAAGGGGGCTGCGTCCAGGAACCCGGGCCATCCCTACAACGCCCGGGCCCACACCACCCAAGCGCAGCCCCCCACCGAGGAAGCACCGGAGCCCCAGGACGCCGCCGACCATCCGCGGCGAGCAGGGGGCGCCGTTACCGGTAACATCGGCGAGCATGGTGACGTTATGCACCTCCACCGTTACCACCACCTGCAGCGGGGGGCCGATTATGACCCCCCTGCCTATCGTGGGAGGAGCGATGGTGGCCAGGCCGCTACCACCATCTCCAGCGGCCCCGCTCCTCCCACCCATCGAAGAGGTGGAGGTGCCGCAGCCGGCTGGGGCAGCCGTTAGCCCCGATTCCTCACCGGAGCCGTGGCGAATCGCCGCTGGATCCCGCCGACGCCACCACCGCGGGATCCCGTCGTCCAGCTCGTCGTCCGACGAGGAGGCGCAGCCGCTGCCGCCAGCGAAGAGGACGACGCCTCCGCCCGCCCAACCACCGCGGGAAAAGTCCCCCGCCCGGCCGCCACCGGGCAGCAGCAGCAGCAGCAACAATAACAACAGCGTTGCGCACAACAGTGCGCATCGGCCTGGAGCAGGGTGCCCGGGAGAATCCTCGGTGAGTAGCGTAACACCTGCTAGCCCCACGCGACTCCCGAGCGTCCCCCGTAGTGCCCCTGGCTCCATTTCTACCTTGCGGGAAGGGGTAGTTTTAAATCGCGCGGGGAGGGATAATCGGAGGCCCGTCCCCGTTGATGCAACCGTGAGGGGTGCTCCTGCCTCCGCGACGGAGGCGACCGCACCTGCGAGAAGTCGCAGACCGACCACACCCTCGCGTGCCTCGGGACCTCGTGAGCCCAGGCGTCCTGCGGCATCCGGGCAGCCCTCTCGAAGAAGGGGCGGCATCCGGCCTTTGGTCGGGGAAGCGCTTCCTTCCGAGAGAGAGTTGTTGATCGGAATGGCGCAGAACGCTGGCTCCCTGGAGCAGCTGGAGGATGTTGCGAGGGAAATCGCAGCATACCTCCAGGGCTTCAGAGTCGAGGGACCGACCACGAGAGGGGGCGGGACGGATAGGCCCCAACAGCGTGCGAGAGCGAGGGGCGTGTCGGGCGACCAAGCGGCTCGCGGTTCGAACGGTCACCGCGATCGTCCTGCGTTGGCAGGTGGACCAACGCGGGGGGACCAGGTAAGGGAGGCTACGCGTATACAACGGCTCTTCAGGCAGAACCGTCGGCGTGCTGTTCAGGAGGTGCTCATGGGCCCGTCCTTGCACTGCAAAGTGCCAAAGGACAGGGTACATGAGTACTTCCTCAACATGTACTCACCGGCGGGGAACCTGGGAGCTAGGCCTCCCCCGCCTTCCATCGAGGCTCCAGACGAGGCCAGCAATGTGGCCTTGGTGAAGCTCTTCGAAGTGAGTGAGGTGGATCGTCGGATCAGGCGTATGACAAACTCTGCGCCCGGTCCCGACGGTCTAACTTACAATGATCTGAAAAGGGCAGATCCGGGGTCACATCTGCTGACCTCTTTGTTTAATCTATGTCTTCGTCTGGAGTCGGTCCCCTCGTGTTGGAAAACTTCCAACACTGTGCTCGTGCACAAAAAGGGCGATTGCGACGACCTGTCGAACTGGCGACCGCTGGCCATGTCCGATACGACCCCGAAGCTCTTCGCCGCTGTTCTGGCTGACCGTCTCGTCGCGTGGTCGGTCAAAAATAAGCGCCTAAGTCCCGCGCAAAAGGGCTTCCTGCCGTACGAGGGGTGCTACGAACATAACTTCGTGCTGCAGGGAGCCCTTACAGACGCTCGCAGGTGGGGGCGTCAGGTGGTGGTGGCGTGGCTGGACCTGTCGAACGCGTTCGGCTCGGTCCCCCACGCTTCCATCTACCAATCCTTCGTGGAGGCCGGGGTTCCCTCTACTCTTCAGAATATTCTGAAGAGTATGTACCACGGTTGCACCACACGGGTGCGGACCGCCGATGGGTTTACCGACCCCGTTCCCATCCTCTCCGGGGTGCGCCAGGGCTGTCCGATGAGCCCTGTGGCGTTTAACCTCGCCCTGGAACCGGTGCTGCGCGCAGCTACCGGAACCTCGGCGGGTTACACGTTGCACGGCCATCGGCACAGTGTCCTGGCGTACGCGGACGATCTCGCGTTGATCGCCGACACCCCGGAGGGCATGGAAACGCTGCTAAAGGCAGTGGATGCTGCGGCGAGTGGCATCGGATTGCGGTTTAATCCCGCAAAATGCGCGACCCTCCACCATCGTGGCAGGGGGCCGCGCGGGATCCGTGCCACTCGCTTCACCATCCAGGGTCAGCAAATGCGCGCCCTGGCAGCCGGTGAGCCCTATGAACACCTGGGCGTTCCCACCGGGTTTCAGGTCCGTCAAACCCCACTGCTGACGATCGACGAGCTGGTCCAGGACCTGCAGGCCGTCGACCGTTCCCTCTTGGCCCCGTGGCAGAAGGCCGAGACCGTGGCAGCTTTTATACTGCCACGCCTCGACTTCTACCTGCGGGGAGCCCACGTGGAGAAACGTCCCTTAGTCGAAGTCGACAAACAAGTGCGACGTATGGCCAAATCCTGGCTCAACCTCCCGCAGCGGGCCAGCGCGGAGGTAGTCTACCTCCCACCCAGTAGGGGGGGATGTGGACTGCTTCCGCTTGCTGACATGGCTGACGTCCTGACCATCGCTCATGCGTTCCGTCTTTTGACGGCGGATGATGCGGTGGTCAGGGAGTTGGCCTGGAACTCGCTGCGCGAGGCTGTAGCCAGGAAAATTGGCCATACCAACCCGTCGAACAATGACCTGGCCGAGTACCTCTCTGGTTCGCTGGAGGGGTACTTCGCCAGGGACGGGGGGGACATTTCCTCGCTGTGGTCGAGGGCACGGAACGCGGCACGCAGGAGTCGGGACCTGCTCGGATTGCGTTGGCAGTGGAGCGAGGCGAGATCTGAGCTCTCGGTTACGCTCAGGAGTTCTCGCGATCGGGAGACCATAGTTCCGCCCGTGGCGAGGGGCCAGATTATCCGCCGATTGCGGATGGCAGTGGTAGAATACTATCATCAGCGCCTTCAGCGCAAGAAGGACCAGGGGAAGGTATTCGGGGTGTCGTCGCGGAGTGGTGCTTCAAACCACTTCCTCCGCGGCGGCAACTTCACCCGCTTCGCCGATTGGCGCTTCATTCACCGAGCCCGCCTCGACGTCTTGCCTCTTAACGGGGCAAGACGCTGGGGTGAGGGTGATAAGCGTTGCCGGCGATGCGGGGCGGAGCTCGAATCCCTTCCCCACGTCCTTTGCCACTGCCGCCCGCACTCGGCGGCCTGGCAACTCCGCCACGATGCGGTGGTTTCCCGCATCGCTAAGGCCTGCCGGCTCCCAGGGGAATTAAGGGTTAACCGGACGGTCGAGGGCATCGACGGGGATCTGGGGGCTCTTAGGCCTGATATCATCGTCAGGCACGAGCCCTCAAGGAGCATCGTCATCGTCGATGTTACCGTGCCCTTCGAGAACGAGTATATTTCGTTCGAGGAGGCCAGGGCGCGAAAGATACATAAGTATAAGCCCCTGGCCGACGTTCTCGGAGGGCGCGGTTATCGGGTGGCGGTCTCCGCGATCGTCGTCGGTGCTCTCGGCTCGTGGGATCCGGCCAATGAGTCGGTGCTGAAGATTCTGCGTATTGGTAATCGATACGCTTCTCTGATGCGCCGGCTCATTGTGTCGGAGACTGTCCGGTGGAGCCGGGATATCTACGTGGAGCACGTATCGGGAGTTCGCCAGTATCGCGAGGCACTCGCCGAGGATGTCCCGGCCCCTGATCCGGGCCGACGTATTGAAAATCTGCGGGGGCTAACTCCCCCGACTTAAGCGGCAGAAACACCAGGGGTCCGCGGCTGTGTAAGTACGAATATAATCTTTTATTAAAAACTGAGTGACCCTAGTCAATTAATCTAGTCTATTTATATACCTTTTCTCTTTCGCTCCTTCTCTTAGTTAGTTATGGGCCATAGTGTATTTTATTTTATTTTATTTTATCTATTTGATTTACTGACATATTTATTTAATTATTTAACTACTTATTCATCTAGTCACCTAATTAGCTGTTCTTCTTTCTCTCTTTTACTTATTTATATATTTTACTTATTTATTTTTCTTTTCTTTTATTTGTCTACCCCGACTTGTAACATTTTAACTATTAACTACATTTTAACTATTAACATCTTTATCTTTATTCACCTCCACATTGACTAGATTTTAACCGTACTAACTAATATTATAATAATGACTAGATACATGACTAATACAGTACATAAAGGGACACTGGTTTTACCTATCAACATCTTTTATCACAGACTTTTATTGATTATACCTTATTTTAGCTTAATTTGTATTATATTAACTAAATTGACTAGCTTCTAATTTACCATTATGATTTTTATTTTTCTTATACTTTTAACTTACTTTATTTTACTCTACTATATTTTTCTTTCTTTCTTTTTATGTTATCTTAATATTCTCTATGAGTACTTACACTATTTTCCACTAACCCAACTTCTGCCTATGCCGCCCCCCCCTGCCTCTCGCATGCTGCTTCACTGTACCTGACCACGCGCACGCGCCCATTTTATGCAATATTAACCTCTACCTATCGCTATATTTATAACATATTTATTTATTTATTTGTTTGTAATTTATTTGTACTTATATATTTATTTATTTATTTATTTATTATTTATTTATATATTTATTATTTATTTACTTATATATTTATTTATTCATTTATTTATTATTTATTTATATATTTATTTATTATTTATTTACTTATTTATTTATTTATTATTCATTTATTATTTGTTTTAATCAAATAGTTAATTATTTATTTATCTATCTGCATGTTCTATCTAGTCTATTGTTTTTTTTTTTCTTCTTTTGTTATTTATTTTATTATAATGGCGAAGGCCTAGGAATCAGAATCCGGGTTCCAGCCACGATTAATTATGTATCGGCTTGCCCACCTTCTAATACGCATCGTTATTTGTATATTACTTAATACTACAAAACAGCCACAAACGAATAACCAGTTGATACGTATACGAGCTATATGATAAACTATAAGATATTGCCCTCGCCATAAAGGCGCTCCTGTACACTTACCCCCAGCCAAACCATGTAAGGCTGGGGGAACATTTGTTGAAAAATAAAGCGCTTTTATCTGTTCTTATCAGCTTAATATCTGATACACTCCGCATCGCGGAGTCAGAATATTAACCTGATTTTTGGAGTCAGGCGGATCGCTGGGGCTCGCTCCACTTCCGCCGCGAGTCGGTCCGGCACTGCAGTGCCGCCGGAAACGGCTCAATTTGCGCTGCAATTGAGCTCCCTACCTTTTCTAATAGCCGGATCGGCTCGCTGGACTCCAAAAATAGTCCCTGTTACTATTCTGACTCCGCGATACGTACCCGACGCCGCGGTAAATTCACCCGCCGCGGTACTACGCAACAGTGCGGGCCGAGTTGCGATCGGGCGTGTGCGCGGCAAGGTCTGTACACGATCAGTGCTCGAGGTGTTGTGCGGTGAAGTGTGTAAAAGTGCCTTCGCCGCGGACCGGATCGAGCCTGCGCGGGAGTACACCTGCGCCGCCCACCTGCGCGGGAGGACCACCGGCGCACCACTACCTGCGCACCACCACGCATCCTGCTTCCGTGGACAGCCGAGGGAGAGGACGACCAGGGTCTACCGAGGGTCCAGGACTTCATCTAGGACCAACCACCATCCCTGGCCTGCCTGGACAACCACCCTGGTCTTCCTCTACGTGGGTCACCCAACACCGCAACGACCCACCAGGACTTGGCCATCGGCAACCCCGACGGGAAGGACGGCTCGCCTGATCCACCTCTACCACCGCTGGATCAGGAATCAGGAGCGAGGTGTTATTCCCCTCGGAGAGCGCTCCTGCATCGCTGGACTCCTGCGCCGAGTGAGTCTCTCTTTTCTTTCTATCCCCCCGGCAGTGAGGAGGGTAACGCAGCCGGTCTCCAGCCGTCTGCGGTGCTCGAATCATCGTCGGTAGTCCTCTACCTTACCCCTACGCGTCCACCCGCTCCTCCGATCGCTCCCATCCGTTGAGGTGTGTCAACGGACCGGGACGCGTGAGGTCCGAGTCGAGTGGCGCCTCCACCTCCTTCTTCTCCCTTCAGTCACCGCCCGCGTGGAGGCTGACTCCACTCACCCGTTAGTGAGTGGACGTCAGGTCGGCCCGCCTGCGGTGCAACCCCCGTGCAGTCCTCGGTGGAGTGGGCGATTCCGTCGCTCTTCCTCCATCGAGATCGCTGCACTCCTCCGCAACCGTCATCCGTTAGTCTCCCTACCGACTGCCACGTCGGAGGCTGTCATTTTTCCAGGCAGTCTTCGACACCGGACTTAGCGCCGGCGGAGTCAGTAGGGTGTTAGCGCGTGGCGGTATTCCTTCTGTCGCTTTTAACTTAGTTTTCTCTTCTCTTCCTCTGTCATTCCCACTTAGTCTATCTTCCCCGTTTCGCCTCGCTGTGGCACTTAGAAATATTTGCCACAGCCACTCTGTCTCTCTTTCTTCTTTCGACTCACTCGTAGCGTAGGACTTAGTCTTAAGAGCGATGCAGGACCGCGGTGATAGTGCGACGATCACCTCCTGCACTACCGAGGGGAGTAATAATCTCGCCCTGACAATCGAGTTTCCCTTCCCGGCGGAGTTCCGATGCCCTGCCTGCTTCGGTGTCCCCGGGATCAGGATCAGTGGCGTGTACAAGTCCCACTCGGACTTGACGAAGCACGCCCGGAAGTATCATCCGGGCGTTGTAGTGACATACAAGTGCCGTGAGTGCAGCTTCACCGGTGACGGGAAGTACCCTCTCAAGGTGGTGAAGCTGCACCACGGCCATATACATAGTTCCGCCCACCAGAACAGTCCGAGTGGGACTTGTGCACCTCCCGTGACAGGTGCGACCGGTCCATGCAACACCTCGCGTCGGGGGAGTTCCGCGACATCCGCCCCCGCAGAACCGCGCGCTGCTGCGTTAGCTGCTGCCAATTTGGCGGCCCAGTCCCCGCTCCCGCAAACGACGTGCGCCGCGACGTCGCCGCCCCCGCCCCCGCCCACCCACACCCCTTCATCGGCGCGGGATCCAACGGGGACGGCCACCACCACCTGCGCGATGCGGCGCACAAGGGCGGCAGCGGCAATAACAGCAGCAACAACAACGGGGACAACAACGAGGACGACGACGAAGACGACGACCACGAGACCGGTGGCGACGGGGGGCAAGGCGCGGGCCCCTAAACAAACTACGTTGCGTGGGGTGCTGGTAACGGCGGCGGCGACGGCTATGACGACGTCGTATCGCACGCCGCCGTCCGGCACTCCCACGTTAACAATAACGATTGGGCCCACCACCAGCGCCCGGCCCGCGCCCCCGCCCCCCCACCAACCAACCTACCCCAGACCTAAGGGGACGCCACCGGTCCAGAAGAGCGGCAGCCCGCCGCGGCGATCGGGGTCGGCTGCCCCAAGGACATCGCCGCCGGCTGCAAGGGCGCCTGCTACGAGAAGAGGCTCCGGTCCCTTAGCCGCTACCGCAACGAGGCCCACCCCACCGGGCAGAAGAGCGGCCCCCGCTACCAGGGGGTCGACTGGCACCCCTCCCGCAAGAACCCCGCCCGTCAGGAGCCCGCCTGCCACCACCCAAAGGCGGGTGACACGGAGTATGAGGGGTGCCAAAGTCTCGGTGGAGGTGGGCAGAAGAACTGTCACCACCACCACCCGGAGGACGGTAGCGGCTCCGACCGGAGCCAGAAGAACGCCCCCGAGAGTAGGAGGGACTCCCACCGCCCACACACCATCACCAAGGGCGGTGGTACAGGGAAAGAGTCCCTCCAGCGGCCCCACACCACCTCGGGCCGCCTTACGGAAACCCTCGGGGGTAAGGACGGCGGCCTCGCCATCCTACGCCGCCGTCACAGCAGGCGCCCCGTCATTAACGTCACCTCCCTCGCCGATTGACGTCGCACCGGAAAGGGGGCTGCGTACAGCAACCCGGGCCATCCCTACAACGCCCGGGCCCACACCACCAAAACGCAGCCCCCCACCGAGGAAGCTCCGGAGCCCCAGGACGCCGCCGACCATCCGCGGCGAGCAGGGGGCTCCGTCTCCGGTAACATCGGCGAGCATGGTGACGTTATGCACTTCCACCGTTACCACCACCTGCAGCGGGGGGCCGATAATGACCCCCCTGCCTATTGTGGGAGGAGCGATGGTGGCCAGGCCGCTACCACCATCTCCAGCGGCCCCGCTCCTCCCACCCATCGAAGAGGTGGAGGTGCCGCAGCCGGCCGGGGCAGCCGTTAGCCCCGATTCTTCACCGGAGCCGTGGCGAATCGCCGCTGGATCCCGCCGACGCCACCACCGCGGGATCCCGTCGTCCAGCTCGTCGTCCGACGAGGAGGCGCAGCCGCTGCCGCCAGCGAAGAGGACGACGCCTCCGCCCGCCCAACCACCGCGGGAAAAGTCCCCCGCCCGGCCGCCACCGGGCAGCAGCAGCAGCAGCAACAATAACAACAGCGTTGCGCACAACAGTGCGCATCGGCCTGGAGCAGGGTGCTCCGGAGAATCCTCGGTGAGTAGCGTAACACCTGCTAGCCCCACGCGACTCCCGAGCGTCCCCCGTAGTGCCCCCGGCTCCATTTCTACCTTGTGGGAAGGGGTAGTTTTAAATCGCGCGGGGAGGGATAATCGGAGGCCCGTCCCCGTTGATGCAACCGTGAGGGGTGCTCCTGCCTCCGCGACGGAGGCGGCCGCACCTGCGAGAAGTCGCAGACCGACCGCACCCTCGCGTGCCTCGGGACCTCGTGAGCCCAGGCGTCCTGCGGCATCCGGGCAGTCCTCTCGAAGAAGGGGCGCCATCCGGCCTTTGGTCGGGGAAGCGTTTCCTTCGGAGAGAGAGTTGTTGATCGGAATGGCGCAGAACGCTGGCTCCCTGGAGCAGCTGGAGGATGTTGCGAGGGAAATCGCAGCATACCTTCAGGGCTTCAGAGTCGTGGGACCGACCACGAGAGGGGGCGGGACGGATAGGCCCCAACGGCGTGCGAGAGCTGGGGACGTGTCGGGCGACCAAGCGGCTCGCGGTTCGAACGGTCACCGCGATCGTCCTGTGTTGGCAGGTGGACCAACGCGGGGGGACCAGGTAAGGGAGGCTACGCGTATACAACGGCTCTTCAGGCAGAACCGTCGGCGTGCTGTTCAGGAGGTGCTCATGGGCCCGTCCTTGCACTGCAAAGTGCCAAAGGACAGGGTACATGAGTACTTCCTCAACATGTACTCACCGGCGGGGAACCTGGGAGCTAGGCCTCCCCCGCCTTCCATCGAGGCTCCAGACGAGGCCAGCAATGTGGCCTTGGTGAAGCTCTTCGAAGTGAGTGAGGTAGATCGTCGGATCAGGCGTATGACAAACTCTGCGCCCGGTCCCGACGGTCTAACTTACAATGATCTAAAAAGGGCAGATCCGGGGTCACATCTGCTGACCTCTTTGTTTAATCTATGTCTTCGTCTGGAGTCGGTCCCCTCGTGTTGGAAAACTTCCAACACTGTGCTCGTGCACAAAAAGGGCGATCGCGACGACCTGTCGAACTGGCGACCGCTGGCCATGTCCGATACGACCCCGAAGCTCTTCGCCGCTGTTCTGGCTGACCGTCTCGTCGCGTGGTCGGTCAAAAATAAGCGCCTAAGTCCCGCGCAAAAGGGCTTCCTGCCGTACGAGGGGTGCTACGAACATAACTTCGTGCTGCAGGGAGCCCTTACAGACGCTCGCAGGTGGGGGCGTCAGGTGGTGGTGGCGTGGCTGGACCTGTCGAACGCGTTCGGCTCGGTCCCCCACGCTTCCATCTACCAATCCTTCGTGGAGGCCGGGGTTCCCTCTACTCTTCAGAATATTCTGAAGAGTATGTACCACGGTTGCACCACACGGGTGCGGACCGCCGATGGGTTTACCGACCCCGTTCCCATCCTCTCCGGGGTGCGCCAGGGCTGTCCGATGAGCCCTGTGGCGTTTAACCTCGCCCTGGAACCGGTGCTGCGCGCAGCTACCGGAACCTCGGCGGGCTACACGTTGCACGGCCTTCGGCACAGTGTCCTGGCGTACGCGGACGATCTCGCGTTGATCGCCGACACCCCGGAGGGCATGGAAACGCTGCTAAAGGCAGTGGATGCTGCGGCGAGTGGCATCGGATTGCGGTTTAATCCCGCAAAATGCGCGACCCTCCACCATCGTGGCAGGGGGCCGCGCGGGATCCGTGCCACTCGCTTCACCATCCAGGGTCAGCAAATGCGCGCCCTGGCAGCCGGTGAGCCCTATGAACACCTGGGCGTTCCCACCGGGTTTCAGGTCCGTCAAACCCCACTGCTGACGATCGACGAGCTGGTCCAGGACCTGCAGGCCGTCGACCGTTCCCTCTTGGCCCCGTGGCAGAAGGCCGAGACCGTGGCAGCTTTTATACTGCCACGCCTCGTCTTCTACCTGCGGGGAGCCCACGTGGAGAAACGTCCCTTAGTCGAAGTCGACAAACAAGTGCGACGTATGGCCAAATCCTGGCTCAACCTCCCGCAGCGGGCCAGCGCGGAGGTAGTCTACCTCCCACCCAGTAGGGGGGGATGTGGACTGCTTCCGCTTGCTGACATGGCTGACGTCCTGACCATCGCTCATGCGTTCCGTCTTTTGACGGCGGATGATGCGGTGGTCAGGGAGTTGGCCTGGAACTCGCTGCGCGAGGCTGTAGCCAGGAAAATTGGCCATACCAACCCGTCGAACAATGACCTGGCCGAGTACCTCTCTGGTTCGCTGGAGGGGTACTTCGCCAGGGACGGGGGGGACATTTCCTCGCTGTGGTCGAGGGCACGGAACGCGGCACGCAGGAGTCGGGACCTGCTCGGATTGCGTTGGCAGTGGAGCGAGGCGAGATCTGAGCTCTCGGTTACGCTCAGGAGTTCTCGCGATCGGGAGACCATAGTTCCGCCCGTGGCGAGGGGCCAGATCATCCGCCGATTGCGGATGGCAGTGGTAGAATACTATCATCAGCGCCTTCAGCGCAAGAAGGACCAGGGGAAGGTATTCGGGGTGTCGTCGCGGAGTGGTGCTTCAAACCACTTCCTCCGCGGCGGCAACTTCACCCGCTTCGCCGATTGGCGCTTCATTCACCGAGCCCGCCTCGACGTCTTGCCTCTTAACGGGGCAAGACGCTGGGGTGAGGGTGATAAGCGTTGCCGGCGATGCGGGGCGGAGCTCGAATCCCTTCCCCACGTCCTTTGCCACTGCCGCCCGCACTCGGCGGCCTGGCAACTCCGCCACGATGCGGTGGTTTCCCGCATCGCTAAGGCCTGCCGGCTCCCAGGGGAATTAAGGGTTAACCGGACGGTCGAGGGCATCGACGGGGATCTGGGGGCTCTTAGGCCTGATATCGTCGTCAGGCACGAGCCCTCAAGGAGCATCGTCATCGTCGATGTTACCGTGCCCTTCGAGAACGAGTATATTTCGTTCGAGGAGGCCAGGGCGCGAAAGATACAAAAGTACAAGCCCCTGGCCGACGTTCTCGGAGGGCGCGGTTATCGGGTGGCGGTCTCTGCGATCGTCGTCGGTGCCCTCGGCTCGTGGGATCCGGCCAATGAGTCGGTGTTGAAGATCTTGCGCATCGGTAATCGGTACGCATCTCTGATGCGCCGGCTCATTGTGTCGGAGACTGTCCGGTGGAGCCGGGATATCTACGTGGAGCACGTATCGGGAGTTCGCCAGTATCGCGAGGCACTCGCCGAGGATGTCCCGGCCCCTGATCCGGGCCGACCTATCGAGAACCTGCGGGGGTCAACTCCCCCGACCTAGGCAGGAGAGCAGCAAGTGGGGAGCAGCAATAACTCAGGTAAGTGGATAGGAATGGTAATATGCAGCCACTTATTTTAACTAATCAACATCTATTTTAAGCGACTAATTCAATTGGAACACATTGTACTGAATTTTGATATTTATAGTTTTATTTATTCATCTGTCTATTTATCTATTTATTTATCTATTTCTTTATTTGTGTATTCATCTATTTATTTCTTTCCTTACTTATTTATTTATTCTCGTATTTATTTATTGACTCAATTATTTTCGTATTTATTTATGGACTCATTTTCGTATTTATTTATTTATTTATTTATTTATTTATTTATCTATTCGCAAGACTGAATATTATTTTCCCACCTACTCCAATTGTTTTAGTTAATTAACTTTACATAGATGTTTTAATTCAACTAACCTACTTATTCATTTTATCTTTTCCAACTCTATTGATTTTACTATTCTAAATATTTAGTTTATTTATTTTAATTTACACATCTACATACTCATTTTATTTACTTATTTTATATGTCTGACACTAATTCTATCTGGCTCTATATTCTAACCTATCTACTTAGTTTAACGACTGACTCACTAAAGCACTGACCCCTTCCTCTCTTAGGTTTTAAATCTACTTTTACTTTTTTCTTTTCTTTCTTAACAATTTGCCTATCATTATTCTATTTATTAACCATAACTGGGTGCTATTTCTATGTATTCTTATGTTTCATTATTCTATTTATTTTCTCTTTTTCTTACTTTCTTCTTCGCTCCTGACTCCCCCCATGCGTGCATGCCCCTGCCATACCGACCTTGCCCTCGCGCTCACGCCCTAATAGCACTATATGTATATAGCCTTATGCAAGAATTGTATATACCGACTGGCGATTTATCTATTTTATTTTATTTTGTGTTTATCTCGTTATATATTTATGATTTAACTATTTACTTACTTATTTATTTGTTTTCATTTATGTATTTATTTACTTTTGGTTATTTATGTTCGCTATTAATTTTATCTATGTTCAATGGCGAAGGCCTGAGTGCAACGACACTCTGATATCGGTTACCATAATTAGTTGACCAACTGAAACTAACAACAATTATGCCTTCATAGTTATTATTTATGTATTATTTATCTTTTTTTTTATTATTTATTTTTATTTCTCTTTTCTTTTTATATATTATCTGGTTAACTATTTATAATTTCGCTGGTGTAATGTCACTTTCGGTACGCTTACTTCTTTGGTCTCACCTTGTATGTCTCATCTACCCATCTATTTATTTTCTTCCTATGTTTATTTATATATCTATTCATTTATTTACATTTTTAAGTATCCATAATTTATAATTTACTATTTATTTATTTATGTATTTATTTAGATATCTATTTATTTCATTATTTATTCTATTTATGTATGTATTCATTATTTATCTACTTATTCTGCGTACCCTATATATAGCATAGCCGCAAATACCAAGCTGAACTTTTTAGCACATATGTACATTCAATGTACCATAAATGATGAGTGATTTGCCTTCGCCATAAAGGCGCTTCTGTATACCTACCCCCAGCCAAACTATGTAAGGCTGGGGGAACATTTGTTGGAAAATAAAGCGCTTTTATCTGTTCTTATCAGCTTAATATCTGATACACTCCGCATCGCGGAGTCAGAATATTAACCTGATTTTTGGAGTCAGGCGGATCGCTGGGGCTCGCTCCACTTCCGCCGCGAGTCGGTCCGGCACTGCAGTGCCGCCGGAAACGGCTCAATTTGCGCTGCAATTGAGCTCCCTACCTTTTCTAATAGCCGGATCGGCTCGCTGGACTCCAAAAATAGTCCCTGTTGGTATTCTGACTCCGCGATAAGTATACCCGACGCCGCGGTAGTTTTATAACTTCACGGGTCGCGATACTGCGCAACAGTGCGGGCCGAGTTGCGATCGGGCGTGTGCGCGGCAAGGTCTGTACACGATCAGTGCTCGAGGTGTTGTGCGGTGAAGTGTGTAAAAGTGCCTTCGCCGCGGGACCGGATCGAGCCAGCGCGGGAGTACACCTGCGCCACCCACCTGCGCGGGAGGACCACCGGCGCACCTCCACCTGCGCACCACCACGCATCCTGCTCCCGAGGACAGCCGAGGGAGAGGACGACCAGGGTCTACCGAGGGTCCAGGACTTCATCGAGGACCAACCACCATCCCTGGCCTGCCTGGACAACCCTGGTCTTCCTCTACGTGGGTCACCCAACACCGCAAAGACCCACCAGGACTTGGCCATCGGCAACCCCGACGGGAAGGACGGCTCGCCTGATCCACGTCAACCACCGCTGGATCAGGAATCAGGAGCGAGGTGTTATTCCCCTCGGAGAGCGCTCCTGCATCGCTGGACTCCTGCGCCGAGTGAGTCTCTCTTTTCTCTCTATCCCCCCGGCAGTGAGGAGGGTAACGCAGCCGGTCTCCAGCCGTCTGCGGTGCTCGAATCATCGTCGGTAGTCCTCTACCTTACCCCTACGCGTCCACCCGCTCCTCCGATCGCTCTCATCCGTTGAGGTGTGTCAACGGACCGGGACGCGTGAGGTCCGAGTCGAGTGGCGCCTCCACCTCCTTCTTCTCCCTTCAGTCACCGCCCGCGTGGAGGCTGACTCCACTCACCCGTTAGTGAGTGGACGTCAGGTCGGCCCGCCTGCGGTGCAACCCCCGTGCAGTCCTCGGTGGAGTGGGCGACTCCGTCGCTCTTCCTCCATCGAGATCGCTGCACTCCTCCGCAACCGTCATCCGTTAGTCTCCCTACCGACTGCCACGTCGGAGGCTGTCATTTTTCCAGGCAGTCTTCGACACCGGACTTAGCGCCGGCGGAGTCAGTAGGGTGTTAGCGCGTGGCGGTATTCCTACTATCGCTTTTAACTTAGTTTTCTCTTCTCTTCCTCTGTCACTCCCACTTAGTCTATCTTCCCCGTTTCGCCTCGCTGTGGCACTTAGAAATATTTGCCACAGCCACTCTGTCTCTCTTTCTTCTTTCGACTCACTCGTAGCGTAGGACTTAGTCTTAAGAGCGATGCAGGACCGCGGTGATAGTGCGACGATCACCTCCTGCACTACCGAGGGGAGTAACAATCTTGCCCTGGTGATAGAGTTTCCCTTCCCGGCGGAGTTCCGATGCCCTGCCTGCTTCGGTGTCCCCGGGATCAGGATCAGTGGCGTGTACAAGTCCCACTCGGACTTGACGAAGCACGCCCGGAAGTATCATCCGGGCGTTGCAGTGACATACAAGTGCCGTGAGTGCAGCTTCACCGGCGACGGGAGGTATCCACTCAAGGCGGTGAAGCTGCACCACGGCCATATTCATAGTTCCGCCCATCAGAACAGTCCGAGTGGGACTTGCGCACCTCCCGTGACAGGCTCGACCGGTTCGAGCAACACCTCGCGTCGGGGGAGTTCCGCGACATCCGCCCCCGCAGAACCGCGCGCTGCTGCGTTAGCTGCTGCCAATTTGGCGGCCCAGTCCCCGCCCCCGCAAACGACGTGCGCCGCGACGTCGCCGCCCCCGCCCCCGCCCACCCACACCCTTACAACGGCGAGGGATTCCACGGGGACGGCCACCACCACCTGCACGACGCGGCGCGCAATGGCGGCAGCGGCAACAACAACAGCAACAATCACGACGGGGACCAGGACTATGAGGACGACGACGAAGACGACGACAACGAGACCGGTGGCACCGGGGGGCAAGGCGCGGGCCACGAAGCAAACGACGTTGCGTGGGGTGCTGGTAACGGCGGCTGCGACGGCTATGACGACGTCGTATCGCACGCCGCCGTCCGGCACTCCCACGCTAACGATCACGATCGGGCCCACCACCAGTGCCCGGCCCGCGCCCCCGCCCCCCACCCAACCAACCTACCCCAGACCTAAGGGGACGCCACCGGTCCAGAAGAGCGGCAGCCCGCCGCGGCGATCGGGGTCGGCTGCCCCAAGGACATCGCCGCTGGCTGCAAGGGCGCCTGCTACGAGGAGAGGCTCCGGTCCCTTAGCCGCTACCGCAACGAGGCCCACCCCACCGGGCAGAAGAGCGGCCCCTGCTACCAGGGGGTCGACTGGCACCCCTCCCGCAAGAACCCCGCCCGTTAGGACCCCGCCCACCACCACCCAAGGGCGGGTGAAACGGGGTATGAGGGGTGCCAAAGTCCCGGTGGAGGTGGGCAGAAGAACTGCCACCACCACCACCCGGAGGACGGTAGCGGCTCCGACCGGAGCCAGAAGAACGCCCCCGAGAGTAGGAGGGACTCCCACCGCCCACACACCATCACCAAGGGCGGTGGTACAGGGAAAGAGTCCCTCCAGCGGCCCCACACCACCTCGGGCCGCCCAACGGAAACCCTCGGGGGTAAGGACGGCGGCCTCACCATCCTACGCCGCCGTCACAGCAGGCGCCCCGTCATCTACGTCACCTCCCTCGCCGATTGACGTCGTACCGGAAAGGGGGTTGCGTCCAGCATCCCGGGCCACCACTTCACCACCCGGGCCTACACCACCAAGACGCAGCCCCCCACCGAGGAAGCACCGGAGCCCCAGGACGCCGCCGACCATCCGCGGCGAGCAGGGGGCTCCGTCTCCGGTAACATCGGCGAGCATGGTGACGTTATGCACCTCCACCGTTACCACCACCTGCAGCGGGGGGCCGATTATGACCCCCCTGCCTATTGTGGGAGGAGCGATGGTGGCCAGGCCGCTACCACCATCTCCAGCGGCCCCGCTCCTCCCACTCATCGAAGAGGTGGAGGTGCCGCAGCCGGCCGGGGCAGCCGTTAGCCCCGATTCCTCACCGGAGCCGTGGCGAATCGCCGCTGGATCCCGCCGACGCCACCACCGCGGGATCCCGTCGTCCAGCTCGTCGTCCGACGAGGAGGCGCAGCCGCTGCCGCCAGCGAAGAGGACGACGCCTCCGCCCGCCCAACCACCGCGGGAAAAGTCCCCCGCCCGGCCGCCACCGGGCAGCAGCAGCAGCAGCAACAATAACAACAGCGTTGCGCACAACAGTGCGCATCGGCCTGGAGCAGGGTGCTCCGGAGAATCCTCGGTGAGTAGCGTAACACCTGCTAGCCCCACGCGACTCCCGAGCGTCCCCCGTAGTGCCCCCGGCTCCATTTCTACCTTGCGGGAAGGGGTAGTTTTAAATCGCGCGGGGAGGGATAATCGGAGGCCCGTCCCCGTTGATGCAACCGTGAGGGGTGTTCCTGCCTCCGCGACGGAGGCGACCGCACCTGCGAGAAGTCGCAGACTGACCGCACCCTCGCGTGCCTCGGGACCTCGTGAGCCCAGGCGTCCTGCGGCATCCGGGCAGCCCTCTCGAAGAAGGGGCGCCATCCGGCCTCTGGTCGGGGAAGCGTTTCCTTCGGAGAGAGAGTTGTTGATCGGAATGGCGCAGAACGCTGGCTCCCTGGAGCAGCTGGAGGATGTTGCGAGGGAAATCGCAGCATACCTTCAGGGCTTCAGAGTCGTGGGACCGACCACGAGAGGGGGCGGGACGGATAGGCCCCAACAGCGTGCGAGGGCGAGGGGCGTGTCGGGCGACCAAGCGGCTCGCGGTTCGAACGGTCACCGCGATCGTCCTGCGTTGGCAGGTGGACCAACGCGGGGGGACCAGGTAAGGGAGGCTACGCGTATACAACGGCTCTTCAGGCAGAACCGTCGGCGTGCTGTTCAGGAGGTGCTCATGGGCCCGTCCTTGCACTGCAAAGTGCCAAAGGACAGGGTACATGAGTACTTCCTCAACATGTACTCACCGGCGGGGAACCTGGGAGCTAGGCCTCCCCCGCCTTCCATCGAGGCTCCAGACGAGGCCAGCAATGTGGCCTTGGTGAAGCTCTTCGAAGTGAGTGAGGTGGATCGTCGGATCAGGCGTATGACAAACTCTGCGCCCGGTCCCGACGGTCTAACTTACAATGATCTGAAAAGGGCAGATCCGGGGTCGCATTTGCTGACCTCTTTGTTTAACGTATGTCTTCGTCTGGAGTCGGTCCCCTCGTGTTGGAAAACTTCCAACACTGTGCTCGTGCACAAAAAGGGCGATCGCGACGACCTGTCGAACTGGCGACCGCTGGCCATGTCCGATACGACCCCGAAGCTCTTCGCCGCTGTTCTGGCTGACCGTCTCGTCGCGTGGTCGGTCAAAAATAAGCGCCTAAGTCCCGCGCAAAAGGGCTTCCTGCCGTACGAGGGGTGCTACGAACATAACTTCGTGCTGCAGGGAGCCCTTACAGACGCTCGCAGGTGGGGGCGTCAGGTGGTGGTGGCGTGGCTGGACCTGTCGAACGCGTTCGGCTCGGTCCCCCACGCTTCCATCTACCAATCCTTCGTGGAGGCCGGGGTTCCCTCTACTCTTCAGAATATTCTGAAGAGTATGTACCACGGTTGCACCACACGGGTGCGGACCGCCGATGGGTTTACCGACCCCGTTCCCATCCTCTCCGGGGTGCGCCAGGGCTGTCCGATGAGCCCTGTGGCGTTTAACCTCGCCCTGGAACCGGTGCTGCGCGCAGCTACCGGAACCTCGGCGGGTTACACGTTGCACGGCCATCGGCACAGTGTCCTGGCGTACGCGGACGATCTCGCGTTGATCGCCGACACCCCGGAGGGCATGGAAACGCTGCTAAAGGCAGTGGATGCTGCGGCGAGTGGCATCGGATTGCGGTTTAATCCCGCAAAATGCGCGACCCTCCACCATCGTGGCAGGGGGCCGCGCGGGATCCGTGCCACTCGCTTCACCATCCAGGGTCAGCAAATGCGCGCCCTGGCAGCCGGTGAGCCCTATGAACACCTGGGCGTTCCCACCGGGTTTCAGGTCCGTCAAACCCCACTGCTGACGATCGACGAGCTGGTCCAGGACCTGCAGGCCGTCGACCGTTCCCTCTTGGCCCCGTGGCAGAAGGCCGAGACCGCGGCAGCTTTTATACTGCCACGCCTCGACTTCTACCTGCGGGGAGCCCACGTGGAGAAACGTCCCTTAGTCGAAGTCGACAAACAGGTACGACGTATGGCCAAATCCTGGCTCAACCTCCCGCAGCGGGCCAGCGCGGAGGTAGTCTACCTCCCACCCAGTAGGGGGGGATGTGGACTGCTTCCGCTTGCTGACATGGCCGACGTCCTGACCATCGCTCATGCCTTCCGTCTTTTGACGGCGGATGATGCGGTGGTCAGGGAGTTGGCCTGGAACTCGCTGCGCGAGGCTGTAGCCAGGAAAATCGGCCATACCAACCCGTCGAACAATGACCTGGCCGAGTACCTCTCTGGTTCGCTGGAGGGGTACTTCGCCAGGGACGGGGGGGACGTTTCTTCGCTGTGGTCGAGGGCACGGAACGCGGCACGCAGAAGTCGGGACCTGCTCGGATTGCGTTGGCAGTGGAGCGAGGCGAGATCTGAGCTCTCGGTTACGCTCAGGGGTTCTCGCGATCGGGAGACCATAGTTCCGCCCGTGGCGAGGGGCCAGATCATCCGCCGATTGCGGATGGCAGTGGTAGAATACTATCACCAGCGCCTTCAGCGCAAGAAGGACCAGGGGAAGGTATTCGGGGTGTCGTCGCGGAGTGGTGCTTCAAACCACTTCCTCCGCGGCGGCAGCTTCACCCGCTTCGCCGATTGGCGCTTCATTCACCGAGCTCGCCTCGACGTCTTGCCTCTTAACGGGGCAAGGCGCTGGGGTGAGGGTGATAAGCGTTGCCGGCGATGCGGGGCGGAGCTCGAATCCCTTCCCCACGTCCTTTGCCACTGTCGTCCGCACTCGGCGGCCTGGCAACTTCGCCACGATGCGGTGGTTTCCCGCATCGCTAAGGCCTGCCGACTCCCAGGGGAATTAAGGGTTAACCGGACGGTCGAGGGCATCGACGGGGATCTGGGGGCTCTTAGGCCTGACATTGTTGTTAGGCACGAGCCCTCAAGGAGCATCGTCATCGTCGATGTTACCGTGCCCTTCGAGAACGAGTATATTTCGTTCGAGGAGGCCAGGGCGCGAAAAATACAAAAGTATAAGCCCCTGGCCGACGTTCTCGGAGGGCGCGGTTATCGGGTGGCGGTCTCCGCGATCGTCGTCGGTGCTCTCGGCTCGTGGGATCCGGCCAATGAGTCGGTGCTGAAGATTTTGCGTATCGGTAATCGATACGCATCTCTGATGCGCCGGCTCATTGTGTCGGAGACTGTCCGGTGGAGCCGGGATATCTACGTGGAGCACGTATCGGGAGTTCGCCAGTATCGCGAGGCACTCACCGGGGATGTCCCGGCCCCTGATCCAGGCCGACCCATAGAAAATCTGCGGGGGCCAACTCCCCTGATGTAGGCAGGAATAACAGCGTGAGGGCAGCAGCAGGAAATTAAAAAACCAGGTAAGTGGATAGGCTTAGTACTGTACAGCCATCTATTTTAAACACTAACATCTAACATCTATTTATCTATTCATTTATCTATGCATCTATTCATTCTTTTATTTATCCGATTTTGTTTATTTAGTTATTCTATCTATGGATTCTACTTACTTATCTATTTCTATCATTTTACTTATGGATTTTATTTATTTATTTATTTATTTTATTTATTTATTTATTTATTTTATTTATTTATTTATTTATTTATTTTATTTACTTATTTATCTTATTTATCTATTATATGTATGGTTTCTATTTAATTATCTAGCCTATTCTTGAATTTTATTTACCTACTTATCTTATTGAAGGATTTTATTTATTTATTTATTTATTCATTATATTTATTTATTACATTGGCTCTATACACTAAGCTATCCGCTTCTTTTAATTACTGACACACTAATTTCTGACAACTTTTCTTTTCTTTTACCTATTAACATACTTTTATTTTTTTTTTACTCTCTTTCTTCTTCCCCATCTTTTTGCCCTATCTGACTGCCCCCCCCATGCTTGCATGCCCTGCCTCACTGGCCTTGATTCTGCGCCCACGCCCTACTAGTAACATGTAATATCCACGTAATTAACTAATTGTATATATTAATTGTCTTCTTTTCTATTTTTTTTTTACTATTTATTTTTTTTTATTTACTAGTTATTTATTCACTCCTTGCTTTGCTATTTATTCTATTCATTTTGTTATTTATTTTATTTATTTGTTCTCAATGGCGAAGGCCCGGGGATGGCGAAATCCCGGCATTGGCTATTACAATTAACTATGTACTAAGGTATGCACTACAATAATGCACTAACCTATTTATTAACTACTCTATTTATGTATTTATTTATTTATTATTTTATTTAATTTATTTATTTTTCTATTTATTTATTATGTGATCTACGTACCTGCGATTTATTTATTTATTTATTTATTTACCTTGTTTACTTCGTCATTTATGAATTATTTTGCTATTTATTATTTATCTATTTCTTTTATTCCTATTACTCAATTTACTTATTTTATTTCTCTGGTTTACTTATTAATCTACCGATGTGTATACATTGTATAGCCACCGATACACGATCAGTCATGTATATATGTATATGTATATTTATAAATATTTACAATATTCCGCCTCCGCCATAAAGGCGCTTCTGTATAACTACCCCCAGCCAAACCATGTAAGGCTGGGGGAACATTTGTTGAAAAATAAAGCGCTTTTATCTGTTCTTATCAGCTTAATATCTGATACACTCCGCATCGCGGAGTCAGAATATTAACCTGATTTTTGGAGTCAGGCGGATCGCTGGGGCTCGCTCCACTTCCGCCGCGAGTCGGTCCGGCACTGCAGTGCCGCCGGAAACGGCTCAATTTGCGCTGCAATTGAGCTCCCTACCTTTTCTAATAGCCGGATCGGCTCGCTGGACTCCAAAAATAGTCCCTGTTGGTATTCTGACTCCGCGATAAGTATACCCGACGCCGCGGTAGTTTTATAACTTCACGGGTCGCGATACTGCGCAACAGTGCGGGCCGAGTTGCGATCGGGCGTGTGCGCGGCAAGGTCTGTACACGATCAGTGCTCGAGGTGTTGTGCGGTGAAGTGTGTAATAAGTGCCTTCGCCGCGGGACCGGATCGAGCCTGCGCGGGAGTACACCTGCGCCGCCCACCTGCGCGGGAGGACCACCGGCGCACCTCCACCTGCGCCCCACCACGCATCCTGCTTCCGAGGACAGCCGAGGGAGAGGACGACCAGGGTCTACCGAGGGTCCAGGACTTCACCCAGGACCAACCACCATCCCTGGCCTGCCTGGACAACCCTGGTCTTCCTCTACGTGGGTCACCCAACACCGCAACGACCCACCAGGACTTGGCCATCGGCAACCCCGACAGGAAGGACGGCTCGCCTGATCCACCTCTACCACCGCTGGATCAGGAATCAGGAGCGAGGTGTTATTCCCCTCGGAGAGCGCTCCTGCATCGCTGGACTCCTGCGCCGAGTGAGTCTCTCTTTTCTCTCTATCCCCCCGGCAGTGAGGAGGGTAACGCAGCCGGTCTCCAGCCGTCTGCGGTGCTCGAATCATCGTCGGTAGTCCTCTACCTTACCCCTACGCGTCCACCCGCTCCTCCGATCGCTCCCATCCGTTGAGGTGTGTCAACGGACCGGGACGCGTGAGGTCCGAGTCGAGTGGCGCCTCCACCTCCTTCTTCTCCCTTCAGTCACCGCCCGCGTGGAGGCTGACTCCACTCACCCGTTAGTGAGTGGACGTCAGGTCGGCCCGCCTGCGGTGCAACCCCCGTGCAGTCCTCGGTGGAGTGGGCGATTCCGTCGCTCTTCCTCCATCGAGATCGCTGCACTCCTCCGCAACCGTCATCCGTTACTCTCCCTACCGACTGCCACGTCGGAGGCTGTCATTTTTCCAGGCAGTCTTCGACACCGGACTTAGCGCCGGCGGAGTCAGTAGGGTGTTAGCGCGTGGCGGTATTCCTACTATCGCTTTCGGACTTAGTTTTCTCTTCTCTTCCTCTGTCATTCCCACTTAGTCTATCTTCCCCGTTTCGCCTCGCTGTGGCACTTAGAAATATCTGCCACAGCCACTCTGTCTCTTTCTTCTTTCGACTCACTCGTAGCGTAGGACTTAGTCTTAAGAGCGATGCAGGACCGCGGTGATAGTGCGACGATCACCTCCTGCACTACCGAGGGGAGTAACAATCTTGCCCTGGTGATAGAGTTTCCCTTCCCGGCGGAGTTCCGATGCCCTGCCTGCTTCGGTGTCCCCGGGATCAGGATCAGTGGCGTGTACAAGTCCCACTCGGACTTGACGAAGCACGCCCGGAAGTATCATCCGGGCGTTGCAGTGACATATAAGTGCCGTGAGTGCAGCTTCACCGGCGACGGGAGGTATCCACTCAAGGTGGTGAAGCTGCACCACGGCCATATTCATAGTTCCGCCCATCAGAACAGTCCGAGTGGGACTTGCGCACCTCCCGTGACAGGCGCGACCGGTTCGAGCAACACCTCGCGTCGGGGGAGTTCCGCGACATCCGCCCCCGCAGAACCGCGCGCTGCTGCGTTAGCTGCTGCCAATTTGGCGGCCCAGTCCCCGCCCCCGCAAACGACGTGCGCCGCGACGCCGCCGCCCACCCACACCCTTACAACGGCGAGGGATTCTACGGGGACGGCCACCACCACCTACACGACGCGGTGCGCAATGGCGGCAGCGGCAACAACAACAGCAACAACAACAGCAACAACAACGGGGACAACAACGAGGACGACGACGAAGACGACGACCACGAGACCGGCGGCGACGGGGGGCAAGGCGCGGGCCATGAAACAAACATCGTTGCGTGGGGTGCTGGTAACGGCGGCTGCGACGGCTATGACGACGTCGTATCGCACGCCGCCGTCCGGCACCCCCACGTTAACAATAACGATTGGGCCCACCACCAGCGCCCGGCCCGCGCCCCCGCCCCCCAACCAACCAACCTACCCCAGACCTAAGGGGACGCCACCAGTCCATAAGAGCGGCAGCCCGCCGCGGCGATCGGGGTCGGCTGCCCCAAGGACATCGCCGCCGGCTGCAAGGGCGCCTGCTACGAGAAGAGGCTCCGGTCCCTTAGCCGCTACCGCAACGAGGCCCACCCCACCGGGCAGAAGAGCGGCCCCCGCTACCAGGGGGTCGACTGGCACCTCTCCCGCAAGAACCCCGCCCGTCAGGACCCCGCCCAGCACCACCCAAGGGCGGGTGACACGGGGTACGAGGGGTGCCAGAGTCCCGGTGGAGGTGGGCAGAAGAACTGCCACCACCACCACCCGGAGGACGATAGCGGCTCCGACCGGAGCCAGAAGAACGCCCCCGAGAGTAGGAGGGACTCCCACCGCCCACACACCATCACCCAGGGCGGTGGAGGGAAGGAAGAGACCCTCCAGCGGCCCCACACCACCAAGGCCCGCTCTACGGAAACCCTCGGGGGTATGACGGCGGCTTCGCCATCATACGCCGCCGTCACAGCGGGCGCCCCTTCCCACACGTCACCTCCCTCGCCGATTGACGTCGTGCCGGAAAGGGGGCTGCATCCAGCAACCCGGGCCACCCATACACCGCCCGGGCCATCACCACCACCACCAAGACGCAGCCCCCACCGAGGAAGCACCGGAGCCCCAGGACGCCGCCGACCATCCGCGGCGAGCAGGGGGCTCCGTCTACGGTAACATCGGCGAGTATGGTGTCGTTGTGCGCCTCCGCCGTTACCACCACCTGCAGCGGGTGGCCGATAGTGACCCCCCTGCCTATTGTGGGAGGAGCGATGCTGGCCAGGCCGCGTCCACCATCACCAGCGGCCCCGCTCCTCCCATCGATCGAAGAGGTGGAGGTGCCGCAGCCGGCCGGGGCAGCCGTAACCCCAGAATCATCACCGGAGCCGTGGCGTATCGCCGCTGGATCCCGCCGACGCCACCACCGCGGGATCCTGTCGTCAAGCTCGTCGTCCGACGAGGAGGCGCAGCCGCTGCCGCCAGCGAAGAGGACGACGCCTCCGCCCGCCCAACCACCGCGGGATAAGTCCCTTGTCCGGCCGCCACCGGGCAGCAGCAGCAGCAGCAACAACAACAACAATAGCGCTGCGCACAATATTGCGCATCGGCCTGGAGCAGGGTGCTCCGGAGAATCCTCGGTGAGTAGCGTAACACCTGCTACCCCCCCGCGACTCCCGAGCGTCCCGCGTAGTGCCCCCGTCTCGCTTTTAACTTTGCGGGGTGGGGTAGATGTTAATCGCGCGGGGAGGGATAGTCGGAGGCCCGTCCCCGTTGTTGCAACGGTGACCCCCCAGGGGCCGCCGATAGATGGCGGTTCGGGATTTTGCGCTCCCGGGGTTCCCGAGCACTCGCATACCGTAACCGGCTGTCGTTAGCAACGACCCACCGGGCCAGGGGGCCTAATAACCCTCTGTCCCGGTGGTACGCGCCACAGACCGGCCAGGGCTCTTGCCTTAACCGGCTGGGCCGCGAGGAGATAAACCTCTATAATAAATCCCTTGCTCAAGCTATGGCGCGCGGCGAAGGGCGCGTATCCGCCTTGCACTAACACTGTGGATACGTGGCCGGTGAGTGCACCGGTCTCTAGCGGCCCCCCGCAGGACACCAGGCGCATCCGGCGGTATGCAGCCTTCCACGTGGGAATGGGCGTCACCCCACGTGGCGACACTTAGATCGACCCCTCTCGTGGGATGAATTATGAGTACCAGGAAAACAAATACAAAAACAAACATTGGTTCTGGAGGGGGGGATAAAGGAAAGGGTAAGGAGGGTGTGAGGAGGAAGAAGGAGGAGAAGGAGGAGGAGGCTAGGGTCAGCCGTCCAATGGCTACTCCTAGCACCTCCCGGAGCAGGAGTGTTAGTGTCCGTCGGCGGAGAGACAGCCGGGACAGTAGTGAGGACTCCAAGGGGAAGAAACCAAGGACCGATGAGGGTGAAATGAGCGAAGTGTCTATGAGTGATTGTGAAAGTGTGAATGTTGAGTGTGAGCGTGGTGAGTTAGGTGTGAGTGCTGGGTTAAGTGCGAGTGTGTGTACTGTAGTGAGAGAGAGTGATGGAAGAGTGAATGATGTTGAGCGGAATGAACTGTTGAGAATGCGTGAGATTGGTGAGCGTTTGAGAAAAACTGTGTTCAGTGAGGCCAATAGAGTGAACAAGGTTGTGTCTGAGTGTATCCTGAACTGTGCGAGTGAATATTTAAGAGTGTTTGATTCGATTGTTGTGTGAGAATGAGCGATTAAAGGGAAGACTGGATGAGTGTGCTAAGCGTGAATCTGTACCCGTCCAGAGTATGAGTGGTAAGTCGTATGCTAGTGTGACTGGAATGAATGCGAATGTGAGCGCGAAGACTGTACGTATGAATGAGCCGATGTTCCGTGCGAATGAGAAATGGTATGCTGTGGTTATAAAACCCAAGGATGAGAGTGTAAGAATGACAAGTGAGCAAGTGAAAGAGCGTGTCATGAAAGAGGTGAGTGGAAGTTTGAATGTAAGGGTAAAAGCCGTTAGGAAGACGCGGAACGGAGGAATCGCCGTCGAAACGGTCAGTGCGAGTGAAATGAAAAAGATGAGAGAATGTAAAAAGTTTGCTGAGATAGGTATGAGTGTGAATGAGCCTAAAAAGATTGGAGCAAAAGTGATTGTGTTTGACGTACCATGTGAGATGACGAATGATGTGTTGATGAATGAAGTGTATAATAAGAATTTGCGTGAATGTGTGAGTGAGAGTGAATTTAAAGAGAGAGCGCGTGTGGTCAACCGGACCAATAAGAAAGATGCGAATGTTGGGAACGTGATTTTAGAGTTAAGTGTATGCATGTGGAATAAGTTGATGTGTGCTGGTCGTGTGTATGTTGGTTGGCGTTCCTGCAAGATAAAAGAGTTTGTAAGTGTCCTGAGGTGCCACAAATGCTGTGCATTCGGGCACATGGCTAAGGAATGTCGTGAGAAAGAGAGTGTGTGTCAGAAGTGTGGTGAGTATGGACATATGCGGAGTGCGTGTAAAAAGAGTGAGTGTTGTCGAAATTGCAAGATTAAGGGTAATAAGAGTGACCATTCGGTTACGTCACTAGAGTGCCCGGAGTATGTAAGGATGGCTGAGCGTGAGCGTGCGAGAATAAGTGCTGATTAATGTCTGTGTGTGTATTAAATGCGATCCAGTGTAATTATCAGCCTGCGTATGCGGTTATGTGTGATATGGGTGTTTTGATGAATGAGAAACGGGTGAGTGTGGCCATACTGCAAGAGCCGTATGTTGCCGTGGATGGATGTGTGAAGGGTTTACCCTCAGGTATGAATGTGTATGTGTCTGATGCGGGCCTGAAAAAGGCCGCCATAGTTGTGAATGATGTGCGAGTGGAATCCCTGTGCGTCAGAGAGTTAACTGACGAGCATGGGGTGTGTGTGTGGATCAAGGGGGATTTCGGTGAGGTGTACGTGGTGTCTGTTTACTGCAGGTACGGCCAAGAGATTGGACCGTACCTGAAGTATCTTGAGCGTGTGCGTATGCGTGTGAGGGGAAAGAGGTTGTTGGTGGGAATGGATGCGAATGCAGTGTCGCCCTTGTGGTTTAGCAAGGGCGACCTGCATTCTAGAGAGAATGTGATGCGTGGAGAAATGATTGAGGATTGGATAATTGGAAATGGAATGCGTGTGTTGAATGAGCCGAGTGAGTGGTTTACGTTTGCGGGTGTGCATGGTCAGAGTGACATTGATGTCACTCTGGTGAATGATGCGTGGGCCAGGTGCGAGTTTGAATGGGAAGTAAAGAGCGAATGGGGTGTGAGTGACCACAATGTCATAAATGTTAGAGTGAGTTATGTGAATGAATGTGAAAATGTTTCAGTGGCCAGGCGTAGGTGGTCCAGCAAAGGAGTTGACTGGGATGGTTACGTGAGCGAATTGAGAGAGTATGCAAGTGTGAATGGTGTGAATGTGAAGGAAGATGTGAATGCTGATGAATTGGTCGAGTGTGTGATGTCATGGGTTCAAGTTGCGAATGAAAGGAGGTAGAAAAAGATTAAGAGTGTTAATGCGAGGAAGTCTGTATGGTGGACGAGTGGACTTGAGCGAATGAAGAAGCGTGTAAGGAAAGTACGAAAGAAATTTCAGAGAATGAGAAAAAGAAGAGAGAATGTAAGTGCGATTGTGGATGAATATAAGACATGCTTGCGTGAGTATAAGAGAGAGATTTGCAGAATGAAAGAGAAGAATTGGCAACAATTCGTGAGTAGATGTGGCAACTTGGACTCATGGGGTGCTGTCTATAAGGTATGCAGAGGTAAGAAAGGTAATGAGCGATTGAGTACTTTGAACGTGAATGGAAGAATGACGGATACATGGGAGCAGAGTGCGTGTGCTTTGCTGGACACCCATTTCCCGGCCTCGAGTATGGGTGATGCGTGTGAACTGAGCGGTGTGATGGATGAACGGGCAAGTGACTGTGGATTTGAAAGAAGCGAGATTGAGGATGCGGTGAGAAAGGTAAAAGTGCGGAAAGCACCTGGCCTCGATGGTATGAGTGGTGAGATTGTTAAGCGTGTGTGGAGTGCGATTCCGGAGTGGATGATAAGACTGTATGATGTATGTTTGAAAACAAACTCTTTCCCGAGTGAATGGAAAAAGTCGAGAGTGATTGTGTTACTGAAATCCCTCGATAAGGTGCGTACTGACCCCAGATCTTATAGACCGATCTGCTTGTTGCCCGTGCTGGGCAAAGTGTTGGAACGAATGATGGTTAATCGTCTTATGTGTAGTATGAATGTGAGTATGAATGATGCCCAGCATGGGTTTAGACGGGGTCGGTCCACCGAGAGTGCGTGGCTGAAAGTCAAAGAGTACGTGGAAATGAGTGAGTGTAAGTATGTGCTGGGTGTGTTTGTTGACTTTCAGGGAGCGTTTGACAATTTAGAGTGGAAGCGTGTGATTGAGAGGTTGAATGTGGTTGGATGTAATGAAATTGGGTTATGGATGGATTATTTTAAGGATCGCATGGTGTGTATGGAAGGAGCGAATGGTATTGTATGGAAAAAGGTTGAGCGTGGGTGTCCACAGGGGTCCATCTGCGGTCCATTCATTTGGAACCTCATGATGGACGAACTCCTGTGGACTCTGAGTGAATGTGGCAGTAAATGCGTTGCGTATGCTGATGATTTGTTGCTGATTGTTGAGGGACGTAATCGAATGGAACTGGAGCGAAAGGATACTGAATGGATGAGAATTGTGAGTGAATGGGGAGCGAAAGTGGGTGTGAGTGTGTCTGTAAGTAAAACGGTATGTATGTTGCTGAAAGGATCCTTAGCCAGGACTAGGTGCCCGAATGTACGTGTGAATGATAAGTGTATGAAATATGTTGAATGTGTGAGGTACCTCGGTGTATGGATGACGGAACGAATGAATTTGAGAGTGCATCTGGAGAATGTAGGGGCTAAGATTATGAATGTTGTTGGGCAAATGAGGCGTGTGTTACGGTGTGAATGGGGTATGCGTCGGAGTGCAGTGCGTGTTTTGTATAAAGATATGTTTGAAGCGTGCGTGTTGTATGGTGCTAGTGTATGGTATGGTGCGTTGCGGTATGATTATGGGCGAAAGTTGTTAGAGCGATGTCAGCGTGTGGTTTTGTATGCATGTGTGCGTGTGTGTAGGACCGTTTCGACGGAGGCAATGCAGGTCCTGATGGGAGCAATCCCATGCAGTGCCGGCGGCGAGTGATTGTGTGGAAATGGAAGCGTGGATTGAGTGTGGGTATGAATGAGTGCGTGAATGACGAAGAGTTGAATGGGAAGACATCGGCTGAATGTGTGAAAATTTTGGATGAAAGGTTATATGATGAATGGCAGAGAAGATGGGATGCGAGCATGAATGGACGGGTGACGTATGAATTTATTAAGAATGTTAGGTTCGCGTGTATGAATGGAACGTTTGATCCTGGTGTGAATGTGTGTTTCGTCCTCACTGGACACGGTAGTATGAATGCGTATTTAGTTGAACGTGGTTTGTGTGATAGTCCTTTGTGTGCGTGTGGAAGAGCGAATGAAGATTGGAAGCATGTTTTGGTTGAATGCGAGTTGTATGTGGATATACGTAGTCTCAATGCTTGTGGTGTGATTGTGCGTGAAGATGGGAGTGTGGATGTGAGCGGTGTGCTTGTTGACGAGGCTGCGTATAAATGTTTTTGTGTGACTGTGAATCGTATGTTTGAGCGAAAACGAATGAATGTGAATCGTGTGAATGATTAATGTTTTTAGTTTTAGGTGTCCCGTACGGGGACGTAGGGTGGAACCCCGACAGGGGAAAAGGCTGCGGTGTCAGGTTCCTACCGGGCACCGTCGTCAGCCGATTCCTGTCGGATCCATTGGAGAGTAGCGTCTCCACGTACCCGAAGCGCTGGCCACACCGAGGCCTGGATTGTAGGAATCCTAAATACGGGAGACGGGGTTTACCCCGTCGAAAAGGTCCCACCAGTAGACCTTAAGACTGGTACCGCGGGGACCGGTTCGCCCGTCGGGCTTCGGCCCGGTTCGGTCATGGGTTTGGACTCGCGGGGCAGTGGTTGAAAGCCAAATGCTGGCTAGGGACCCCTTTTTCCAGGGTCCCGGCGGGGGAGCTGCGTCCCAACAGCTCGCGCACCGGCCTGCTAGGCCGGTAGGGTGTGGAAAGTCACCCGGCACCACCAGTTGTCTGCCTCAAGGTCCTACAGCCTTGGGCCGCCACTGGCAGTCTTCGCGGTTTGCGGAGTCTCGCTGATTGGGCGTTATCCCAATCCCGCGCCCATGGGGGCCGTCCGGGGAAACCCTCTGGGTATATATCGGACGTAAAACAACTTGACTTTAATGTATCTGAGGAAGGCCCTCCAGGGGCCGCCGGTAGATGGTGGTTCGGGACTTTGCGCTTCCGGGGTTCCCGAGCACTAGAATACCGTAACCGGCTGTCGTTAGCAAGGACCCACCGGGCCAGGGGGCCTAATAACCCTCTGTCCCGGTGGTACGCGCGACAGAGCGGCCGAGGCTCTTGCCTTAACCGGCTGGGCCACGAGGAGATAAACCTCTATAATAAATCCCTTGCTCAAGCTATGGCGCGCGGCGAAGGGCGCGTATCCGCCTTGCACTAACACTGTGGATACGTGGCCGGTGGGTGCACCGGTCCCTAGCGGCCCCCCGCGGGACACCAGGCGCATCCCGCGGTATGCAGCCTTCCACGTGGGAATGGGCGTCACCCCACGTGGCGACACTTAGATCGACCCCTCTCGTGGGATGGAATATGAGTACAAAGAAAACAAATACAAAAACAAACATTGGGACTGGGGGGGGGGGGGATAAAGGAAAGGGTAAGGAGGGTTTGAGGAGGAAGAAGGAGGGGAAGGAGGAGGAGGCTAGAGTCAGCCGTCCAATGGCTGCTCCTAGCACCTCTCGTAGCAGGAGTGTTAGTGTCCGTCGGCGGAGAGACAGCCCGGACAGCAGTGAAGACTCGAAAGGGAAGAAACCGAGGACTGATAAGGGTGAAATGACGGTGGCGGACAACCCAGCTCTTATTGGGCCGGTTGCACAGGCTGTCCGCCATAAGGATCGTAAGGGGGTACCGCACCCTCTCGGGTGCAGCGGGTGCGGTCCTGGCGGGGTTTCCCTCTTTGACCTTCAGGCCCTCGCCTTGCGAGATATTTATCTCCAGGCGAGGTCTGGGGCCGGGGGCGGGGGTACCGCCGGGGAATGGGGCCCGGACACCCTGGGGTCCGTATGGAACCCCAGGGACCAGGACTGGCGGCGTGTGTGGGAGCGCTGCTGACTCCGTCTTTTGGACGAGGAGTTGGCCTCCCACCGCGTCGTTGGGGCTGTCTTGCCGAGCTGGGAGGCTTGGCGGGCCCTGCTGGAGGGGGGTCAAAAACGGGAGTCCGTCGTCTCCTTCTGTGAGCGCGTGATGCTGCAGAAGAAGGTGGCAGAGAGGGAGAGGGAGCGTGACTTCCATCCCTGTCGACTGGGTGGGGGGCGGGGTCGGCGGCGTCGCCGGGCGAGAAGTCCGGGGCCGCCGGCTCCCCCACTTTAAGATTCTGGCCGCCGGGCCCGGGGTTTCGGGACCCACGGAACCGGTGTGCCAGAGGGCCCAAGTCGCCTCTAGTCGGGGCTAGAGGCGACTCTTGCACGGGCCCTGGGGAGGGAAGGACGCAGTCGGAGTGTTCACGCTGCGTCCCGTGATCCGCGGGGGTCTTGTTTGCGTTTTTGCTGCATGAAGTCTTGCCATGCAATTAGTGTTTCGAATACTAGTGTGTCGTGTTGGTTTATACTGGGCCAGGGGTGGCGCTGAGGGTAAATGATTGGTTCCGATGCACCCCCTGTTATGGCCGAGGCTGGAATACCCCTGGAGCTTTAGTGAGTAAGAATCTCACACTACCCCTCGCCAGCCCCACTTAGGCCCTTAGGCCACATTGTTGTCAGGCACGAGCCCTCAAGGAGCATCGTCATCGTCTATGTTACCGTGCCCTTCGAGAACGAATATATTTCGTTCGAAGAGGCCAGGGTGCGAAAAATACAAAAGTATAAGCCCCTGGCCGACGTTCTCGGAGGGCGCGGTTACCGGGTGGCGGTCTCCGCGATCGTCGTCGGTGCCCTCGGCTCTTGGGACCCGGCCAATGAGTCGGTGCTGAAGATTCTTCGTATCGGTAATCGATACGCGTCTCTGATGCGCCGGCTCATTGTGTCGGAGACTGTCCGGTGGAGCCGGGATATCTACGTGGAGCACGTATCGGGAGTTCGCCAATATCGCGAGGCACTCACCGAGGATGTCCCGGCCCCTGATCCAGGCCGACCCACTTAGAAACTGCGGGGTCAACTCCCCCGACCGAAATAGAGGAGCATCAGGAGAAGGCGGCGGTGAGGTAAGTGCGAAAATTGATGATCTCTATCCAACCAGCTGTCAACAAACTATTTTATCTATATAACTTTACTTTACCCTATTTTAACCTATCTAACCGTACGCGTTTTAACCAATCTCTTAAATTGTACATAACTATCACTATTTTAGCTATCTTACTCTATTTATCTATCTGCTTACTTATTTATCTATCAATTTATTTAATTGTATTCTTTTCATTGTTTTTATTTATTTATTTACTTAACCATTTTAACCATACTGACTAACGATACATATCTTTTTTTTTATTTACATACTTATTTATTTATATATTTTTATTTATTTACATATTTATTTATTTACATATCTATTTATTTACATATTTATTTATTTATTTTTCCGAACTAACTACGAGATTTCGGAACGGTTTCTTAATTAGCGATGTGACACTGGTTCTAATTATTCATCAATTGGGTACTCAAACAACTAAACCGCGCACTTTTTCTCACCCTATTATTAAAATGACTATGGTTCTTCTTTCCTTTTATCTATTCACTCTATTTTGTTTTATCTCATTCTATTTTAACCTATTCAATTTATTATTTCATTTTATTTCTCTATTTATTTATTTATTTACTTATTTTTTATTATTTATTATTTATTTGTTTATTTATTTATTTATTTATTTATTCATTTGTTTGTTTATTTATTTGTTTGTTTATTTATTTGTTTGTTTATTTATTTATTTGTTTGTTTGTTCGTTCGTTTGTTTGTTCGTTCGTTTGTTTGTTCGTTCGTTTGTTTGTTCGTTCGTTTGTTTGTTTATTTATTTATTATTTATTAATTTAATTGATTATGTTACATATCTGACCTACTCATTTTTATCATTCTCTGCCTCAACCGCCTACTCTAATGCTATACTAACCGCTTCTCTAAAGTTGCACTGCCGCGCATGCGCCCTAACAGAAATGCCAAATAGCCCTTACTGTAATGCTTTTAATTGTATTTATATTTACATATCTACTTATTTATTCGTTAGCCTATCGCACAGTCCTTATTACTAAATTAAATTTTGTGTTGTTTTCTATGGCGAAGGTCTAGGCACAATAGAGCCCGGAATCGACTAGAAATTATATATTATGTACATAATTAACCGCTGAATTGTATATATTGCAAACTATTTTTAGTTATATATGTTATGTATATTTATTTATTTAATCTCTCTATGTTATTATTTATTTATCTACATAATTATTTATTCTTGCTTATTTTTTGTTTGGTTATCCGTTTTATTTATTTATTTATGTATATTTATAAATTTACCTTTTTCTTTCTCGCTTATATCTATTTATGCTATGTATAGTTGTCTATTTAATTGTTTATGTTATTATTTATTTATTTATATAATTTATTCTTGCCTATTTTTGTATGGTTATCTATTCTATATACCTATTTATGTACATTTATGTATACTTAGCTACCTATCTACATTTTTATATACTAATTCATACTATTGTTAAATCTATCTATTTACTTAAATATTAACGCTATTATCTGCCTCCGCCATAAAGGCGCTATTGTATACCCACCCCCGGCCGAACTTTGTAAGGCCGAGGGAACATGTTTTGGAAATAAATGCCTTTTATCTGTTCTTATGGGTACAAGTAACCATTTGCTCGCTAGGAAGGCCTTAACACTCTCGTATATACCACCTATCATTGGTAATCCGACTGAATGTCTAGTTTCTTCAATTGGCATCTGACTTCCTTTAATCCAACTCCTAAACTTGTCCTTACGGGCTAACGCAGCTCTCAAAGCTCTCTCTGCGAATGTTCTAGCTATATGTGTGTTTTCAAAATCAGGTCCCCCAAGTCTACATAATACTTGCAATGACTAGCACAAAAAGTTTTGCGAAATGGAAAAACACGAGACACATGTCTAGATATGTTCTTAATGGCAAAATGATAAGCCGATCCCAAAATCACGGCTGTGGCCCCCAATGCGACTAGCGTTTCCCCAAGAACGCCTACAGCACTATGATGCACGAATTCTTCCGGCGCTGGATTGCTAACGATTCGGTTATACAGCTCAAAGCCTAGCTCTTCATCTAAGTCTGTAGCTTCTAAGAAACTCTCAATCTGAATGTCCATGTCGGACAAGGCATTCCTTCTTTCGCTCTCAGTGTTACATTTGTATGTAAAATCAAAGTATCTATTATACCACTGATTATCTTCGCGCCTGTCTCCAGTTCGGCACCTATCATGCTGAGTGCTAGTGACCATGATCAATTCTTCACTTATAATAGGCGACAGGTACAGATAAAGAGGGTCCCCATTGGCGTCCTTGACCAGATCGAGTTTCCTACCCATACTTTGTGACACTATTCTTTCATTTGGACCGTAACTTACGCCTTTCTTGCTAAGTAAGACATTGTACAGTTCATTCCACCAGGCCAGCTTATTAATTTCACCAGGTAAAAGCCACAACAAATTCCTCATCGACTTAACCAACTCAGCATCGTGGTGCTTAGATATAAGAGTCCAGACGAATCTTCTTTCAGCTTCTAACTGTAGCATAGCTATAGTAGCTGTTCTGTGGTCTATGGGATAATCCAATACTGGTCTCAACCCTCTGGGTGTTACATACCAACCTGCATTGGTCCTACCAGTTCTGCCTTTCCTCTGCTTCGCAGTTGACTCTCCTATCCTCCTCCTTATCAACGAGTGCTTGTAGATCAAGCCATTGTCGCTAGCAAGTAGAATAGTACTAGGTTTCATTTCATCCAATAAGTCGACTACAACTCTACATCCGGGAACGGTCACCGCTTGACCAACTACGTCTGTACAGAAACACCAGCAGTCAGAACCCATCTCCTTAAGATTAAATGTCGTGCCGCCGTGGATAGCTATATATTGTCTATTGTCCCCACATCTTCTTGACGCATATGTGACTAATTTTTCGCAATCATTGCGAGTAGCCAGAAAGAATATGACTCTACCTTTCTCTAGTATTTTCATGGGGATTCTGAATCCTTTAGAGTAGCCATCTAATTTAGTACCAATTGTTCCTTGCGGGACTACGAACCAATCAGCGCTACAAGTATCACCAGCACTACAAGGCTCAATTTTGATGTTCTCTCGTATTTCAAACCGAGTACCTGAGATATCCAATCCCTCTGCCAGCTTTTGAGACTTGTGTCTAGTTAGTACAGGAGCTGTGAGATGCACGCATTTGTATCTAACATTGGATTTCGTAAACTGCAAGTCTCGGGCTATCACAGTCGGATCAGACCTACAATGTATTTCATCCAACAAAACAAAATCAGCATTATTTTCAATTTGGGTTACTCTACGCATCGCGGCCCCATAAGACAATATAACTAATTTTCTTGTGCCGTATCCGACGCTGTCGGTTGAGTCTTCATGCCTTTGTCCTACTATATATTCTACTGTATAGGAAGTTAATCCCTCGCCATCCATGTTCAATAGCTCACTTATTCTAGCATAGGCAGACTTAACAGCTGCCACGGTGGGCTGTAGCAAGAAAACACAAGAATTTCCTTTAACAGCCTTCATCAAGTTGACAGTAAATGACACCGTTTTACCACTGCCAGTAGGAGCTTCCAAAAGAAAATAAAGGTTTGGTGGCTTCAAACTGTTGCCAATCAAATCTGCCACTGCCGTTTTAAAAAAATTTTCAGGAACAGCATCAACAGATATGTCCGGTGCCAAAGTCGTGAGAGCTACGGTTTCTCCTAACTCAGCGACGTACTGACTACTAGTGATTTTTCTCGTCTCAACTTTTCCAAGTCCGTATATAGACACGATCTCTCCTTTTGAATTAAAAATGGGACATCCGCTCATTCCCTGGACTCCCTTCCAGTTACTCGCTTTAATGAAATTGTAAGTAGGATCGATTATTATAGGCCTAAGTTCGTAAAACATAGCATCTTCTCTGCTGTTAAAGGAGCATTGCACGTTCTCCACTAAGAGGTATTATCCAATTTTCCTAGTGGGACAAACGACGCACAGTATCTCTCCTTTCTCCGCCCTTGACATTTTGATCATTCGGTGTCCCACGTATATGTCATGCCAGCTCGTGTCAACGTCACATCGTTTGCATAAGTGACATGGTAGGAAGACACCAAACTATTTGAGTCACCAAAACAGCACCCAGCGTCCAACGCAGATATAACTTCTCCCAGCCAATAGTTTCCAGCTTGGACCTCGCAAATTTCTTCGATAGATTGCACTTCGCAAGCCACCCGTTCCCGATCGAATAACAAGTCAGCAACTTCAATCGCCGATACGTGTCTCCAACAAGTTAAAGATTTCATGGTTAAGTCAGTGTCTATTGAAGCCGCCAGGCGGGCAACACCTGCTCTCCAGTCTGGGTGCACCACAATCTCAGTGCCATTGACGATAGCATTTTCGAGTTCCGACTCCTGTACCACCATCCATGTTTTCAACTCCGACAATTCGCCATGATTATCGCTTATGAACAATAAACAGGGAGTATTTGCTGCTTGACAACCAGCAAATAACAGTGCGACCTCCTGACATAGGTCCCTGGTAATAGCCTGTAGATCTCCAACATAAGAGATAATTTGGAATCCAGTAGCCCAATGTCTCATGTTAATTTTTGAAAGTATCTCAAGAATCGACGTTTGAGGCGCTCTCACCAAAAACTCATCAGAAGCCTCCCTGATCAGTAATTGATGGCCTACCTCAATTTTAACACGGCAAATATTGTGTCTGAGCAAATTAGTACCCGAAAAACAAATCATCGGCGCTACGATGCTCGGCACGCAGTGATCGCTATCCAGGAGTTGTGATTCAACATTTCTCATCCACATAACTACTCCACCAGCCTTAGATATCGTTGTGGCCAAGGCATCAGGAGCTCCGGAAACTATCGGACTATACTTGATCGTAGTAACAGCACAATATTCATAATCTCATGGTTCATATTCCATGGAGTTTTCGCAAGTCCAAGAAGATATTATCTTGCCATCACTTCCCAACAATCGCATCATTCTATTGTTTTTGAAATTATTACTTTCACAGTATCTAATTGCTACGTCTGATCTATCCCAAAGTCTATGCCTATGATATTGTATTGCGTTGAAATCAGAGCTATGTATCTTGAACTTGAAGATGTCAGAACTTCCATTGATTATTGCATTATACCAGTAATCACCAATCTTCCTCTCCATTGTGACTACGCCAGCTACTCGTACATTGCTCTTATAATACGGGCTCCAACCATCAGCTCAATGATAGATACACTGGCCACTAATCAATCTTTCACTAGTCCTTATCACAAGACAATCTGTAACCGTCAATGTCATAGATCTTACAACAAAAAACAACTGCCTACCCGCGGGCCTAAAACATCTGCTCGTATCACTATGAGTGTAAAAACAATCGCTCTGTTTTGAGGAACAAGCCAATTTAATGGTGTTAGACGTAGTACAGACATCAGGATAGATAGCCCTAACTGCTCCAACAGGTCTAGTGTGAGAAGCAAATACCGGCACATCCTTACAGATGAGATAATAACTACTAGTGTAAGTGTACTTATGATATTTCGTGCCCCAATAATCGCTCCACTCGCTTATTTGAAGCCCTCCCCGATAAGTCGGTTCTTCTGGTGTCACAATTGCTGCTTCTCCTTCCACCGTATTATCGTCAACTCCTTCCATTTCTGATCTGCCCGAAACACTTGGTGCATTAGAACTTTCATCCATGCATGCGGGGCAATTGACAGTAGTCTCGATGGGTTTAGCAGCGCTCCCTTCCACTTCGACGTCAAGTAACTTATCATTGTTATCTTTAGCATGAACAACGCAATACTTGCCTTTCCGCACCACTAAAACCGAGCCGCTATAGCCAATTATCTCAATAGCGCGTCCATCTTTCACCAATCTGCCACCGGCAGAACGAATCGAAGAGTCCGCGGAACAAGAACTATCATCCAAAACCTTAGTCTGGGGCAGCCGAAAGGTCGCTACATAAACATCATTGTACACCCTTTTTAGTCCCGGTCTCGGGTGAACTACATAAGCCACGACATACAGACACAGTCTGCCCTCGTGCCACTCCCATGACAAGTATCCTCCGTTAATTGATACGATGTTGACTCCAGGTGAACTATGAGCCTCACACAATATGAACCCTTCAGCAGCCTCCCAAGGTATTGGACTATTCTCAGGGCTATAGAAGATGTGATTCATCCCGTAAGCCAAGTTACGTAGATCGGTCTTCCTGTCCAAACTGGGCTTATGATCAAAAATCGCTTCTCGGTCTTATGGCTAAGAGCAAAATGCAGTCCTTGACCAGATCGAGTTTCCTACCCATACTTTGTGACACTATTCTTTTATTTGAACCGTAACTTACGCCTTTCTTGCTAGATAAGACATTGTACAGTTCATTCCACCAGGCCAGCTTATTAATTTCACCAGGTAAAAGCCACAACAAATTCCTCATCGACCTAACCAACTCAGCATCGTGGTGCTTAGATATAAGAGTCCAGTCACCGGGCCGACTGATCGAGTAAGGACCTTGCCGCGCACACGCCCGATCGCAACTCGGCGCGCACGTTGCGTAGTACCGCGGCGGGTGAATTTACCGCGATTTCGGGTTCTTATCGCGGAGTCAGAATACCAAAACAGACTAGTTTTTGGAGTCCAGCGAGCCGATCCGGCTATTAGAAAGGGTAGGAGCTCAATTGCAGCGCAAATTGAGCCGTTTCCGGCGACACTGCAGTGCCGGACCGACTCGCGGCGGAAGTGGAGCGAGCCCCAGCGATCCGCCTGACTCCAAAAATCAGGTTAATATTCTGACTCCGCGATGCGGAGTGTATCAGATATTAAGCTGATAAGAACAGATAAAGACGTTTATTTTCAGGAAATGTTCCCCCGACCTTACATTGAGCGGTCAGGGGTAGGTACAGTATTACGCCTTTACGGCGAAGGTGACTTATATATATATACTTGGTTTTAACATATGCGAGTTTTTCAGTTTCGCTAACTATTTGAGCACGGCTATACTCGACTATTAATGTATCTATATAAATTTTTTAAATAAATAAATAAATAAATAAACATAAACATAAATATATAAATAAATACATAAGTAAGCAACAAAACAAAAAAAAACATAATCAAATAGATACATGCGTAGGCAAAATTTGGTAGATAATTATAGTAATAGTTTGTAGCTAGTATAGCCGGTTTCGGGTCATCAAGTGCCCGATCCTTCGCCATATCAACTAGATAAATTAATAAATGTAAACAAAAATAAATGTAAATAAAAATAAGTAGCGTAGCTAAAATACATAGATATATATAGCAAACAGAAATAAAATAAATAAATAAGTAAATAAATAGGCAAATATATAAATAAATAAATAAATAAATAGAATACAATATATAGATAAATATGTACATAGACCAATAAATAAATTAATAAAATAGGGTACAATAGATAAATAAATGAATATGTATATAGACCAATAGGTAGACAAGCAGGATAAATAAACAAATAGGACGTGCGCGCGTAGTCAAGTGCGAAGAAGCGGAAAGCAGGACAGGGGAAGCTGCTCAAGCATAGATTAAGTTAAAAAGGCGTTTAGTGTAAGTACGTGGAGAGAGTAAAAGTAGAATTATGACAGATAAAAATACAGAAAGAAAGAAAAGAAGTTAGTCAATTAAATTAAAATAGGTAGAATACAGTAAATGAAATTAAAATGTGTTATAGTAAAATCAAGATAGTTCAGGAGTAAAAAGAAAGAAAGAATATGTCAGTGTAAATGTTTAAAACCAGTGTCCCTATAATTACTTTTTCCTAGTCAAAACTCCAGTCATAGATAATAGTATAGTTAGTACGGATAAAATAGAGCATAAAACAAAAATAATAAATATGTACACGAGCTCGCGAAATGTAGTCAATAGATAAAATAGAGTAGAACAGCTGTATATACAAAAAAAAAGAAAAAAGAAACAAATAAAATAAATAAATAGATAGATGGGTAAGTAGAGAAGAAAATAAATAAATAAATGACTACTTAGGTGAATAAATTAATAGTAAAATAAAATAAATAAATGAATAACCAATAAATAAATAGGTAAATACGTAACTAAATAAATAAATAAAATGAGTTCCATAACTAAATAAGATAGGCTGTTTAACTAGACTAGATTAGTAGAATAGGGTCACGTAGGTTTAAAATATTAAAATGTGTACTTACACTTCCGCAGTCCCCTGGTGGTTCCGCTACTTACGTCGGAGGAGTTGACCCCCGCAGGTTCCTACTAGGTCGGCCCGGATCAGGGGCTGGGACATCCTCGGCGAGTGCCTCGCGATACTGGCGAACTCCCGATACGTGCTCCACGTAGATATCCCGGCTCCACCGGACAGTCTCCGACACAATGAGCCGGCGCATCAGAGATGCATATCGGTTACCGATACGCAAAATATTCAGCACCGACTCATTGGCCGGATCCCACGAGCCGAGAGCACCAACGACGATCGCGGAGACAGCCACCCGATAACCGCGCCCTCCGAGAACGTTGGCCAGGGGCTTATACTTTTGTATCTTTCGCGCCCTGGCCTAGTCGAACGAAATATATTCGTTCTCGAAGGGCACGGTAACAACGACGATGACGATGCTCCTTGAGGGCTCGTGCCTGACGACGATATCAGGCCTCAGAGCCCCCAGATCCCCGTCGATGCACTCGACCGTCCGGTTTACCCTTACTTCCCCTGGGAGCCGGCAGGCCTTAGCGATGCGGGAAACCACCGCATCGTGGCGGACTTGCCAGGCCGCCGAGTGCGGACGGCAGTGGCAAAGGACGTGGGGAAGGGATTCGAGCTCCGCCCCGCATCGCCGGCAACGCTTATCACCCTCACCCCAGCGTCTTGCCCCGTTGAGAGGCAAGACGTCGAGGCGAGCTCGGTGTATGAAGCGCCAATCGGCGAAGCGGGTGAAGTTGCCGCCACGGAGGAAGTGGTTTGAGGCACCACTCCGCGACGACACCCCGAATACCTTCCCCAGGTCCTTCTTGCGCTGAAGGCGCTGATGGTAGAATTCTACCACTGCCATCCGCAATCGGCAGATAATCTGGCCCCTCGCCACCGGCGGAACTATGGTCTCCCGATCGCGAGAACCCCTGAGCCTAATCGCGAGCTCAGATCTCGCCTCGCTCCACTGCCAACGCAATCCGAGCAGGTCCCGACTCCTGCGTGCCGCGTTCCGTGCCCTCGACCACAGCGAAGAAACGTCCCCCCCGTCCCTGGCGAAGTACCCCTCCAGCGAACCAGAGAGGTACTCGGCCAGGTCATTGTTCGACGGGTTGGTATGGCCGATTTTCCTGGCTACAGCCTCGCGCAGCGAGTTCCAGGCCAACTCCCTGACCACCGCATCATCCGCCGTCAAAAGACGGAACGCATGAGCGATGGTCAGGACGTCGGCCATGTCAGCAAGCGGAAGCAGTCCACATCCCCCCCTACTGGGTGGGAGGTAGACTACCTCCGCGCTGGCCCGCTGCGGGAGGTTGAGCCAGGATTTGGCCATACGTCGCACTTGTTTGTCGACTTCGACTAAGGGACGTTTCTCCACGTGGGCTCCCCGCAGGTAGAAGTCGAGGCGTGGCAGTATAAAAGCTGCCACGGTCTCGGCCTTCTGCCACGGGGCCAAGAGGGAACGGTCGACGGCCTGCAGGTCCTGGACCAGCTCGTCGATCGTCAGCAGTGGGGTTTGACGGACCTGAAACCCGGTGGGAACACCCAGGTGTTCATAGGGCTCACCGGCCACCAGGGCGCGCATTTGCTGACCCTGGATGGTGAAGCGAGTGGCACGGATCCCGCGCGGCCCCCTGCCACGATGGTGGAGGGTCGCGCATTTTGCGGGATTAAACCGCAATCCGATGCCACTCGCCGCAGCATCCACTGCCTTTAGCAGCGTTTCCATGCCCTCCGGGGTGTCGGCGATCAACGCGAGATCGTCCGCGTACGCCAGGACACAGTGCCGATGGCCGTGCAACGTGTAACCCGCCGAGGTTCCGGTAGCTGCGCGCAGCACCGGTTCCAGGGCGAGGTTAAACGCCACAGGGCTCATCGGACAGCCCTGGCGCACCCCGGAGAGGATGGGAACGGTGTCGGTAAACCCATCGGCGGTCGGCACCCGTGTGGTGCAACCGTGGTACATACTCTTCAGAATATTCTGAAGAGTAGAGGGAACCCCGGCCTCCACGAAGGATTGGTAGATGGAAGCGTGGGGGACCGAGCCGAACGCGTTCGACAGGTCCAGCCACGCCACCACCACCTGACGCCCCCACCTGCGAGCGTCTGTAAGGGCTCCCTGCAGCACGAAGTTATGTTCGTAACACCCCTCGTACGGCAGGAAGCCCTTTTGCGCGGGACTTAGGCGCTTATTTTTGACCGACCACGCGACGAGACGGTCAGCCAGAACAGCGGCGAAGAGCTTCGGGGTCGTATCGGACATGGCCAGCGGTCGCCAGTTCGACAGGTCGTCGCGATCGCCCTTTTTGTGCACGAGCACAGCGTTGGAAGTTTTCCAACACGAGGGGACCGACTCCAGACGAAGACATAGATTAAACAAAGAGGTCAGCAAATGCGACCCCGGATCTGCCCTTTTCAGATCATTGTAAGTTAGACCGTCGGGACCGGGCGCAGAGTTTGTCATACGCCTGATCCGACGATCTACCTCACTCACTTCGAAGAGCTTCACCAAGGCCACATTGCTGGCCTCGTCTGGAGCCTCGATGGAAGGCGGGGGAGGCCTAGCTCCCAGGTTCCCCGCCGGTGAGTACATGTTGAGGAAGTACTCGTGTACCCTGTCCTTTGGCACTTTGCAGTGCAAGGACGGGCCCATGAGCACCTCCTGAACAGCACGCCGACGGTTCTGCCTGAAGAGCCGTTGTATACGCGTAGCCTCCCTCACCTGGTCCCCCCGCGTTGGTCCACCTGCCAACACAGGACGATCGCGGTGACCGTTCGAACCGCGAGCCGCTTGGTCGCCCGACACGTCCCTAGCTCTCGCACGCTGTTGGGGCCTATCCGTCCCGCCCCCTCTCGTGGTCGGTCCCTCGACTCTGAAGCCCTGAAGGTATGCTGCGATTTCCCTCGCAACATCCTCCAGCTGCTCCAGGGAGCCAGCGTTCTGCGCCATTCCGATCAACAACTCTCTCTCCGAAGGAAACGCTTCCCCGACCAAAGGCCGGATGGCGTCCCTTCTTCGAGAGGGCTGCCCGGATGCCGCAGGTAGCCTGGGCTCACGAGGTCCCGAGGCACGCGAGGGTGCGGTCGGTCTGCGACTTCTCGCAGGTGCGGTCGCCTCCGTCGCGGAGGCAGGAGCACCCCTCACGGTTGCATCCACGGGGACGGGCCTCCGATTATCCCTCCCCGCGCGATTCAAAACTACCCCTTCCCGCAAGGTAGAAATGGAGCCGGGGGCACTACGGGGGACGCTCGGGAGTCGCGTGGGGCTAGCAGGTGTTACGCTACTCACCGAGGATTCTCCGGAGCACCCTGCTCCAGGCCGATGCGCACTGTTGTGCGCAACGCTGTTGTTATTGTTGCTGCTGCTGCTGCTGCCCGGTGGCGGCCGGGCGGGGGACTTTTCCCGCGGTGGTTGGGCGGGCGGAGGCGTCGTCCTCTTCACTGGCGGCAGCGGCTGCGCCTCCTCGTTGGACGACGAGCTGGACGACGGGATCCCGCGGTGGTGGCGTCGGCGGGATCCAGCGGCGATACGCCACGGCTCCGGTGATGATTCCGGGGTTACGGCTGCCCCGGCCGGCTGCGGCACCTCCACCTCTTCGATGGGTGGGAGGAGCGGGGCCGCTGGAGATGGTGGTAGCGGCCTGGCCACCATCGCTCCTCCCACGATAGGCAGGGGGGTCATAATCGGCCCCCCGCTGCAGGTGGTGGTAACGGTGGAGGTGCATAACGTCACCATACTCGCCGATGTTACCGGAGACGGAGCCCCCTGCTCGCCGCGGATGGTCGGCGGCGTCCTGGGGCTCCGGTGCTTCCTCGGTGGGGGGCTGCGCTTGGGTGGTGTGGGCCCGGGCGTTGTAGGGATGGCCCGGGTTCCTGGACGCAGCCCCCTTTCCGGTATGGCGTCAATCGGCGAGGGAGGTGACGTGTGGGAAGGGGCGCCCGCTGTGACGGCGGCATAGGATGGTGAGGCCGCCGTCCTTACCCCCGAGGGTTTTCGCTGTGCGGCCCGAGGTGGTGTGGGGCCGCTGGAGCGACTCTTCCTTCCCTCCACCGCCCTGGGTGATGGTGTGTGGGCGGTGGGAGTCCCTCCAATTCTCGGGGGCGTTCTTCTGGCTCCGGTCGGAGCCGCTACCGTCCTCCGGGTGGTGGTGGTGGCAGTTCTTCTGCCCACCTCCACCGGGGCTTTGGCACCCCTCATACCCCGTGTCACCCGCCTTTGGGTGGTGGCAGGCGGGCTCCTGACGGGCGGGGTTCTTGCGGGAGGGGTGCCAGTCGACCCCCTGGTAGCGGGGGCCGCTCTTCTGCCCGGTGGGGTGGGCCTCGTTGCGGTAGCGGCTAAGGGACCGGAGCCTCTCCTCGTAGCAGGCGCCCTTGCAGCCGGCGGCGATGTCCTTGGGGCAGCCGACCCCGATCGCCGCGGCGGGCTGCCGCTCTTCTGGACCGGTGGCGTCCCCTTAGGTCTGGGGTAGGTTGGTTGGGTGGGGGGCGGGGGCGCGGGCCGGGCACTGGTGGTGGGCCCGATCGTGATCGTTAGCGTGGGAGTGCCGGACGGCGGCGTGCGATACGACGTCGTCATAGCCGTCGCCGCCGCCGTTACCAGCACCCCACGCAACGTAGTTTGTTTAGGGGCCCGCGCCTTGCCCCCCGTCGCCACCGGTCTCGTGGTCGTCGTCTTCGTCGTCGTCCTCGTTGTTGTCCCCGTTGTTGTTGCTGCTGTTATTGCCGCTGCCGCCCTTGTGCGCCGCATCGCGCAGGTGGTGATGGCCGTCCCCGTAGAATCCCTCGCCGATGAAGGGGTGTGGGTGGGCGGGGGCGGGGGCGGCGACATCGCGGCGCACGTCGGTTGCGGGGGCGGGGACTGGGCCGCCAAATTGGCAGCAGCTAACGCAGCAGCGCGCGGTTCTGCGGGGGCGGATGTCGCGGAACTCCCCCGACGCGAGGTGTTGCTTGGACCGGTCGCACCTGTCACGGGAGGTGCACAAGTCCCACTCGGACTGTTCTGTTGAGCGGAACTATGTATATGGCCGTGGTGCAGCTTCACCACCTTGAGTGGATACCTCCCGTCGCCGGTGAAGCTGCACTCACGGCACTTGTATGTTACTGCAACGCCCGGATGATACTTCCGGGCGTGCTTCGTCAAGTCCGAGTGGGACTTGTACACGCCACTGATCCTGATCCCGGGGACACCGAAGCAGGCAGGGCATCGGAACTCCGCCGGGAAGGGAAACTCTATCACCAGGGCGAGATTATTACTCCCCTCGGTAGTGCAGGAGGTGATCGTCGCACTATCACCGCGGTCCTGCATCGCTCTTAAGACTAAGTCCTACGCTACGAGTGAGTCAGAAGAAGAAAGTGACAGAGTGGCTGTGGCAAATATTTCTAAGTGCCACAGCGAGGCGAAACGGGGAAGATAGACTAAGTGGGAATGACAGAGGAAGAGAAGAGAAAACTAAGTTAAAAGCGACAGAAGGAATACCGCCACGCGCTAACACCCTACTGACTCCGCCGGCGCTAAGTCCGGTGTCGAAGACTGCCTGGAAAAATGACAGCCTCCGACGTGGCAGTCGGTAGGGAGACTAACGGATGACGGTTGCGGAGGAGTGCAGCGATCTCGATGGAGGAAGAGCGACGGAATCGCCCACTCCACCGAGGACTGCACGGGGGTTGCACCGCAGGCGGGCCGACCTGACGTCCACTCACTAACGGGTGAGTGGAGTCAGCCTCCACGCGGGCGGTGACTGAAGGGAGAAGAAGGAGGTGGAGGCGCCACTCGACTCGGACCTCACGCGTCCCGGTCCGTTGACACACCTCAACGGATGGGAGCGATCGGTGGAGCGGGTGGACGCGTAGGGGTAAGGTAGAGGACTACCGACGATGATTCGAGCACCGCAGACGGCTGGAGACCGGCTGCGTTACCCTCCTCACTGCCGGGGGGATAGAAAGAAAAGAGAGACTCACTCGGCGCAGGAGTCCAGCGATGCAGGAGCGCTCTCCGAGGGGAATAACACCTCGCTCCTGATTCCTGATCCAGCGGTGGTAGAGGTGGATCAGGCGAGCCGTCCTTCCCGTCGGGGTTGCCGATGGCCAAGGCCTGGTGGGTCGTTGCGGTGTTGGGTGACCCACGTAGAGGAAGACCAGGGTGTCCAGGCAGGCCAGGGATGGTGGTTGGTCCTGGGTGAAGTCCTGGACCCTCGGTAGACCCTGGTCGTCCTCTCCCTCGACTGTCCTCGGAAGCAGGATGCGTGGTGGTGCGCAGGTGGAGGTGCGCCGGTGGTCCTCCCGCGCAGGTGGGCGGCGCAGGTGTTCTCCCGCGCAGGCTCGAACCGGTCCCGCGGCGAAGGCACTTATTACACTTCACCGCACAACACCTCGAGCACTGATCGCGTACAGACCTTGCCGCGCACACGCCCGATCGCAACTCGGCCCGCACTGTTGCGTAGTACCGCGGCGGGTGAATTTACCGCGATTTCGGGTACTTCGCGGAGTCAGAATACCAACAGGGACTATTTTTGGAGTCCAGCGAGCCGATCCGGCTATTAGAAAAGGTAGGGAGCTCAATTGCAGCGCAAATTGAGCCGTTTCCGGCGGCACTGCAGTGCCGGACCGACTCGCGGCGGAAGTGGAGCGAGCCCCAGCGATCCGCCTGACTCCAAAAATCAGGTTAATATTCTGACTCCGCGATGCGGAGTGTATCAGATATTAAGCTGATAAGAACAGATAAAAGCGCTTTATTCACAAAGAATGTTCCCCCAGCCTTACATTGTTTGGCTGGGGGTGGGTATACATAAGCGCCTTTATGGCGAAGGCTATATCCAATGTTACTTTGATATACATATACATATATACATCTTAGGTTAATTAATTATATACAATTGTGGCTTATATTTATAAATTTTGTAGGTACATGCACATGAATAAATAAATATAAATAATTTAAACGTAAATAAATAAATAGAATAGATAGATAGATGAGTAAATAAATAATAGGGAAAGAAATAATAAGAAAAGAGATAGGAAGAGTGGTGGTGATGCATGTACATATAGATATAGATATTATGAGTGGACGTGGTGCTCGATTGCATGATTATTATTGTCACGGCCACTACCGGGGTCTTAATATACCCGGTCCTTCGCCATTAGAACTAAGGAATTAACAAAATACAATAAATGATAGACAGACAAATAAATGCATGAATAGAGAAATAAATAAATACAGTGAATGAATAAATAGAAACAATAAATGAATAAATAGAAACAATAAATAAATAAATACATACAATAAATAAATAGATAGAAAAAATAAATAAATAAATAAATAAATACAGTAAATAAATAAATAGAAACAATAAATAGTAAGTACAATAAATAAATAAATAGGGACAATAAATAAATAAATGAATACAATGGATAAATAAATGAATACAATGGATAAATAAATAAATACGGTAAATAAATAAATAGATAAATGTAAATAAATACAATAAATAAATAAATATAGAGAGTTAAGTAGATATAATAAATAGATAGCGAAGATAGGTATTTATAGTAGCCGGGGCGCATGCGCGGCAACAAGTGCTTAGAAGCGGTAGACAGGCGGGGGGGGCAGGCAGTGTAAGCGGTGTTAGTGTGTAAGGTAGGGTAATGTAAGTACTTGGCTGGCTAAAAGAAATAAAAAGAAAACGAAGTGGTATCTACTAGTCAATTGTTAAAAGTGTTTAAAAGAAAAGAGAAGCCCGAGAATTAATAAATCAATATATACTTAAGCCTGGTAAAATAGATTTAATAGATAAAATAATAAGAAAGAAAGTTAGGAGTTCTATGTCTATGTATTTGTAAAACCTGCGCTCCGTTAGTCTTATTAGTGTATAGTCTAGTCATTAGTAAATAAAATATTAAAAGTTAAGATAGCTAATTGAGTATTTAAAAAGAATGAGGGAAAAATAGTTGGCAAGAGTAAAATAGTCAGGTAGGTTAGATAAGTTAAAAATAGATTAATAAAAGGAGAATATAGAGCTAACTAAATAAAAAAAAAAAAAAAAAAAGAAAAAAAAAAAAAAAAAATGCATGAACGAAGAAAAGAAAAGAAAAAGAAAAAAAAAAAAAAGAAGAATAATGAAATAAATAAATAAATAAATACACAATTAAATAAATAAATAAATAGATAAATCTGCCAATTTGGCAGGTTCATTGCCAGACATGCCATTAAAAGTAGTTAAATTGACTAGGCTAGTTTAGGCTAAAGTCGCACGGTTTAAAATTATTTGTACTTACATTCCCGCTGCACTTCCCAGGGTCATCCACCGCTTAGGTCAGGGGAGTTCACCCCCGCAGTTTCTAGATAGGTCGGCCTGAATCAGGGGCCGGGACATCCTCGGCGAGTGCCTCGCGATATTGGCGAACTCCCGATACGTGCTCCACGTAGATATCCCGGCTCCACCGGACAGTCTCCGACACAATGAGCCGGCGCATCAGAGATGCGTATCGATTACCGATACGCAGAATCTTCAGCACCGACTCATTGTCCGGATCCCACGAGCCGAGGGCACCGACGACGATCGCGGAGACCGCCACCCGATAACCGCGCCCTCCGAGAACGTCGGCCAGGGGCTTATACTTTTGTATCTTTCGCGCCCTGGCCTCCTCGAACGAAATATACTCGTTCTCGAAGGGCACGGTAACATCGACGATGACGATGCTCCTTGAGGGCTCGTGCCTGACGACGATATCAGGCCTCAGAGCCCCCAGATCCCCGTCGATGCCCTCGACCGTCCGGTTAACCCTTAATTCCCCTGGGAGCCGGCAGGCCTTAGCGATGCGGGAAACCACCGCATCGTGGCGGAGTTGCCAGGCCGCCGAGTGCGGACGACAGTGGCAAAGGACGTGGGGAAGGGATTCGAGCTCCGCCCCGCATCGCCGGCAACGCTTATCACCCTCACCCCAGCGTCTTGCCCCATTAAGAGGCAAGACGTCGAGGCGAGCTCGGTGTATGAAGCGCCAATCGGCGAAGCGGGTGAAGTTGCCGCCACGGAGGAAGTGGTTTGAAGCACCACTCCGCGACGACACCCCAAATACCTTCCCCTGGTCCTTCTTACGCTGAAGGCGTTGATGGTAGTATTCTACCACTGCCATCCGCAATCGGCGGATGATCTGGCCCCTCGCCACGGGCGGAACTATGGTCTCCCGATCGCGAGAACCCCTGAGCGTAACCGAGAGCTCAGATCTCGCCTCGCTCCACCGCCAACGCAATCCGAGCAGGTCCCGACTCCTGCGTGCCGCGTTCCGTGCCCTCGACCACAGCGAAGAAATGTCCCCCCCGTCCCTGGCGAAGTACCCCTCCAGCGAACCAGAGAGGTACTCGGCCAGGTCATTGTTCGACGGGTTGGTATGGCCGATTTTCCTGGCTACAGCCTCGCGCAGCGAGTTCCAGGCCAACTCCCTGACCACCGCATCATCCGCCGTCAGAAGACGGAACGCATGAGCGATGGTCAGGACGTCGGCCATGTCAGCAAGCGGAAGCAGTCCACATCCCCCCCTACTGGGTGGGAGGTAGACTACCTCCGCGCTGGCCCGCTGCGGGAGGTTGAGCCAGGATTTGGCCATACGTCGCACTTGCTTGTCGACTTCGACTAAGGGACGTTTCTCCACGTGGGCTCCCCGCAGGTAGAAGTCGAGGCGTGGCAGTATAAAAGCTGCCACGGTCTCGGCCTTCTGCCACGGGGCCAAGAGGGAACAGTCGACGGCCTGCAGGTCCTGGACCAGCTCGTCGATCGTCAGCAGTGGGGTTTGACGGACCTGAAACCCGGTGGGAACGCCCAGGTGTTCATAGGGCTCACCGGCTACCAGGGCGCGCATTTGCTGACCCTGGATGGTGAAGCGAGTGGCACGGATCCCGCGCGGCCCCCTGCCACGATGGTGGAGGGTCGCACATTTTGCGGGATTAAACCGCAATCCGATGCCACTCGCCGCAGCATCCACTGCCTTTAGCAGCGTTTCCATGCCCTCCGGGGTGTCGGCGATCAACGCGAGATCGTCCGCGTACGCCAGGACACTGTGCCGATGGCCGTGCAACGTGTAACCCGCCGAGGTTCCAGTAGCTGCGCGCAGCACCGGTTCCAGGGCGAGGTTAAACGCCACAGGGCTCATCGGACAGCCCTGGCGCACCCCGGAGAGGATGGGAACGGGGTCGGTAAACCCATCGGCGGTCCGCACCCGTGTGGTGCAACCGTGGTACATACTCTTCAGAATATTCTGAAGAGTAGAGGGAACCCCGGCCTCCACGAAGGATTGGTAGATGGAAGCGTGGGGGACCGAGCCGAACGCGTTCGACAGGTCCAGCCACGCCACCACCACCTGACGCCCCCACCTGCGAGCGTCTGTAAGGGCTCCCTGCAGCACGAAGTTATGTTCGTAACACCCCTCGTACGGCAGGAAGCCCTTTTGCGCGGGACTTAGGCGCTTATTTTTGACCGACCACGCGACAAGACGGTCAGCCAGAACAGCGGCGAAGAGTTTCGGGGTCGTGTCGGACATGGCCAGCGGCCGCCAGTTCGACAGGTCGTCGCGATCGCCCTTTTTGTGCACGAGCACAGTGTTGGAAGTTTTCCAACACGAGGGGACCGACTCCAGACGAAGACATAGATTAAACAAAGAGGTCAGCAAATGCGACCCCGGATCTGCCCTTTTCAGATCATTGTAAGTTAGACCGTCGGGACCGGGCGCAGAGTTTGTCATACGCCTGATCCGACGATCCACCTCACTCACTTCGAGGAGCTTCACCAAGGCCACATTGCTGGCCTCGTCTGGAGCCTCGATGGAAGGCGGGGGAGGCCTAGCTCCCAGGTTCCCCGCCGGTGAGTACATGTTGAGGAAGTACTCATGTACCCTGTCCTTTGGCACTTTGCAGTGCAAGGACGGGCCCATGAGCACCTCCTGAACAGCACGCCGACGGTTCTGCCTGAAGAGCCGTTGTATACGCGTAGCCTCCCTTACCTGGTCCCCCCGCGTTGGTCCACCTGCCAACGCAGGACGATCGCGGTGACCGTTCGAACCGCGAGCCGCTTGGTCGCCCGACACGCCCCTTGCTCTCGCACGCTGTTGGGGCCTATCCGTCCCGCCCCCTCTCGTGGTCGGTCCCTCGACTCTGAAGCCCTGAAGGTATGCTGCGATTTCCCTCGCAACATCCTCCAGCTGCTCCAGGGAGCCAGCGTTCTGCGCCATTCCGATCAACAACTCTCTCTCCGAAGGAAACGCTTCCCCGACCAAAGGCCGGATGGCGCCCCTTCTTCGAGAGGGCTGCCCGGATGCCGCAGGACGCCTGGGCTCACGAGGTCCCGAGGCACGCGAGGGTGTGGTCGGTCTGCGACTTCTCGCAGGTGCGGTCGCCTCCGTCGCGGAGGCAGGAGCACCCCTCACGGTTGCATCAACGGGGACGGGCCTCCGATTATCCCTCCCCGCGCGATTCAAAACTACCCCCTCCCGCAAATTAAAAAAAAAGCCGGGAGCACTACGTGGGACGCTCGGGAGTCGCGAAGGGCTAAGCGGTGTTACGCTACTCACCGAGGACGCCCCGGAGCACCCTGCTCCAGGCCGATGCGCACTGTTGTGCGCAACGCTGTTGTTACTGTTGCTGCTGCTGCTGCTGCCCGGTGGCGGCCGGGCGGGGGACTTTTCCCGCGGTGGTTGGGCGGGCGGAGGCGTCGTCCTCTTCGCTGGCGGCAGCGGCTGCGCCTCCTCGTCGGACGACGAGCTGGACGACGGGATCCCGCGGTGGTGGCGTCGGCGGGATCCAGCGGCGATTCGCCACGGCTCCGGTGAAGAATCGGGGCTAACGGCTGCCCCGGCCGGCTGCGGCACCTCCACCTCTTCGATGGGTGGGAGGAGCGGGGCCGCTGGAGATGGTGGTAGCGGCCTGGCCACCATCGCTCCTCCCACAATAGGCAGGGGGGTCATTATCGGCCCCCCGCTGCAGGTGGTGGTAACGGTGGAGGTGCATAACGTCACCATACTCGCCGGTGTTACCGGAGACGGAGCCCCCTGCTCGCCGCGGATGGTCGGCGGCGTCCTGGGGCTCCGGTGCTTCCTCGGTGGGGGGCTGCGTCTTGGTGGTGTAGGCCCGGGTGGTGAAGTGGTGGCCCGGGTTCCTGGACGCAGCCCCCTTTCCGGTATGACGTCAATCGGCGAGGGAGGTGACGTGTGGGAAGGGGCGCCTGCTGTGACGGCGGCGTAGGATGGTGAGGCCGCCGTCCTTACCCCCGAGGGTTTTCGCTGTGCGGCCCGAGGTGGTGTGGGGCCGCTGGAGGGACTCTTCCTTCCCTCCACCGCCCTGGGTGATGGTGTGTGGGCGGTGGGAGTCCCTCCTACTCTCGGGGGCGTTCTTCTGGCTCCGGTCGGAGCCGCTACCGTCCTCCGGGTGGTGGTGGTGGCAGTTCTTCTGCCCACCTCCACCGGGGCTTTGGCACCCCTCATACTCCGTGTCACCCGCCTTTGGGTGGTGATAGGCGGGCTCCTAACAGGCGGGGTTCTTGCGGGAGGGGTGCCAGTCGACCCCCTGGTAGCGGGGGCCGCTCTTCTGCCCGGTGGGGTGGGCCTCGTTGCGGTAGCGGCTAAGGGACCGGAGCCTCTCCTCGTAGCAGGCGCCCTTGCAGCCGGCGGCGATGTCCTTGGGGCAGCCGACCCCGATCGCCGCGGCGGGCTGCCGCTCTTCTGGACCGGTGGCGTCCCCTTAGGTCTGGGGTAGGTTGGTTGAGTGGGGGGCGGGGGCGCGGGCCGGGCACTGGTGGTGGGCCCGATCGTGATCGTTAGTGTGGGAGTGCCGGACGGCGGCGTGCGATACGACGTCGTCATAGCCGTCGCCGCCGCCGTTACCAGCACCCCACGCAACGATGTTTGTTTCGTGACCCGCGCCTTGCCCCCCGGTGCCACCGGTCTCGTTGTCGTCGTCTTCGTCGTCGTCCTCGTTGTCCTGGTCCCCGTCGTGGTTGTTGCTGTTGTTGTTGCCGCTGCCGCCCTTGTGCGCCGCATCGCGCAGGTGGTGATGGCCGTCCCCGTAGAATCCCTCGCCGATGAAGGGGTGTGGGTGGGCGGGGGCGGGGGCGGCGACGTCGCGGCGCACGTCGGTTGCGGGGGCGGGGACTGGGCCGCCAAATTGGCAGCAGCTAACGCAGCAGCGCGCGGTTCTGCGGGGGCGGATGTCGCGGAACTCCCCCGACGCGAGGTGTTGCTTGGACCGGTCGCACCTGTCACGGGAGGTGCACAAGTCCCACTCGGACTGTTCTGTTGAGCGGAACTATGTATATGGCCGTGGTGCAGCTTCACCACCTTGAGAGGGTACTTCCCATCGCCGGTGAAGCTGCACTCACGGCACTTATACGTTACTGCAACGCCCGGATGATACTTCCGGGCGTGCTTCGTCAAGTCCGAGTGGGACTTGTACACGCCACTGATCCTGATCCCGGGGACACCGAAGCAGGCAGGGCATCGGAACTCCGCCGGGAAGGGAAACTCGATTGTCAGGGCGAGATTGTTACTCCCCTCGGTAGTGCAGGAGGTGACTGTCGCACTATCACCGCGGTCCTGCATCGCTCTTAAGACTAAGTCCTACGCTACGAGTGAGTCGAAAGAAGAAAGAGAGACAGAGTGGCTGTGGCAAATATTTCTAAGTGCCACAGCGAGGCGAAACGGGGAAGATAGACTAAGTGGGAATGACAGAGGAAGAGAAGAGAAAACTAAGTTAAAAGCGACAGAAGGAATACCGCCACGCGCTAACACCCTACTGACTCCGCCGGCGCTAAGTCCGGTGTCGAAGACTGCCTGGAAAAATGACAGCCTCCGACGTGGCAGTCGGTAGGGAGACTAACGGATGACGGTTGCGGAGGAGTGCAGCGATCTCGATGGAGGAAGAGCGACGGAATCGCCCACTCCACCGAGGACTGCACGGGGGTTGCACCGCAGGCGGGCCGACCTGACGTCCACTCACTAACGGGTGAGTGGAGTCAGCCTCCACGCGGGCGGTGACTGAAGGGAGAAGAAGGAGGTGGAGGCGCCACTCGACTCGGACCTCACGCGTCCCGGTCCGTTGACACACCTCAACGGATGGGAGCGATCGGAGGAGCGGGTGGACGCGTAGGGGTAAGGTAGAGGACTACCGACGATGATTCGAGCACCGCAGACGGCTGGAGACCGGCTGCGTTACCCTCCTCACTGCCGGGGGGATAGAAAGAAAAGAGAGACTCACTCGGCGCAGGAGTCCAGCGATGCAGGAGCGCTCTCCGAGGGGAATAACACCTCGCTCCTGATTCCTGATCCAGCGGTGGTTGACGTGGATCAGGCGAGCCGTCCTTCCCGTCGGGGTTGCCGATGGCCAAGTCCTGGTGGGTCGTTGCGATGTTGGGTGACCCACGTAGAGGAAGACCAGGGTTGTCCAGGCAGGCCAGGGATGGTGGTTGGTCCTAATTGAAGTAGTCCTGGACCCTCGGTAGACCCTGGTCGTCCTCTCCCTCGGCTGTCCTCGGAAGCAGGATGCGTGGATGGCGCAGGTGGAGGTGCGCCGGTGGTCCTCCCGCGCAGGTGGGCGGCGCAGGTGTACTCCCGCGCAGGCTCGATCCGGTCCCGCGGCGAAGGCACTTATTACACACTTCACCGCACAACACCTCGAGCACTGATCGTGTACAGACCTTGCCGCGCACACGCCCGATCGCAACTCGGCCCGCACTGTTGCGTAGTACCGCGGCGGGTGAATTTACCGCGATTTCGGGTACTTCGCGGAGTCAGAATACCAACAGGGACTATTTTTGGAGTCCAGCGAGCCGATCCGGCTATTAGAAAAGGTAGGGAGCTCAATTGCAGCGCAAATTGAGCCGTTTCCGGCGGCACTGCAGTGCCGGACCGACTCGCGGCGGAAGTGGAGCGAGCCCCAGCGATCCGCCTGACTCCAAAAATCAGGTTAATATTCTGACTCCGCGATGCGGAGTGTATCAGATATTAAGCTGATAAGAACAGATAAAAAGGCGTTTATTTCCAAAACATGTTCCCCCGACCTTACAAAGTTCGGCCGGGGGTAGATACAATAACATTACGCCTTTACGGCGAAGGTGGCTGATAAATATAATATAAAATTAACTAGTATCTATGACTAGTATTTACATATTATTGTGGGCGGCTAATTATGTAAATAGATAAAAAAAAACTAAATAAATATATAAATAAATAAATAAATAATTAAATAAATAGCTAAATAATTGCAAATAAACAAATAAATTAAGAAACGAAAAGACAGATAATCAATTCGATAAATATAAATATTAAAATCAGTGGACCCGCTTCAGGTCTAATTTGCCCGAGCCTTCGCCAGTAAGAATTAAATAAATTAAATAAATATAGCAAACAGACAGATAAATAAGTAATCAATAAATAATAAGTAAATCATAACTAAATAGTAAATCATAAATAAATAAAAAATAATACGTAAATGAGAATTAACTAATAAATAACATATAAACATAAAAAGATTTTATATAAATAAATAGCTATAGGGAATATGTTAGGCGTGCGCGCGCGCAAGGGTGCATAGTGGGAAGGTCGTATAGGCAGGGGAGGTAGTCAGCAGGTGTTAAATGGAGCTGTCAAGATTAAAATGAAGATAAATAAATATATAGAAAAATAAATCAATAAATAGATAGATAAATAAATAGAAGTAGGTAGGTAAGTACGTTAATATCACAGCAACTTATAGAAAGAAAGAGATGTTAAAAATAAATAAATAGATAAAAATGGACGGTATTTTAGCATGACTAGAAAGAAACCACTAGCTAAATACTACATAAATAAATAAATGATGACTAGAAAAGCAGGAATAAATAGTTAAATAAATAGACTAGACATATAAATACAATAAAATAAAATATAGCATAAAATAAAATAAAATAGCATCAAACAAAATAGTCAAATAAATATATAAAAACTGAATAAATAAGTAGATAAAAACTGAGTATATAGATGAATTGTTAAAATAAATAAAATAAAATAAATTAACATGTGGTTAATATAAAATAAATAATGTAACTAAATAAATAATTAAAATAGATAATTAGTTAAATAGTTATATAGGTAGTTGAAAAGAAGTACTTGTTAGTGGTTAAATGGTTAAAATACAGATAAGTTAGTTGATATAATACAATAATGATTAGTCGATTGGTAAAATATCTAGCTGTGGATATTAATCCTATCTACTTATCCCTTTTGCTGCTCCTCTCTGTCCTATTCCCACTTATGTCGGGGGAGTTACCCCACGCAGGTTCATGATGGGTCGGCCTGGATCAGGGGCCGGGACATCCTCGGCGAGTGCCTCGCGATACTGGCGAACTCCCGATACGTGCTCCACGTAGATATCCCGGCTCCACCGGACAGTCTCCGACACAATGAGCCGGCGCATCAGAGATGCATATCGGTTACCGGTACGCAAGATCTTCAACACCGACTCATTGGCCGGATCCCACGAGCCAAGAGCACCAACGACGATCGCGGAGACCGCCACCCGATAACCGCGCCCTCCGAGAACGTCGGCCAGGGGCTTATACTTTTGTATTTTTCGCGCCCTGGCCTCCTCGAACGAAATATACTCGTTCTCGAAGGGCACGGTAACATCGACGATGACGATGCTCCTTGAGGGCTCGTGCCTAACAACAATGTCAGGCCTAAGAGCCCCCAGATCCCCGTCGATGCCCTCGACCGTCCGGTTAACCCTTAACTCCCCTGGGAGCCGGCAGGCCTTAGCGATGCGGGAAACCACCGCATCGTGGCGAAGTTGCCAGGCCGCCGAGTGCGGACGGCAGTGGCAAAGGACGTGGGGAAGGGATTCGAGCTCCGCCCCGCATCGCCGGCAACGCTTATCGCCCTCACCCCAGCGTCTTGCCCCGTTAAGAGGCAAGACGTCGAGGCGAGCTCGGTGAATGAAGCGCCAATCGGCGAAGCGGGTGAAGTTGCCGCCGCGGAGGAAGTGGTTTGAAGCACCACTCCGCGACGACACCCCGAATACCTTCCCCACGTTTCCGGCGGCACTGCAGTGCCGGACCGACTCGCGGCGGAAGTGGAGCGAGCCCCAGCGATCCGCCTGACTCCAAAAATCAGGTTAATATTCTGACTCCGCGATGCGGAGTGTATCAGATATTAAGCTGATAAGAACAGATAAAAGCGCTTTATTTTTCAACAAATGTTCCCCCAGCCTTACATGGTTTGGCTGGGGGTAGTTATACAGAAGCGCCTTTATGGCGGAGGCGGAATATTGTAAATATTTATAAATATACATATACATATATACATGACTGATCGTGTATCGGTGGCTATACAATATATACACATCGGTAGATTAATAAGTAAACCAGAGAAATAAAATAAGTAAATTGAGTAATAGGAATAAAAGAAATAGATAAATAATAAATAGCAAAATAATTCATAAATGACGAAGTAAACAAGGTAAATAAATAAATAAATAAATAAATCGCAGGTACGTAGATCACATAATAAATAAATAGAAAAATAAATAAATTAAATAAAATAATAAATAAATAAATACATAAATAGAGTAGTTAATAAATAGGTTAGTGCATTATTGTAGTGCATACCTTAGTACATAGTTAATTGTAATAGCCAATGCCGGGATTTCGCCATCCCCGGGCCTTCGCCATTGAGAACAAATAAATAAAATAAATAACAAAATGAATAGAATAAATAGCAAAGCAAGGAGTGAATAAATAACTAGTAAATAAAAAAAAATAAATAGTAAAAAAAAATAGAAAAGAAGACAATTAATATATACAATTAGTTAATTACGTGGATATTACATGTTACTAGTAGGGCGTGGGCGCAGAATCAAGGCCAGTGAGGCAGGGCATGCAAGCATGGGGGGGGGGCAGTCAGATAGGGCAAAAAGATGGGGAAGAAGAAAGAGAGTAAAAAAAAAATAAAAGTATGTTAATAGGTAAAAGAAAAGAAAAGTTGTCAGAAATTAGTGTGTCAGTAATTAAAAGAAGCGGATAGCTTAGTGTATAGAGCCAATGTAATAAATAAATATAATGAATAAATAAATAAATAAATAAAATCCTTCAATAAGATAAGTAGGTAAATAAAATTCAAGAATAGGCTAGATAATTAAATAGAAACCATACATATAATAGATAAATAAGATAAATAAGTAAATAAAATAAATAAATAAATAAATAAATAAAATAAATAAATAAATAAATAAAATAAATAAATAAATAAATAAAATCCATAAGTAAAATGATAGAAATAGATAAGTAAGTAGAATCCATAGATAGAATAACTAAATAAACAAAATCGGATAAATAAAAGAATGAATAGATGCATAGATAAATGAATAGATAAATAGATGTTAGATGTTAGTGTTTAAAATAGATGGCTGTACAGTACTAAGCCTATCCACTTACCTGGTTTTTTAATTTCCTGCTGCTGCCCTCACGCTGTTATTCCTGCCTACATCAGGGGAGTTGGCCCCCGCAGATTTTCTATGGGTCGGCCTGGATCAGGGGCCGGGACATCCCCGGTGAGTGCCTCGCGATACTGGCGAACTCCCGATACGTGCTCCACGTAGATATCCCGGCTCCACCGGACAGTCTCCGACACAATGAGCCGGCGCATCAGAGATGCGTATCGATTACCGATACGCAAAATCTTCAGCACCGACTCATTGGCCGGATCCCACGAGCCGAGAGCACCGACGACGATCGCGGAGACCGCCACCCGATAACCGCGCCCTCCGAGAACGTCGGCCAGGGGCTTATACTTTTGTATTTTTCGCGCCCTGGCCTCCCCGAACGAAATATACTCGTTCTCGAAGGGCACGGTAACATCGACGATGACGATGCTCCTTGAGGGCTCGTGCCTAACAACAATGTCAGGCCTAAGAGCCCCCAGATCCCCGTCGATGCCCTCGACCGTCCGGTTAACCCTTAATTCCCCTGGGAGTCGGCAGGCCTTAGCGATGCGGGAAACCACCGCATCGTGGCGAAGTTGCCAGGCCGCCGAGTGCGGACGACAGTGGCAAAGGACGTGGGGAAGGGATTCGAGCTCCGCCCCGCATCGCCGGCAACGCTTATCACCCTCACCCCAGCGCCTTGCCCCGTTAAGAGGCAAGACGTCGAGGCGAGCTCGGTGAATGAAGCGCCAATCGGCGAAGCGGGTGAAGCTGCCGCCGCGGAGGAAGTGGTTTGAAGCACCACTCCGCGACGACACCCCGAATACCTTCCCCTGGTCCTTCTTGCGCTGAAGGCGCTGGTGATAGTATTCTACCACTGCCATCCGCAATCGGCGGATGATCTGGCCCCTCGCCACGGGCGGAACTATGGTCTCCCGATCGCGAGAACCCCTGAGCGTAACCGAGAGCTCAGATCTCGCCTCGCTCCACTGCCAACGCAATCCGAGCAGGTCCCGACTTCTGCGTGCCGTGTTCCGTGCCCTCGACCACAGCGAAGAAACGTCCCCCCCGTCCCTGGCGAAGTACCCCTCCAGCGAACCAGAGAGGTACTCGGCCAGGTCATTGTTCGACGGGTTGGTATGGCCGATTTTCCTGGCTACAGCCTCGCGCAGCGAGTTCCAGGCCAACTCCCTGACCACCGCATCATCCGCCGTCAAAAGACGGAAGGCATGAGCGATGGTCAGGACGTCGGCCATGTCAGCAAGCGGAAGCAGTCCACATCCCCCCCTACTGGGTGGGAGGTAGACTACCTCCGCGCTGGCCCGCTGCGGGAGGTTGAGCCAGGATTTGACCATACGTCGTACCTGTTTGTCGACTTCGACTAAGGGACGTTTCTCCACGTGGGCTCCCCGCAGGTAGAAGTCGAGGCGTGGCAGTATAAAAGCTGCCGCGGTCTCGGCCTTCTGCCACGGGGCCAAGAGGGAACGGTCGACGGCCTGCAGGTCCTGGACCAGCTCGTCGATCGTCAGCAGTGGGGTTTGACGGACCTGAAACCCGGTGGGAACGCCCAGGTGTTCATAGGGCTCACCGGCTGCCAGGGCGCGCATTTGCTGACCCTGGATGGTGAAGCGAGTGGCACGGATCCCGCGCGGCCCCCTGCCACGATGGTGGAGGGTCGCGCATTTTGCGGGATTAAACCGCAATCCGATGCCACTCGTCGCAGCATCCACTGCCTTTAGCAGCGTTTCCATGCCCTCCGGGGTGTCGGCGATCAACGCGAGATCGTCCGCGTACGCCAGGACACTGTGCCGATGGCCGTGCAACGTGTAACCCGCCGAGGTTCCGGTAGCTGCGCGCAGCACCGGTTCCAGGGCGAGGTTAAACGCCACAGGGCTCATCGGACAGCCCTGGCGCACCCCGGAGAGGATGGGGACGGGGTCGGTAAACCCATCGGCGGTCCGCACCCGTGTGGTGCAACCGTGGTACATACTCTTCAGAATATTCTGAAGAGTAGAGGGAACCCCGGCCTCCACGAAGGATTGGTAGATGGAAGCGTGGGGGACCGAGCCGAACGCGTTCGACAGGTCCAGCCACGCCACCACCACCTGACGCCCCCACCTGCGAGCGTCTGTAAGGGCTCCCTGCAGCACGAAGTTATGTTCGTAACACCCCTCGTACGGCAGGAAGCCCTTTTGCGCGGGACTTAGGCGCTTATTTTTGACCGACCACGCGACGAGACGGTCAGCCAGAACAGCGGCGAAGAGCTTCGGGGTCGTATCAGACATGGCCAGCGGCCGCCAGTTCGACAGGTCGTCGCGATCGCCCTTTTTGTGCACGAGCACAGTGTTGGAAGTTTTCCAACACGAGGGGACCGACTCCAGACGAAGACATAGATTAAACAAAGAGGTCAGCAGATGTGACCCCGGATCTGCCCTTTTTAGATCATTGTAAGTTAGACCGTCGGGACCGGGCGCAGAGTTTGTCATACGCCTGATCCGACGATCTACCTCACTCACTTCGAAGAGCTTCACCAAGGCCACATTGCTGGCCTCGTCTGGAGCCTCGATGGAAGGCGGGGGAGGCCTAGCTCCCAGGTTCCCCGCCGGTGAGTACATGTTGAGGAAGTACTCGTGTACCCTGTCCTTTGGCACTTTGCAGTGCAAGGACGGGCCCATGAGCACCTCCTGAACAGCACGCCGACGGTTCTGCCTGAAGAGCCGTTGTATACGCGTAGCCTCCCTTACCTGGTCCCCCCGCGTTGGTCCACCTGCCAACACAGGACGATCGCGGTGACCGTTCGAACCGCGAGCCGCTTGGTCGCCCGACACGTCCCTAGCTCTCGCACGCTGTTGGGGCCTATCCGTCCCGCCCCCTCTCGTGGTCGGTCCCTCGACTCTGAAGCCTTGAAGGTATGCTGCGATTTCCCTCGCAACATCCTCCAGCTGCTCCAGGGAGCCAGCGTTCTGCGCCATTCCGATCAACAACTCTCTCTCCGAAGGAAACGCTTCCCCGACCAAAGGCCGGATGGCGTCCCTTCTTCGAGAGGGCTGCCCGGATGCCGCAGGACGCCTGGGCTCACGAGGTCCCGAGGCACGCGAGGGTGTGGTCGGTCTGCGACTTCTCGCAGGTGTGGTCGCCTCCGTCGCGGAGGCAGGAGCACCCCTCACGGTTGCATCCACGGGGACGGGCCTCCGATTATCCCTCCCCGCGCGATTCAAAACTACCCCTTCCCGCAAGGTAGAAATGGAGCCGGGGGCACTACGGGGGACGCTCGGGAGTCGCGTGGGGCTAGCAGGTGTTACGCTACTCACCGAGGATTCTCCGGAGCACCCTGCTCCAGGCCGATGCGCACTGTTGTGCGCAACGCTGTTGTTATTGTTGCTGCTGCTGCTGCTGCCCGGTGGCGGCCGGGCGGGGGACTTTTCCCGCGGTGGTTGGGCGGGCGGAGGCGTCGTCCTCTTCACTGGCGGCAGCGGCTGCGCCTCCTCGTCGGACGACGAGCTGGACGACGGGATCCCGCGGTGGTGGCGTCGGCGGGATCCAGCGGCGATTCGCCACGGCTCCGGTGATGAATCGGGGCTAACGACTGCCCCGGCCGGCTGCGGCACCTCCACCTCTTCGATGGGTGGGAGGAGCGGGGCCGCTGGAGATGGTGGTAGCGGCCTGGCCACCATCGCTCCTCCCACAATAGGCAGGGGGGTCATAATCGGCCCCCCGCTGCAGGTGGTGGTGACGGTGGAGGTGCATAACGTCACCATACTCGCCGATGTTACCGGAGACGGAGCCCCCTGCTCGCCGCGGATGGTCGGCGGCGTCCTGGGGCTCCGGTGCTTCCTCGGTGGGGGGCTGCGTTTTGGTGGTGTGGGCCCGGGCGTTGTCGGGATGGCCCGGGTTGCTGTACGCAGCCCCCTTTCCGGTGCGACGTCAATCGGCGAGGGAGGTGACGTTAATGACGGGGCGCCTGCTGTGACGGCGGCGTAGGATGGTGAGGCCGCCGTCCTTACCCCCGAGGGTTTCCGTAAGGCAGCCCGAGGTGGTGTGGGGCCGCTGGAGGGACTCTTTCCCTGTACCACCGCCCTTGGTGATGGTGTGTGGGCGGTGGGAGTCCCTCCTACTCTCGGGGGCGTTCTTCTGGCTCCAGTCGGAGCCGCTACCGTCCTCCGGGTGGTGGTGGTGACAGTTCTTCTGCCCACCTCCACCGAGACTTTGGCACCCCTCATACTCCGTGTCACCCGCCTTTGGGTGGTGATAGGCGGGCTCCTAACAGGCGGGGTTCTTGCGGGAGGGGTGCCAGTCGACCCCCTGGTAGCGGGGGCCGCTCTTCTGCCCGGTGGGGTGGGCCTCGTTGCGGTAGCGGCTAAGGGACCGGAGCCTCTCCTCGTAGCAGGCGCCCTTGCAGCCGGCGGCGATGTCCTTGGGGCAGCCGACCCCGATCGCCGCGGCGGGCTGCCGCTCTTCTGGACCGGTGGCGTCCCCTTAGGTCTGGGGTAGGTTGGTTGGTTGGGGGGCGGGGGCGCGGGCCGGGCGCTGGTGGTGGGCCCAATCGTTATTGTTAACGTGGGGGTGCCGGACGGCGGCATGCGATACGACGTCGTCATAGCCGTCGCAGCCGCCGTTACCAGCACCCCACGCAACGATGTTTGTTTCATGGCCCGCGCCTTGCTCCCCGTCGCCACCGGCCTCGTGGTCGTCGTCTTCGTCGTCGTCCTCGTAGTCCTCGTTGTTGTTGCTGTTGTTGTTGCCGCTGCCGCCATTGCACGCCGCGTCGTGCAGGTGGTGGTGGCCGTCCCCGTGGAATCCCTCGCCGTTGTAAGGGTGTGGGTGGGCGGGGGCGGGGGCGGCGACGTCACGGCGCGTGTCGTTTGCGGGGGCGGGGACTGGGCCGCCAAATTGGCAGCAGCTAACGCAGCAGCGCGCGGTTCTGCGGGGGCGGATGTCGCGGAACTCCCCCGACGCGAGGTGTTGCTCGAACCGGTCGCGCCTGTCACGGGAGGTGCACAAGTCCCACTCGGACTGTTCTGATGGGCGGAACTATGAATATGGCCGTGGTGCAGCTTCACCGCCTTGAGTGGATACCTCCCGTCGCCGGTGAAGCTGCACTCACGGCACTTATATGTCACTGCAACGCCCGGATGATACTTCCGGGCGTGCTTCGTCAAGTCCGAGTGGGACTTGTACACGCCACTGATCCTGATCCCGGGGACACCGAAGCAGGCAGGGCATCGGAACTCCGCCGGGAAGGGAAACTCTATCACCAGGGCAAGATTGTTACTCCCCTCGGTAGTGCAGGAGGTGATCGTCGCACTATCACCGCGGTCCTGCATCGCTCTTAAGACTAAGTCCTACGCTACGAGTGAGTCGAAAGAAGAAAGAGAGACAGAGTGGCTGTGGCAAATATTTCTAAGTGCCACAGCGAGGCGAAACGGGGAAGATAGACTAAGTGGGAATAACAGAGGAAGAGAAGAGAAAACTAAGTTAAAAGCGACAGAAGGAATACCGCCACGCGCTAACACCCTACTGACTCCGCCGGCGCTAAGTCCGGTGTCGAAGACTGCCTGGAAAAATGACAGCCTCCGACGTGGCAGTCGGTAGGGAGACTAACGGATGACGGTTGCGGAGGAGTGCAGCGATCTCGATGGAGGAAGAGCGACGGAATCGCCCACTCCACCGAGGACTGCACGGGGGTTGCACCGCAGGCGGGCCGACCTGACGTCCACTCACTAACGGGTGAGTGGAGTCAGCCTCCACGCGGGCGGTGACTGAAGAGAGAAGAAGGAGGTGGAGGCGCCACTCGACTCGGACCTCACGCGTCCCGGTCCGTTGACACACCTCAACGGATGGGAGCGATCGGTGGAGCGGGTGGACGCGTAGGGGTAAGGTAGAGGACTACCGACGATGATTCGAGCACCGCAGACGGCTGGAGACCGGCTGCGTTACCCTCCTCACTGCCGGGGGGATAGAAAGAAAAGAGAGACTCACTCGGCGCAGGAGTCCAGCGATGCAGGAGCGCTCTCCGAGGGGAATAACACCTCGCTCCTGATTCCTGATCCAGCGGTGGTAGAGGTGGATCAGGCGAGCCGTCCTTCCCGTCGGGGTTGCCGATGGCCAAGTCCTGGTGGGTCGTTGCGGTGTTGGGTGACCCACGTAGAGGAAGACCAGGGTGGTTGTCCAGGCAGGCCAGGGATGGTGGTTGGTCCTAGATGAAGTCCTGGACCCTCGGTAGACCCTGGTCGTCCTCTCCCTCGGCTGTCCTCGGAAGCAGGATGCGTGGATGGCGCAGGTGGAGGTGCGCCGGTGGTCCTCCCGCGCAGGTGGGCGGCGCAGGTGTACTCCCGCGCAGGCTCGATCCGGTCCCGCGGCGAAGGCACTTACTACACACTTCACCGCACAACACCTCGAGCACTGATCGTGTACAGACCTTGCCGCGCACACGCCCGATCGCAACTCGGCCCGCACTGTTGCGTAGTACCGCGGCGGGTGAATTTACCGCGGCGTCGGGTACTTATCGCGGAGTCAGAATAGTAACAGGGACTATTTTTGGAGTCCTGCGAGCCGATCCGGCTATTAGAAAGAGGTAGGGAGCTCAATTGCAGCGCAAATTGAGCCGTTTCCGGCGGCACTGCAGTGCCGGACCGACTCGCGGCGGAAGTGGAGCGAGCCCCAGCGATCCGCCTGACTCCAAAAATCAGGTTAATATTCTGACTCCGCGATGCGGAGTGTATCAGATATTAAGCTGATAAGAACAGATAAAAGCGCTTTATTTTCAACAAATGTTCCCCCGGCCTTACAGTGCTCGGCCGAGGGTAAATATACAATAGCGCCTTTATGGCGAAGGCTTTTTTTTTTTAAATAATAGTTTCATATATAAATATATCTTAAATTAGTAGGGTATTTACAATTGTGGCTATTTTAATTTTAGAGTAGTGTTAAATAAATAAATATGATTGAATAAATAGTGGACAAACAAACGTGTAGAATATGTTACATAGCCAGTTCCCAGGGGGATAGTTTCCGGGTCTTCGCCATTTACATTGATAAAACAAAAATAAGTAAATAAAATAGATACATAGATAATGAGAAGAATAACATAAAATAATATAAATAAACATAACAAGGCATGTAGATAAATAAACATAGCGAAAATAAATAGATAGACAATACTAGATGAGTATCACAAGAGTAAGTAATAAGTAGGTAACGCAAAAATAAACAAGTAATAGTAGATAAATAATGATAAATAAATAAATAATAATAAATAAATGAATAGCAATAAATAAATAAATAATAATAAATAAACAAATGGCAATAAATAAATAAATAATAAATAAATAAATAGCAATAAATAAATAAATAATAATAAATAAGTAGCAATAAATAAATAAATAATAAATAATTAAATAGCAATAACTAAATAAATAATAATAAATAAATAAATACATATCACAGAAGTAAATAGATACATGCCTATATGACAATAAATATAAAGAATAAATTAATACGCAGATAGCAGCAAGAGTGGTTAATAGAGTGAGCAGGGCGTGTGCGCGTGTTAGAGTGCATAGAGGCGGTAAGCATAGTGTCGGAGGGGGGACGGCGTAAGCAGGGGTTAGAATAGTAAGTCTTGTATATAGTGTAAGTACATTAGATGCTTGAAATTGTAAATAAATAGCGGTTAGTCCAGTGTTGTAAAATAAAAACAGAAATTAAATGAAGTCAGTTAAATTAAAAGTTAATGGTTAATGACTAGAGAGTGTGTTATAGAAAAATAGAAAAATAGAAAAGTAGAAAAATAGAATACTTGGCAGATAGAACCAGTGTCCCATTGTTCCCTGTGTTAGTCAATAGTAAAATAATAGATAGAATAGGATCCAAAGTGATGGTCCGAAGTAAATATAGTAATTAAACAGATCAGCTAAGTAGGTAAGTAGATATATAATCATGTACAGTTGAATAATAAATATGTATATAAATAAATAATAAGATAAGTAAGTGGGTAGTTAGGTAGGTAATAAATAGATGTGTACATAAATAAATAGAATAAGTAAATAAGTATGCACATATTGAATAAATAAAATAAATAAAATGAATAGTTAATTAGTTAAATAAATAATAAATAGATATGTAAATAAATAGGTAAAATAAATAAAATGAATAGTTAATTAGTTAAATAAATAATAAATAGATATGTAAATAAATAGGTAAAATAAATAAAATGGCTCGTTAAGTTAATAAATAAATATGTAAATAAATAAGTAAAGTAAATAAAATGGATCGTTAAATTAATAAATAAATATGTTAATAAATAGGAGGGTAGTTAATTGATAAAATAAAATATAGAATTTATGGCTGCATGAAATGGTTTAAATGACTAGATTGAGGTACAATGTGGTACCTAGGTTCTACCAAGTTTAGTGATTTGTACTTACACTGCCGCCGCATACCCCTGGTATTTTCACCGCCTACGTCAGGGGAGTTGATCCCCGCAGGTTCTCGATCAATCGGCCTGGATCGGGGGCCGGGACATCCTCGGCGAGTGCCTCGCGATATTGGCGAACTCCCGATACGTGCTCCACGTAGATATCCCGGCTCCACCGGACAGTCTCCGACACAATGAGCCGGCGCATCAGAGATGCGTACCGATTACCGATACGCAAGATCTTCAGCACCGACTCATTGGCCGGATCCCACGAGCCGAGAGCACCAACGACGATCGCGGAGACCGCCACCCGATAACCGCGCCCTCCGAGAACGTCGGCCAGGGGCTTATACTTATGTATCTTTCGCGCCCTGGCCTCCTCGAACGAAATATACTCGTTCTCGAAGGGCACGGTAACATCGACGATGACGATGCTCCTTGAGGGCTCGTGCCTAACAACAATGTCAGGCCTAAGAGCCCCCAGATCCCCGTCGATGCCCTCGACCGTCCGGTTAACCCTTAATTCCCCTGGGAGTCGGCAGGCCTTAGCGATGCGGGAAACCACCGCATCGTGGCGAAGTTGCCAGGCCGCCGAGTGCGGACGGCAGTGGCAAAGGACATGGGGAAGGGATTCGAGCTCCGCCCCGCATCGCCGGCAACGCTTATCACCCTCACCCCAGCGTCTTGCCCCGTTAAGAGGCAGGACGTCGAGGCGAGCTCGGTGAATAAAGCGCCAATCGGCGAAGCGGGTGAAGTTGCCGCCGCGGAGGAAGTGGTTTGAAGCACCACTCCGCGACGACACCCCGAATACCTTCCCCTGGTCCTTCTTGCGCTGAAGGCGCTGATGGTAGAATTCTACCACCGCCATCCGCAATCGGCGGATGATCTGGCCCCTCGCCACGGGCGGAACTATGGTCTCCCGATCGCGAGAACCCCTGAGCGTAACCGAGAGCTCAGATCTCGCCTCGCTCCACTGCCAACGCAATCCGAGCAGGTCCCGACTCCTGCGTGCCGCGTTCCGTGCCCTCGACCACAGCGAAGAAACGTCCCCCCCGTCCCTGGCGAAGTACCCCTCCAGCGAACCAGAGAGGTACTCGGCCAGGTCATTGTTCGACGGGTTGGTATGGCCGATTTTCCTGGCTACAGCCTCGCGCAGCGAGTTCCAGGCCAACTCCCTGACCACCGCATCATCCGCCGTCAAAAGACGGAACGCATGAGCGATGGTCAGGACGTCGGCCATGTCAGCAAGCGGAAGCAGTCCACATCCCCCCCTACTGGGTGGGAGGTAGACTACCTCCGCGCTGGCCCGCTGCGGGAGGTTGAGCCAGGATTTGGCCATACGTCGCACTTGTTTGTCGACTTCGACTAAGGGACGCTTCTCCACGTGGGCTCCCCGCAGGTAGAAGTCGAGGCGTGGCAGTATAAAAGCTGCCACGGTCTCGGCCTTCTGCCACGGGGCCAAGAGGGAACGGTCGACGGCCTGCAGGTCCTGGACCAGCTCGTCGATCGTCAGCAGTGGGGTTTGGCGGACCTGAAACCCGGTGGGAACGCCCAGGTGTTCATAGGGCTCACCGGCTACCAGGGCGCGCATTTGCTGACCCTGGATGGTGAAGCGAGTGGCACGGATCCCGCGCGGCCCCCTGCCACGATGGTGGAGGGTCGCGCATTTTGCGGGATTAAACCGCAATCCGATGCCACTCGCCGCAGCATCCACTGCCTTTAGCAGCGTTTCCATGCCCTCCGGGGTGTCGGCGATCAACGCGAGATCGTCCGCGTACGCCAGGACACTGTGCCGATGGCCGTGCAAAGTGTAACCCGCCGAGGTTCCGGTAGCTGCGCGCAGCACCGGTTCCAGGGCGAGGTTAAACGCCACAGGGCTCATCGGACAGCCCTGGCGCACCCCGGAGAGGATGGGAACGGGGTCGGTAAACCCATCGGCGGTCCGCACCCGTGTGGTGCAACCGTGGTACATACTCTTCAGAATATTCTGAAGAGTAGAGGGAACCCCGGCCTCCACGAAGGATTGGTAGATGGAAGCGTGGGGGACCGAGCCGAACGCGTTCGACAGGTCCAGCCACGCCACCACCACCTGACGACCCCACCTGCGAGCGTCTGTAAGGGCTCCCTGCAGCACGAAGTTATGTTCGTAACACCCCTCGTACGGCAGGAAGCCCTTTTGCGCGGGACTTAGGCGCTTATTTTTGACCGACCACGCGACGAGACGGTCAGCCAGAACAGCGGCGAAGAGCTTCGGGGTCGTATCGGACATGGCCAGCGGTCGCCAGTTCGACAGGTCGTCGCGATCGCCCTTTTTGTGCACGAGCACAGTGTTGGAAGTTTTCCAACACGAGGGGACCGACTCCAGACGCAGACATAGATTAAACAAAGAGGTCAGCAGGTGTGACCCCGGATCTGCCCTTTTCAGATCATTGTAAGTTAGACCGTCGGGACCGGGCGCAGAGTTTGTCATACGCCTGATCCGACGATCCACCTCACTCACTTCGAAGAGCTTCACCAAGGCCACATTGCTGGCCTCGTCTGGAGCCTCGATGGAAGGCGGGGGAGGCCTAGCTCCCAGGTTCCCCGCCGGTGAGTACATGTTGAGGAAGTACTCATGTACCCTGTCCTTTGGCACTTTGCAGTGCAAGGACGGGCCCATGAGCACCTCCTGAACAGCACGCCGACGGTTCTGCCTGAAGAGCCGTTGTATACGCGTAGCCTCCCTTACCTGGTCCCCCCGCGTTGGTCCACCTGCCAACGCAGGACGATCGCGGTGACCGTTCGAACCGCGAGCCGCTTGGTCGCCCGACACGCCCCTCGCTCTCGCACGCTGTTGGGGCCTATCCGTCCCGCCCCCTCTCGTGGTCGGTCCCTCGACTCTGAAGCCCTGAAGGTATGCTGCGATTTCCCTCGCAACATCCTCCAGCTGCTCCAGGGAGCCAGCGTTCTGCGCCATTCCGATCAACAACTCTCTCTCCGAAGGAAACGCTTCCCCGACCAAAGGCCGGATGGCGCCCCTTCTTCGAGAGGGCTGCCCGGATGCCGCAGGACGCCTGGGCTCACGAGGTCCCGAGGCACGCGAGGGTGTGGTCGGTCTGCGACTTCTCGCAGGTGCGGTCGCCTCCGTCGCGGAGGCAGGAGCACCCCTCACGGTTGCATCAACGGGGACGGGCCTCCGATTATCCCTCCCCGCGCGATTCAAAACTACCCCCTCCCGCAAATTAAAAAAGGAGCCGGGGGCACTACGTGGGACGCTCGGGAGTCGCGAAGGGCTAAGCGGTGTTACACTACTCACCGAGGACGCCCCGGAGCACCCTGCTCCAGGCCGATGCGCACTGTTGTGCGCAACGCTGTTGTTATTGTTGCTGCTGCTGCTGCTGCCCGGTGGCGGCCGGGCGGGGGACTTTTCCCGCGGTGGTTGGGCGGGCGGAGGCGTCGTCCTCTTCACTGGCGGCAGCGGCTGCGCCTCCTCGTCGGACGACGAGCTGGACGACGGGATCCCGCGGTGGTGGCGTCGGCGGGATCCAGCGGCGATTCGCCACGGCTCCGGTGATGAATCGGGGCTAACGACTGCCCCGGCCGGCTGCGGCACCTCCACCTCTTCGATGGGTGGGAGGAGCGGGGCCGCTGGAGATGGTGGTAGCGGCCTGGCCACCATCGCTCCTCCCACAATAGGCAGGGGGGTCATAATCGGCCCCCCGCTGCAGGTGGTGGTGACGGTGGAGGTGCATAACGTCACCATACTCGCCGATGTTACCGGAGACGGAGCCCCCTGCTCGCCGCGGATGGTCGGCGGCGTCCTGGGGCTCCGGTGCTTCCTCGGTGGGGGGCTGCGTTTTGGTGGTGTGGGCCCGGGCGTTGTAGGGATGGCCCGGGTTGCTGTACGCAGCCCCCTTTCCGGTGCGACGTCAATCGGCGAGGGAGGTGACGTTAATGACGGGGCGCCTGCTGTGACGGCGGCGTAGGATGGTGAGGCCGCCGTCCTTACCCCCGAGGGTTTCCGTAAGGCGGCCCGAGGTGGTGTGGGGCCGCTGGAGGGACTCTTTCCCTGTACCACCGCCCTTGGTGATGGTGTGTGGGCGGTGGGAGTCCCTCCTACTCTCGGGGGCGTTCTTCTGGCTCCAGTCGGAGCCGCTACCGTCCTCCGGGTGGTGGTGGTGACAGTTCTTCTGCCCACCTCCACCGAGACTTTGGCACCCCTCATACTCCGTGTCTCCCGCCTTTGGGTGGTGATAGGCGGGGTCCTAACGGGCGGGGTACTTGCGGGAGGGGTGCCAGTCGACCCCCTGGTAGCAGGGGCCGCTCTTCTGCCCGGTGGGGTGGGCCTCGTTGCGGTAGCGGCTAAGGGACCGGAGCCTCTCCTCGTAGCAGGCGCCCTTGCAGCCGGCGGCGATGTCCTTGGGGCAGCCGACCCCGATCGCCGCGGCGGGCTGCCGCTCTTATGGACCGGTGGCGTCCCCTTAGGTCTGGGGTAGGTTGGTTGGTTGGGGGGCGGGGGCGCGGGCCGGGCACTGGTGGTGGGCCCAATCGTTATTGTTATCGTTGGGGTGCCGGACGGCGGCGTGCGATACGACGTCGTCATAGCCGTCGCCGCCGCCGTTACCAGCACCCCACGCAACGTTGTTTGCTTCGTGGCCCGCGCCTTGCCCCCCGTCGCCCCCGGTCTCGTGGTCGTCGTCTTCGTCGTCGTCCTCGTTGTTGTCCCCGTTGTTGTTGCTGTTGTTGTTGCCGCTGCCGCCCTTGTGCGCCGCATCGCGCAGGTGGTGGTGGCCGTCCCCGTTGGATCCCGCGCCGATGAAGGGGTGTGGGTGGGCGGGGGCGGGGGCGGCGACGTCGCGGCGCACGTCGTTTGCGGGGGCGGGGACTGGGCCGCCAAATTGGCAGCAGCTAACGCAGCAGCGCGCGGTTCTGCGGGGGCGGATGTCGCGGAACTCCCCCGACGCGAGGTGTTGCTTGGACCGGTCGTACCTGTCACAGGAGGTGCACAAGTCCCACTCGGACTGTTCTGTTGAGCGGAACTATGTATATGGCCGTGGTGCAGCTTCACCACCTTGAGAGGGTACTTCCCGTCACCGGTGAAGCTGCACTCACGGCACTTGTATGTCACTACAACGCCCGGATGATACTTCCGGGCGTGCTTCGTCAAGTCCGAGTGGGACTTGTACACGCCACTGATCCTGATCCCGGGGACACCGAAGCAGGCAGGGCATCGGAACTCCGCCGGGAAGGGAAACTCGATTGTCAGGGCGAGATTGTTACTCCCCTCGGTAGTGCAGGAGGTGATCGTCGCACTATCACCGCGGTCCTGCATCGCTCTTAAGACTAAGTCCTACGCTACGAGTGAGTCGAAAGAAGAAAGAGAGACAGAGTTGCTGTGGCAAATATTTCTAAGTGCCACAGCGAGGCGAAACGGGGAAGATAGACTAAGTGGGAATGACAGAGGAAGAGAAGAGAAAACTAAGTTAAAAGCGATAGTAGGAATACCGCCACGCGCTAACACCCTACTGACTCCGCCGGCGCTAAGTCCGGTGTCGAAGACTGCCTGGAAAAATGACAGCCTCCGACGTGGCAGTCGGTAGGGAGACTAACGGATGACGGTTGCGGAGGAGTGCAGCGATCTCGATGGAGGAAGAGCGACGGAATCGCCCACTCCACCGAGGACTGCACGGGGGTTGCACCGCAGGCGGGCCGACCTGACGTCCACTCACTAACGGGTGAGTGGAGTCAGCCTCCACGCGGGCGGTGACTGAAGGGAGAAGAAGGAGGTGGAGGCGCCACTCGACTCAGACCTCACGCGTCCCGGTCCGTTGACACACCTCAACGGATGGGAGCGATCGGAGGAGCGGGTGGACGCGTAGGGGTAAGGTAGAGGACTACCGACGATGATTCGAGCACCGCAGACGGCTGGAGACCGGCTGCGTTACCCTCCTCACTGCCGGGGGGATAGAGAGAAAAGAGAGACTCACTCGGCGCAGGAGTCCAGCGATGCAGGAGCGCTCTCCGAGGGGAATAACACCTCGCTCCTGATTCCTGATCCAGCGGTGGTAGAGGTGGATCAGGCGAGCCGTCCTTCCTGTCGGGGTTGCCGATGGCCAAGTCCTGGTGGGTCGTTGCGGTGTTGGGTGACCCACGTAGAGGAAGACCAGGGTTGTCCAGGCAGGCCAGGGATGGTGGTTGGTCCTGGGTGAAGTCCTGGACCCTCGGTAGACCCTGGTCGTCCTCTCCCTCGGCTGTCCTCGGAAGCAGGATGCGTGGTGGGGCGCAGGTGGAGGTGCGCCGGTGGTCCTCCCGCGCAGGTGGGCGGCGCAGGTGTACTCCCGCGCAGGCTCGATCCGGTCCCGCGGCGAAGGCACTTATTACACACTTCACCGCACAACACCTCGAGCACTGATCGTGTACAGACCTTGCCGCGCACACGCCCGATCGCAACTCGGCCCGCACTGTTGCGTAGTACCGCGGCGGGTGAATTTACCGCGGCGTCGGGTACGTATCGCGGAGTCAGAATAGTAACAGGGACTATTTTTGGAGTCCAGCGAGCCGATCCGGCTATTAGAAAAGGTAGGGAGCTCAATTGCAGCGCAAATTGAGCCGTTTCCGGCGGCACTGCAGTGCCGGACCGACTCGCGGCGGAAGTGGAGCGAGCCCCAGCGATCCGCCTGACTCCAAAAATCAGGTTAATATTCTGACTCCGCGATGCGGAGTGTATCAGATATTAAGCTGATAAGAACAGATAAAAGGCGTTTATTTCCAAGACATGTTCCCCCGGCCTTACATAGTTCGGCCGGGGGTGGATACATAGCAGCGCCTTTATGGCGAAGGCTAATTAAAATATTAATTTTAGTTATAATAAAAGTTATCTAGAACCGCCTAGTTGCGGCCTCGGCTATAGCGTATGTAGATACATAGGCAAATAAATATGAAAATAAAAGAGTACGTTAAAATGATAAATAAATAAATAGGTACATATAGATTAAGATTAGCGAATGCAATAGCAATAGCATAAATAAATAAGTAAATAAATAAAAAAAAATAAAAAGAACGATAAATAATGTTAAATAGATAAAATCAAGGGATAGGTATATACAATTAGGGTTGAGTGTGTACATAAATCATAATTCCTTAGCCAGTTTCGGGTCATTAGGATGCCCGAGCCTTCGCCGTAGAAACTAACACAAAGCAGAGTAATATAACTTAAAGAAATAATATAAAAACAAGACAGAAATAAGAATAGAATAATTAATACATAAATTAAATAGTCACAAAATAAATTATAAAACGCAAATAAATATATACAATTCGCTAACTATTAGTGGCAATATTTTAGTTAAATTGGGGCGCATGCGCGTTAGTGCAGGTTCAGGTAGATGGTAAGCAGCGTGTTGCAGCAGGCGATAGGAGTGAGCCAGGTTTAAAACCAAAATACATAGGTATTACACAAATAAATAAATAAATAGATGAGCAAATAAATAAATAAGCAGATAAGAAAATTAATAAGTAAGTAAATAAATAAAAATGAATAGATATAAAGATAAATAAATAGATAAATAATTAAATAGATAAATAAATAAATGAATAAATAAATAAATAGATAGTTAAATAAATAGACAAATAAATACATAAATAAAGAAATATATAAATAGCTAAAACAATGGACAAATAGGTGGATAAATAAATATGTACATAGTTAAAACAATAAATAAATAAATAATAATAAATAGATAAATAAATTGGCAAACACCTGGCTGCTACGGCTGTGGAAAGATAACTGTGCCGTAGTGTGAAATGAATGGAAAGAGTACAAAAGTTGATGGATTAAAAAGAACCAGTGTCCCATCACTATTAAAATAAGAAAACTAAAGATTGATAAAAAGCGGTTAAGTAACGTCAAAAGTCGATAAATAAAACAGAAGAAAAGTGGTAGTTTAATTAAAACAAATAATAATAGGTAGCATACAAAGAGAGAGGCAAGAATGAAAATAGATAGTTAAAAGATTAAGAGGGATAGTTGAAGACATTAAAAAGTGCATAAGTATAGGTTGTTAGTTAAAATTCCATAGTTGTTAAAATAATAAAATATAGCGCACAGACACTTGGTTAATGGCTAGGTATCAACTTTTGTACTTACCCTGTCGCTGCCTCCGTCTGCTGCTCCTCTACCTAAGTCGGGGGAGTTGACCCCCGCAGGTTCCAAGTGGGTCGGCCTGGATCAGGGGCCGGGACATCCTCGGCGAGTGCCTCGCGATACTGGCGAACTCCCGATACGTGCTCCACGTAGATATCCCGGCTCCACCGGACAGTCTCCGACACAATGAGCCGGCGCATCAGAGATGCATATCGGTTACCGATACGCAAGATCTTCAACACCGACTCATTGGCCGGATCCCACGAGCCGAGAGCACCGACGACGATCGCGGAGACCGCCACCCGATAACCGCGCCCTCCGAGAACGTCGGCCAGGGGCTTATACTTATGTATCTTTCGCGCCCTGGCCTCCTCGAACGAAATATACTCGTTCTCGAAGGGCACGGTAACATCGACGATGACGATGCTCCTTGAGGGCTCGTGCCTAACAACAATGTCAGGCCTAAGAGCCCCCAGATCCCCGTCGACGCCCTCGACCGTCCGGTTTACCCTTAATTCCCCTGGGAGCCGGCAGGCCTTAGCGATGCGGGAAACCACCGCATCGTGGCGAAGTTGCCAGGCCGCCGAGTGCGGACGGCAGTGGCAAAGGACATGGGGAAGGGATTCGAGCTCCGCCCCGCATCGCCGGCAACGCTTATCACCCTCACCCCAGCGTCTTGCCCCGTTAAGAGGCAGGACGTCGAGGCGAGCTCGGTGAATGAAGCGCCAATCGGCGAAGCGGGTGAAGTTGCCGCCGCGGAGGAAGTGGTTTGAAGCACCACTCCGCGACGACACCCCGAATACCTTCCCCTGGTCCTTCTTGCGCTGAAGGCGCTGATGGTAGAATTCTACCACCGCCATCCGCAATCGGCGGATGATCTGGCCCCTCGCCACGGGCGGAACTATGGTCTCCCGATCGCGAGAACCCCTGAGCGTAACCGAGAGCTCAGATCTCGCCTCGCTCCACTGCCAACGCAATCCGAGCAGGTCCCGACTCCTGCGTGCCGCGTTCCGTGCCCTCGACCACAGCGAAGAAACGTCCCCCCCGTCCCTGGCGAAGTACCCCTCCAGCGAACCAGAGAGGTACTCGGCCAGGTCATTGTTCGACGGGTTGGTATGGCCGATTTTCCTGGCTACAGCCTCGCGCAGCGAGTTCCAGGCCAACTCCCTGACCACCGCATCATCCGCCGTCAAAAGACGGAACGCATGAGCGATGGTCAGGACGTCGGCCATGTCAGCAAGCGGAAGCAGTCCACATCCCCCCCTACTGGGTGGGAGGTAGACTACCTCCGCGCTGGCCCGCTGCGGGAGGTTGAGCCAGGATTTGGCCATACGTCGCACTTGTTTGTCGACTTCGACTAAGGGACGTTTCTCCACGTGGGCTCCCCGCAGGTAGAAGTCGAGGCGTGGCAGTATAAAAGCTGCCACGGTCTCGGCCTTCTGCCACGGGGCCAAGAGGGAACGGTCGACGGCCTGCAGGTCCTGGACCAGCTCGTCGATCGTCAGTAGTGGGGTTTGACGGACCTGAAACCCGGTGGGAACGCCCAGGTGTTCATAGGGCTCACCGGCCACCAGGGCGCGCATTTGCTGACCCTGGATGGTGAAGCGAGTGGCACGGATCCCGCGCGGCCCCCTGCCACGATGGTGGAGGGTCGCGCATTTTGCGGGATTAAACCGCAATCCGATGCCACTCGCCGCAGCATCCACTGCCTTTAGCAACGTTTCCATGCCCTCCGGGGTGTCGGCGATCAACGCGAGATCGTCCGCGTACGCCAGGACACTGTGCCGATGGCCGTGCAACGTGTAACCCGCCGAGGATCCGGTAGCTGCGCGCAGCACCGGTTCCAGGGCGAGGTTAAACGCCACAGGGCTCATCGGACAGCCCTGGCGCACCCCGGAGAGGATGGGAACGGGGTCGGTAAACCCATCGGCGGTCCGCACCCGTGTGGTACAACCGTGGTACATACTCTTCAGGATATTCTGAAGAGTAGAGGGAACCCCGGCCTCCACGAAGGATTGGTAGATGGAAGCGTGGGGGACCGAGCCGAACGCGTTCGACAGGTCCAGCCACGCCACCACCACCTGACGCCCCCACCTGCGAGCGTCTGTAAGGGCTCCCTGCAGCACGAAGTTATGTTCGTAACACCCCTCGTACGGCAGGAAGCCCTTTTGCGCGGGACTTAGGCGCTTATTCTTGACCGACCACGCAACGAGACGGTCAGCCAGAACAGCGGCGAAGAGCTTCGGGGTCGTATCGGACATGGCCAGCGGTCGCCAGTTCGACAGGTCGTCGCGATCGCCCTTTTTGTGCACGAGCACAGTGTTGGAAGTTTTCCAACACGAGGGGACCGACTCCAAACGAAGACATAGATTAAACAAAGAGGTCAGCAGATGTGACCCCGGATCTGCCCTTTTCAGATCATTGTAAGTTAGACCGTCGGGACCGGGCGCAGAGTTTGTCATACGCCTGATCCGACGATCCACCTCACTCACTTCGAAGAGCTTCACCAAGGCCACATTGCTGGCCTCGTCTGGAGCCTCGATGGAAGGCGGGGGAGGCCTAGCTCCCAGGTTCCCCGCCGGTGAGTACATGTTGAGGAAGTACTCGTGTACCCTGTCCTTTGGCACTTTGCAGTGCAAGGACGGGCCCATGAGCACCTCCTGAACAGCACGCCGACGGTTCTGCCTGAAGAGCCGTTGTATACGCGCAGCCTCCCTTACCTGGTCCCCCCGCGTTGGTCCACCTGCCAACACAGGACGACCGCGGTGACCGTTCGAACCGCAAGCCGCTTGGTCGCCCGACACGTCCCTAGCTCTCGCACGCTGTTGGGGCCTATCCGTCCCGCCCCCTCTCGTGGTCGGTCCCTCGACTCTGAAGCCCTGAAGGTATGCTGCGATTTCCCTCGCAACATCCTCCAGCTGCTCCAGGGAGCCAGCGTTCTGCGCCATTCCGATCAACAACTCTCTCTCCGAAGGAAACGCTTCCCCGACCAGAGGCCGGATGGCGTCCCTTCTTCGAGAGGGCTGCCCGGGTGCCGCAGGACGCCTGGGCTCACGAGGTCCCGAGGCACGCGAGGGTGCGGTCGGTCTGCGACTTCTCGCAGGTGCGGTCGCCTCCGTCGCGGAGGCAGGAGCACCCCTCACGGTTGCATCCACGGGGACGGGCCTCCGATTATCCCTCCCCGCGCGATTCAAAACTACCCCTTCCCGCAAAGTAGAAATGGAGCCGGGGGCACTACGGGGGACGCTCGGGAGTCGCGTGGGGCTAGCAGGTGTTACGCTACTCACCGAGGCTTCTCCGGAGCACCCTGCTCCAGGCCGATGCGCACTGTTGTGCGCAACGCTGTTGTTATTGTTGCTGCTGCTGCTGCTGCCCGGTGGCGGCCGGGCGGGGGACTTTTCCCGCGGTGGTTGGGCGGGCGGAGGCGTCGTCCTCTTCGCTGGCGGCAGCGGCTGCGCCTCCTCGTCGGACGACGAGCTGGACGACGGGATCCCGCGGTGGTGGCGTCGGCGGGATCCAGCGGCGATTCGCCACGGCTCCGGTGATGAATCGGGGCTAACGACTGCCCCGGCCGGCTGCGGCACCTCCACCTCTTCGATGGGTGGGAGGAGCGGGGCCGCTGGAGATGGTGGTAGCGGCCTGGCCACCATCGCTCCTCCCACAATAGGCAGGGGGGTCATAATCGGCCCCCCGCTGCAGGTGGTGGTAACGGTGGAGGTGCATAACGTCACCATGCTCGCCGATGTTACCGGAGACGGAGCCCCCTGCTCGCCGCGGATGGTCGGCGGCGTCCTGGGGCTCCGGTGCTTCCTCGGTGGGGGGCTGCGTCTTGGTGGTGTAGGCCCGGGTGGTGAAGTGGTGGCCCGGGATGCTGGACGCAGCCCCCTTTCCGGTACGACGTCAATCGGCGAGGGAGGTGACGTAAATGACGGGGCGCCTGCTGTGACGGCGGCGTAGGATGGTGAGGCCGCCGTCCTTACCCCCGAGGGTTTCCGTTGGGCGGCCCGAGGTGGTGTGGGGCCGCTGGAGGGACTCTTTCCCTGTACCACCGCCCTTGGTGATGGTGTGTGGGCGGTGGGAGTCCCTCCTACTCTCGGGGGCGTTCTTCTGGCTCCGGTCGGAGCCGCTACCGTCCTCCGGGTGGTGGTGGTGGCAGTTCTTCTGCCCACCTCCACCGGGACTTTGGCACCCCTCATACCCCGTGTCACCCGCCTTTGGGTGGTGGCAGGCGGGGTCCTAACGGGCGGGGTTCTTGCGGGAGGGGTGCCAGTCGACCCCCTGGTAGCGGGGGCCGCTCTTCTGCCCGGTGGGGTGGGCCTCGTTGCGGTAGCGGCTAAGGGACCGGAGCCTCTTCTCGGAGCAGGCGCCCTTGCAGCCGGCGGCGATGTCCTTGGGGCAGCCGACCCCGATCGCCGCGGCGGGCTGCCGCTCTTATGGACCGGTGGCGTCCCCTTAGGTCTGGGGTAGGTTGGTTGGATGGGGGGCGGGGGCGCGGGCCGGGCGCTGGTGGTGGGCCCAATCGTTATTGTTAACGTGGGGGTGCCGGACGGCGGCATGCGATACGACGTCGTCATAGCCGTCGCAGCCGCCGTTACCAGCACCCCACGCAACGATGTTTGTTTCATGGCCCGCGCCTTGCTCCCCGTCGCCACCGGCCTCGTGGTCGTCGTCTTCGTCGTCGTCCTCGTAGTCCTCGTTGTTGTTGCTGTTGTTGTTGCCGCTGCCGCCATTGCACGCCGCGTCGTGCAGGTGGTGGTGGCCGTCCCCGTGGAATCCCTCGCCGATGAAGGGGTGTGGGTGGGCGGGGGCGGGGGCGGCGACGTCGCGGCGCACGTCGTTTGCGGGGGCGGGGACTGGGCCGCCAAATTGGCAGCAGCTAACGCAGCAGCGCGCGGTTCTGCGGGGGCGGATGTCGCGGAACTCCCCCGACGCGAGGTGTTGCTTGGACCGGTCGCACCCGTCACGGGAGGTGCACAAGTCCCCCTCGGACTGTTCTGTTGAGCGGAACTATGTATATGGCCGTGGTGCAGCTTCACCACCTTGAGAGGGTACTTCCCATCGCCGGTGAAGCTGCACTCACGGCACTTATACGTTACTGCAACGCCCGGATGATACTTCCGGGCGTGCTTCGTCAAGTCCGAGTGGGACTTGTACACGCCACTGATCCTGATCCCGGGGACACCGAAGCAGGCAGGGCATCGAAACTCCGCCGGGAAGGGAAACTCAATTGTCAGGGCGAGATTGTTACTCCCCTCGGTAGTGCAGGAGGTGACTGTCGCACTATCACCGCGGTCCTGCATCGCTCTTAAGACTAAGTCCTACGCTACGAGTGAGTCGAAAGAAGAGAGACAGAGTGGCTGTGGCAAATATTTCTAAGTGCCACAGCGAGGCGAAACGGGGAAGATAGACTAAGTGGGAATGACAGAGGAAGAGAAGAGAAAACTAAGTTAAAAGCGACAGAAGGAATACCGCCACGCGCTAACACCCTACTGACTCCGCCGGCGCTAAGTCCGGTGTCGAAGACTGCCTGGAAAAATGACAGCCTCCGACGTGGCAGTCGGTAGGGAGACTAACGGATGACGGTTGCGGAGGAGTGCAGCGATCTCGATGGAGGAAGAGCGACGGAATCGCCCACTCCACCGAGGACTGCACGGGGGTTGCACCGCAGGCGGGCCGACCTGACGTCCACTCACTAACGGGTGAGTGGAGTCAGCCTCCACGCGGGCGGTGACTGATGGGAGAAGAAGGAGGTGGAGGCGCCACTCGACTCGGACCTCACGCGTCCCGGTCCGTTGACACACCTCAACGGATGGGAGCGATCGGAGGAGCGGGTGGACGCGTAGGGGTAAGGTAGAGGACTACCGACGATGATTCGAGCACCGCAGACGGCTGGAGACCGGCTGCGTTACCCTCCTCACTGCCGGGGGATAGAAAGAAAAGAGAGACTCACTCGGCGCAGGAGTCCAGCGATGCAGGAGCGCTCTCCGAGGGGAATAACACCTCGCTCCTGATTCCTGATCCAGCGGTGGTAGAGGTGGATCAGGCGAGCCGTCCTTCCCGTCGGGGTTGCCGATGGCCAAGTCCTGGTGGGTCGTTGCGGTGTTGGGTGACCCACGTAGAGGAAGACCAGGGTTGTCCAGGCAGGCCAGGGATGGTGGTTGGTCCTGGGTGAAGTCCTGGACCCTCGGTAGACCCTGGTCGTCCTCTCCCTCGGCTGTCCTCGATAGCAGGATGCGGGGATGGCGCAGGTGGTTGGCGCAGGTGTCCTCCCGCGCAGGTGGGCGGCGCAGGTGTACTCCCGCGCAGGCTCGATCCGGTCCCGCGGCGAAGGCACTTATTACACACTTCACCGCACAACACCTCGAGCACTGATCGTGTACAGACCTTGCCGCGCACACGCCCGATCGCAACTCGGCCCGCACTGTTGCGTAGTACCGCGGCGGGTGAATTTACCGCGGCGTCGGGTACGTATCGCGGAGTCAGAATAGTAACAGGGACTATTTTTGGAGTCCAGCGAGCCGATCCGGCTATTAGAAAAGGTAGGGAGCTCAATTGCAGCGCAAATTGAGCCGTTTCCGGCGGCACTGCAGTGCCGGACCGACTCGCGGCGGAAGTGGAGCGAGCCCCAGCGATCCGCCTGACTCCAAAAATCAGGTTAATATTCTGACTCCGCGATGCGGAGTGTATCAGATATTAAGCTGATAAGAACAGATAAAAGCGCTTTATTTTCCAACAAATGTTCCCCCAGCCTTACATAGTTTGGCTGGGGGTAGGTATACAGAAACGCCTTTATGGCGAAGGCAAATCACTCATCATTTATGGTACATTGAATGTACATATGTGCTAAAAAGTTCAGCTTGGTATTTGCGGCTATGCTATATATAGGGTACGCAGAATAAGTAGATAAATAATGAATACATACATAAATAGAATAAATAATGAAATAAATAGATATCTAAATAAATACATAAATAAATAAATAGTAAATTATAAATTATGGATACTTAAAAATGTAAATAAATGGATAGATATATAAATAAACATAGGAAGAAAATAAATAGATGGGTAGATGAGACATACAAGGTGAGACCAAAGAAGTAAGCGTACCGAAAGTGACATTACACCAGCGAAATTATAAATAGTTAACCAGATAATATATAAAAAGAAAAGAGAAATAAAAATAAATAATAAAAAAAATAGATAATACATAAATAATAAATATGAAGGCATAATTGTTGTTAGTTTCAGTTGGTCAACTAATTATGGTAACCGATATCACAGTGTCGTTGCACTCAGGCCTTCGCCATTGAACATAGATAAAATTAATAGCGAACATAAATAACCAAAAGTAAATAAATACATAAATGAAAACAAATAAATAAGTAAGTAAATAGTTAAATCATAAATATATAACGAGATAAACACAAAATAAAATAAAATAGATAAATCGCCAGTCGGTATATACAATTCTTGCATAAGGCTATATACATATAGTGCTATTAGGGCGTGAGCGCGAGGGCAAGGTCGGTATGGCAGGGGCATGCACGCATGAGGGGAGTCAGGAGCGGAGAAGAAAGTAAGAAAAAGAGAAAATAAATAGAATAATGAAACATAAGAATACATAGAAATAGCACCCAGTTATGGTTAATAAATAGAATAATGATAGGCAAATTGTTAAGAAAGAAAAGAAAAAAGTAAAAGTAGATTTAAAACCTAAGAGAGGAAGGGGTCAGTGCTTTAGTGAGTCAGTCGTTAAACTAAGTAGATAGGTTAGAATATAGAGCCAGATAGAATTAGTGTCAGACATATAAAATAAGTAAATAAAGTGAGTATGTAGATGTGTAAATTAAAATAAATAAACTAAATATTTAGAATAGTAAAATCAATAGAGTTGGAAAAGATAAAATGAATAAGTAGGTTAGTTGAATTAAAACATCTATGTAAAGTTAATTAACTAAAACAATTGGAGTAGGTGGGAAAATAATATTCAGTCTTGCGAATAGATAAATAAATAAATAAATAAATAAATAAATAAATAAATAAATACGAAAATGAGTCCATAAATAAATACGAAAATAATTGAGTCAATAAATAAATACGAGAATAAATAAATAAGTAAGGAAAGAAATAAATAGGTGAATACACAAATAAAGAAATAGATAAATAAATAGATAAATAGACAGATGAATAAATAAAACTATAAATATCAAAATTCAGTACAATGTATTCCAATTGAATTAGTCGCTTAAAATAGATGTTGATTAATTAAAATAAGTGGCTGCATATTACCATTCCTATCCACTTACCTGAGTTATTGCTGCTCCCCACTTGCTGCTCTCCTGCCTAGGTCAGGGGAGTTGACCCCCGCAGGTTCTCGATAGGTCGGCCCGGATCAGGGGCCGGGGCATCCTCGGCGAGTGCCTCGCGATACTGGCGAACTCCCGATACGTGCTCCACGTAGATATCCCGGCTCCACCGGACAGTCTCCGACACAATGAGCCGGCGCATCAGAGATGCGTACCGATTACCGATGCGCAAGATCTTCAACACCGACTCATTGGCCGGATCCCACGAGCCGAGGGCACCGACGACGATCGCGGAGACCGCCACCCGATAACCGCGCCCTCCGAGAACGTCGGCCAGGGGCTTGTACTTTTGTATCTTTCGCGCCCTGGCCTCCTCGAACGAAATATGCTCGTTCTCGAAGGGCACGGTAACATCGACGATGACGATGCTCCTTGAGGGCTCGTGCCTGACGACGATATCAGGCCTAAGAGCCCCCAGATCCCCGTCGATGCCCTCGACCGTCCGGTTAACCCTTAATTCCCCTGGGAGCCGGCAGGCCTTAGCGATGCGGGAAACCACCGCATCGTGGCGGAGTTGCCAGGCCGCCGAGTGCGGGCGGCAGTGGCAAAGGACGTGGGGAAGGGATTCGAGCTCCGCCCCGCATCGCCGGCAACGCTTATCACCCTCACCCCAGCGTCTTGCCCCGTTAAGAGGCAAGACGTCGAGGCGGGCTCGGTGAATGAAGCGCCAATCGGCGAAGCGGGTGAAGTTGCCGCCGCGGAGGAAGTGGTTTGAAGCACCACTCCGCGACGACACCCCGAATACCTTCCCCTGGTCCTTCTTGCGCTGAAGGCGCTGATGATAGTATTCTACCACTGCCATCCGCAATCGGCGGATGATCTGGCCCCTCGCCACGGGCGGAACTATGGTCTCCCGATCGCAAGAACTCCTGAGCGTAACCGAGAGCTCAGATCTCGCCTCGCTCCACTGCCAACGCAATCCGAGCAGGTCCCGACTCCTGCGTGCCGCGTTCCGTGCCCTTGACCACAGCGAGGAAATGTCCCCCCCGTCCCTGGCGAAGTACCCCTCCAGCGAACCAGAGAGGTACTCGGCCAGGTCATTGTTCGACGGGTTGGTATGGCCAATTTTCCTGGCTACAGCCTCGCGCAGCGAGTTCCAGGCCAACTCCCTGACCACCGCATCATCCGCCGTCAAAAGACGGAACGCATGAGCGATGGTCAGGACGTCAGCCATGTCAGCAAGCGGAAGCAGTCCACATCCCCCCCTACTGGGTGGGAGGTAGACTACCTCCGCGCTGGCCCGCTGCGGGAGGTTGAGCCATGATTTGGCCATACGTCGCACTTGTTTGTCGACTTCGACTAAGGGACGTTTCTCCACGTGGGCTCCCCGCAGGTAGAAGTCGAGGCGTGGCAGTATAAAAGCTGCCACGGTCTCGGCCTTCTGCCACGGGGCCAAGAGGGAACGGTCGACGGCCTGCAGGTCCTGGACCAGCTCGTCGATCGTCAGCAGTGGGGTTTGACGGACCTGAAACCCGGTGGGAACGCCCAGGTGTTCATAGGGCTCACCGGCTGCCAGGGCGCGCATTTGCTGACCCTGGATGGTGAAGCGAGTGGCACGGATCCCGCGCGGCCCCCTGCCACGATGGTGGAGGGTCGCGCATTTTGCGGGATTAAACCGCAATCCGATGCCACTCGCCGCAGCATCCACTGCCTTTAGCAGCGTTTCCATGCCCTCCGGGGTGTCGGCGATCAACGCGAGATCGTCCGCGTACGCCAGGACACTGTGCCGATGGCCGTGCAACGTGTAACCCGCCGAGGTTCCGGTAGCTGCGCGCAGCACCGGTTCCAGGGCGAGGTTAAACGCCACAGGGCTCATCGGGCAGCCCTGGCGCACCCCGGAGAGGATGGGAACGGGGTCGGTAAACCCATCGGCGGTCCGCACCCGTGTGGTGCAACCGTGGTACATACTCTTCAGAATATTCTGAAGAGTAGAGGGAACCCCGGCCTCCACGAAGGATTGGTAGATGGAAGCGTGGGGGACCGAGCCGAACGCGTTCGACAGGTCCAGCCACGCCACCACCACCTGACGCCCCCACCTGCGAGCGTCTGTAAGGGCTCCCTGCAGCACGAAGTTATGTTCGTAGCACCCCTCGTACGGCAGGAAGCCCTTTTGCGCGGGACTTAGGCGCTTATTTTTGACCGACCACGCGACGAGACGGTCAGCCAGAACAGCGGCGAAGAGCTTCGGGGTCGTATCGGACATGGCCAGCGGCCGCCAGTTCGACAGGTCGTCGCGATCGCCCTTTTTGTGCACGAGCACAGTGTTGGAAGTTTTCCAACACGAGGGGACCGACTCCAGACGAAGACATAGATTAAACAAAGAGGTCAGCAGATGTGACCCCGGATCTGCCCTTTTCAGATCATTGTAAGTTAAACCGTCGGGACCGGGCGCAGAGTTTGTCATACGCCTGATCCGACGATCCACCTCACTCACTTCGAAGAGCTTCACCAAGGCCACATTGCTGGCCTCGTCTGGAGCCTCAATGGAAGGCGGGGGAGGCCTAGCTCCCAGGTTCCCCGCCGGTGAGTACATGTTGAGGAAGTACTCATGTACCCTGTCCTTTGGCACTTTGCAGTGCAAGGACGGGCCCATGAGCACCCCCTGAACAGCACGCCGACGGTTCTGCCTGAAGAGCCGTTGTATACGCGTAGCCTCCCTTACCTGGTCCCCCCGCGTTGGTCCACCTGCCAACACAGGACGATCGCGGTGACCGTTCGAACCGCGAGCCGCTTGGTCGCCCGACACGACCCCAGCCCTCGCACGCTGTTGGGGCCTATCCGTCCCGCCCCCTCTCGTGGTCGGTCCCTCGACTCTGAAGCCCTGAAGGTATGCTGCGATTTCCCTCGCAACATCCTCCAGCTGCTCCAGGGAGCCAGCGTTCTGCGCCATTCCGATCAACAACTCTCTCTCCGAAGGAAGCGCTTCCCCGACCAAAGGCCGGATGGCGCCCCTTCTTCGAGAGGGCTGCCCGGATGCCGCAGGACGCCTGGGCTCACGAGGTCCCGAGGCACGCGAGGGTGCGGTCGGTCTGCGACTTCTCGCAGGTGCGGTCGCCTCCGTCGCGGAGGCAGGAGCACCCCTCACGGTTGCATCAGCGGGGACGGGCCTCCGATTATCCCTCCCCGCGCGATTCAAAACTACCCCTTCCCGCAAATTAAAAACGGAGCCGGGGGCATTACGTGGGACGCTCGGGAGTCGCGAAGGGCTAAGCGGTGTTACGCTACTCACCGAAGACGCCCCGGAGCACCCTGCTCCAGGCCGATGCGCACTGTTGTGCGCAACGCTGTTGTTATTGTTGCTGCTGCTGCTGCTGCCCGGTGGCGGCCGGGCGGGGGACTTTTCCCGCGGTGGTTGGGCGGGCGGAGGCGTCGTCCTCTTCACTGGCGGCAGCGGCTGCGCCTCCTCGTCGGACGACGAGCTGGACGACGGGATCCCGCGGTGGTGGCGTCGGCGGGATCCAGCGGCGATTCGCCACGGCTCCGGTGATGAATCGGGGCTAACGACTGCCCCGGCCGGCTGCGGCACCTCCACCTCTTCGATGGGTGGGAGGAGCGGGGCCGCTGGAGATGGTGGTAGCGGCCTGGCCACCATCGCTCCTCCCACAATAGGCAGGGGGGTCATAATCGGCCCCCCGCTGCAGGTGGTGGTGACGGTGGAGGTGCATAACGTCACCATACTCGCCGATGTTACCGGAGACGGAGCCCCCTGCTCGCCGCTGATGGTCGGCGGCGTCCTGGGGCTCCGGTGCTTCCTCGGTGGGGGGCTGCGTTTTGGTGGTGTGGGCCCGGGCGTTGTAGGGATGGCCCGGGTTGCTGTACGCAGCCCCCTTTCCGGTGCGACGTCAATCGGCGAGGGAGGTGACGTCAATGACGGGGCGCCTGCTGTGACGGCGGCGTAGGATGGTGAGGCCGCCGTCCTTACCCCCGAGGGTTTCCGTAAGGCGGCCCGAGGTGGTGTGGGGCCGCTGGAGGGACTCTTTCCCTGTACCACCGCCCTTGGTGATGGTGTGTGGGCGGTGGGAGTCCCTCCTACTCTCGGGGGCGTTCTTCTGGCTCCAGTCGGAGCCGCTACCGTCCTCCGGGTGGTGGTGGTGACAGTTCTTCTGCCCACCTCCACCGAGACTTTGGCACCCCTCATACTCCGTGTCACCCGCCTTTGGGTGGTGGCAGGCGGGCTCCTGACGGGCGGGGTTCTTGCGGGAGGGGTGCCAGTCGACCCCCTGGTAGCGGGGGCCGCTCTTCTGCCCGGTGGGGTGGGCCTCGTTGCGGTAGCGGCTAAGGGACCGGAGCCTCTTCTCGTAGCAGGCGCCCTTGCAGCCGGCGGCGATGTCCTTGGGGCAGCCGACCCCGATCGCCGCGGCGGGCTGCCGCTCTTCTGGACCGGTGGCGTCCCCTTAGGTCTGGGGTAGGTTGGTTGGGTGGGGGGCGGGGGCGCGGGCCGGGCGCTGGTGGTGGGCCCAATCGTTATTGTTAACGTGGGAGTGCCGGACGGCGGCGTGCGATACGACGTCGTCATAGCCGTCGCCGCCGCCGTTACCAGCACCCCACGCAACGATGTTTGTTTCGTGACCCGCGCCTTGCCCCCCGGTGCCACCGGTCTCGTTGTCGTCGTCTTCGTCGTCATCCTCGTAGTCCTGGTCCCCGTCGTGGTTGTTGCTGTTGTTGTTGCCGCTGCCGCCCTTGTGCGCCGCATCGCGCAGGTGGTGATGGCCGTCCCCGTAGAATCCCTCGCCGATGAAGGGGTGTGGGTGGGCGGGGGCGGGGGCGGCGACGTCGCGGCGCACGTCGTTTGCGGGGGCGGGGACTGGGCCGCCAAATTGGCAGCAGCTAACGCAGCAGCGCGCGGTTCTGCGGGGGCGGATGTCGCGGAACTCCCCCGACGCGAGGTGTTGCTTGGACCGGTCGCACCTGTCACGGGAGGTGCACAAGTCCCACTCGGACTGTTCTGGTGGGCGGAACTATGTATATGGCCGTGGTGCAGCTTCACCACCTTGAGAGGGTACTTCCCGTCACCGGTGAAGCTGCACTCACGGCACTTGTATGTCACTACAACGCCCGGATGATACTTCCGGGCGTGCTTCGTCAAGTCCGAGTGGGACCTGTACACGCCACTGATCCTGATCCCGGGGACACCGAAGCAGGCAGGGCATCGGAACTCCGCCGGGAAGGGAAACTCTATCACCAGGGCAAGATTGTTACTCCCCTCGGTAGTGCAGGAGGTGATCGTCGCACTATCACCGCGGTCCTGCATCGCTCTTAAGACTAAGTCCTACGCTACGAGTGAGTCGAAAGAAGAAAGAGAGACAGAGTGGCTGTGGCAAATATTTCTAAGTGCCACAGCGAGGCGAAACGGGGAAGATAGACTAAGTGGGAGTGACAGAGGAAGAGAAGAGAAAACTAAGTTAAAAGCGATAGTAGGAATACCGCCACGCGCTAACACCCTACTGACTCCGCCGGCGCTAAGTCCGGTGTCGAAGACTGCCTGGAAAAATGACAGCCTCCGACGTGGCAGTCGGTAGGGAGACTAACGGATGACGGTTGCGGAGGAGTGCAGCGATCTCGATGGAGGAAGAGCGACGGAGTCGCCCACTCCACCGAGGACTGCACGGGGGTTGCACCGCAGGCGGGCCGACCTGACGTCCACTCACTAACGGGTGAGTGGAGTCAGCCTCCACGCGGGCGGTGACTGAAGGGAGAAGAAGGAGGTGGAGGCGCCACTCGACTCGGACCTCACGCGTCCCGGTCCGTTGACACACCTCAACGGATGAGAGCGATCGGAGGAGCGGGTGGACGCGTAGGGGTAAGGTAGAGGACTACCGACGATGATTCGAGCACCGCAGACGGCTGGAGACCGGCTGCGTTACCCTCCTCACTGCCGGGGGGATAGAGAGAAAAGAGAGACTCACTCGGCGCAGGAGTCCAGCGATGCAGGAGCGCTCTCCGAGGGGAATAACACCTCGCTCCTGATTCCTGATCCAGCGGTGGTTGACGTGGATCAGGCGAGCCGTCCTTCCCGTCGGGGTTGCCGATGGCCAAGTCCTGGTGGGTCTTTGCGGTGTTGGGTGACCCACGTAGAGGAAGACCAGGGTTGTCCAGGCAGGCCAGGGATGGTGGTTGGTCCTCGATGAAGTCCTGGACCCTCGGTAGACCCTGGTCGTCCTCTCCCTCGGCTGTCCTCGGGAGCAGGATGCGTGGTGGTGCGCAGGTGGAGGTGCGCCGGTGGTCCTCCCGCGCAGGTGGGTGGCGCAGGTGTACTCCCGCGCTGGCTCGATCCGGTCCCGCGGCGAAGGCACTTTTACACACTTCACCGCACAACACCTCGAGCACTGATCGTGTACAGACCTTGCCGCGCACACGCCCGATCGCAACTCGGCCCGCACTGTTGCGCAGTATCGCGACCCGTGAAGTTATAAAACTACCGCGGCGTCGGGTATACTTATCGCGGAGTCAGAATACCAACAGGGACTATTTTTGGAGTCCAGCGAGCCGATCCGGCTATTAGAAAAGGTAGGGAGCTCAATTGCAGCGCAAATTGAGCCGTTTCCGGCGGCACTGCAGTGCCGGACCGACTCGCGGCGGAAGTGGAGCGAGCCCCAGCGATCCGCCTGACTCCAAAAATCAGGTTAATATTCTGACTCCGCGATGCGGAGTGTATCAGATATTAAGCTGATAAGAACAGATAAAAGCGCTTTATTTTTCAACAAATGTTCCCCCAGCCTTACATGGTTTGGCTGGGGGTAGTTATACAGAAGCGCCTTTATGGCGGAGGCGGAATATTGTAAATATTTATAAATATACATATACATATATACATGACTGATCGTGTATCGGTGGCTATACAATGTATACACATCGGTAGATTAATAAGTAAACCAGAGAAATAAAATAAGTAAATTGAGTAATAGGAATAAAAGAAATAGATAAATAATAAATAGCAAAATAATTCATAAATGACGAAGTAAACAAGGTAAATAAATAAATAAATAAATAAATCGCAGGTACGTAGATCACATAATAAATAAATAGAAAAATAAATAAATTAAATAAAATAATAAATAAATAAATACATAAATAGAGTAGTTAATAAATAGGTTAGTGCATTATTGTAGTGCATACCTTAGTACATAGTTAATTGTAATAGCCAATGCCGGGATTTCGCCATCCCCGGGCCTTCGCCATTGAGAACAAATAAATAAAATAAATAACAAAATGAATAGAATAAATAGCAAAGCAAGGAGTGAATAAATAACTAGTAAATAAAAAAAAATAAATAGTAAAAAAAAAATAGAAAAGAAGACAATTAATATATACAATTAGTTAATTACGTGGATATTACATGTTACTAGTAGGGCGTGGGCGCAGAATCAAGGCCAGTGAGGCAGGGCATGCAAGCATGGGGGGGGCAGTCAGATAGGGCAAAAAGATGGGGAAGAAGAAAGAGAGTAAAAAAAAAAAATAAAAGTATGTTAATAGGTAAAAGAAAAGAAAAGTTGTCAGAAATTAGTGTGTCAGTAATTAAAAGAAGCGGATAGCTTAGTGTATAGAGCCAATGTAATAAATAAATATAATGAATAAATAAATAAATAAATAAAATCCTTCAATAAGATAAGTAGGTAAATAAAATTCAAGAATAGGCTAGATAATTAAATAGAAACCATACATATAATAGATAAATAAGATAAATAAGTAAATAAAATAAATAAATAAATAAATAAATAAAATAAATAAATAAATAAATAAAATAAATAAATAAATAAATAAAATCCATAAGTAAAATGATAGAAATAGATAAGTAAGTAGAATCCATAGATAGAATAACTAAATAAACAAAATCGGATAAATAAAAGAATGAATAGATGCATAGATAAATGAATAGATAAATAGATGTTAGATGTTAGTGTTTAAAATAGATGGCTGTACAGTACTAAGCCTATCCACTTACCTGGTTTTTTAATTTCCTGCTGCTGCCCTCACGCTGTTATTCCTGCCTACATCAGGGGAGTTGGCCCCCGCAGATTTTCTATGGGTCGGCCTGGATCAGGGGCCGGGACATCCCCGGTGAGTGCCTCGCGATACTGGCGAACTCCCGATACGTGCTCCACGTAGATATCCCGGCTCCACCGGACAGTCTCCGACACAATGAGCCGGCGCATCAGAGATGCGTATCGATTACCGATACGCAAAATCTTCAGCACCGACTCATTGGCCGGATCCCACGAGCCGAGAGCACCGACGACGATCGCGGAGACCGCCACCCGATAACCGCGCCCTCCGAGAACGTCGGCCAGGGGCTTATACTTTTGTATTTTTCGCGCCCTGGCCTCCTCGAACGAAATATACTCGTTCTCGAAGGGCACGGTAACATCGACGATGACGATGCTCCTTGAGGGCTCGTGCCTAACAACAATGTCAGGCCTAAGAGCCCCCAGATCCCCGTCGATGCCCTCGACCGTCCGGTTAACCCTTAATTCCCCTGGGAGTCGGCAGGCCTTAGCGATGCGGGAAACCACCGCATCGTGGCGAAGTTGCCAGGCCGCCGAGTGCGGACGACAGTGGCAAAGGACGTGGGGAAGGGATTCGAGCTCCGCCCCGCATCGCCGGCAACGCTTATCACCCTCACCCCAGCGCCTTGCCCCGTTAAGAGGCAAGACGTCGAGGCGAGCTCGGTGAATGAAGCGCCAATCGGCGAAGCGGGTGAAGCTGCCGCCGCGGAGGAAGTGGTTTGAAGCACCACTCCGCGACGACACCCCGAATACCTTCCCCTGGTCCTTCTTGCGCTGAAGGCGCTGGTGATAGTATTCTACCACTGCCATCCGCAATCGGCGGATGATCTGGCCCCTCGCCACGGGCGGAACTATGGTCTCCCGATCGCGAGAACCCCTGAGCGTAACCGAGAGCTCAGATCTCGCCTCGCTCCACTGCCAACGCAATCCGAGCAGGTCCCGACTTCTGCGTGCCGCGTTCCGTGCCCTCGACCACAGCGAAGAAACGTCCCCCCCGTCCCTGGCGAAGTACCCCTCCAGCGAACCAGAGAGGTACTCGGCCAGGTCATTGTTCGACGGGTTGGTATGGCCGATTTTCCTGGCTACAGCCTCGCGCAGCGAGTTCCAGGCCAACTCCCTGACCACCGCATCATCCGCCGTCAAAAGACGGAAGGCATGAGCGATGGTCAGGACGTCGGCCATGTCAGCAAGCGGAAGCAGTCCACATCCCCCCCTACTGGGTGGGAGGTAGACTACCTCCGCGCTGGCCCGCTGCGGGAGGTTGAGCCAGGATTTGGCCATACGTCGTACCTGTTTGTCGACTTCGACTAAGGGACGTTTCTCCACGTGGGCTCCCCGCAGGTAGAAGTCGAGGCGTGGCAGTATAAAAGCTGCCGCGGTCTCGGCCTTCTGCCACGGGGCCAAGAGGGAACGGTCGACGGCCTGCAGGTCCTGGACCAGCTCGTCGATCGTCAGCAGTGGGGTTTGACGGACCTGAAACCCGGTGGGAACGCCCAGGTGTTCATAGGGCTCACCGGCTGCCAGGGCGCGCATTTGCTGACCCTGGATGGTGAAGCGAGTGGCACGGATCCCGCGCGGCCCCCTGCCACGATGGTGGAGGGTCGCGCATTTTGCGGGATTAAACCGCAATCCGATGCCACTCGCCGCAGCATCCACTGCCTTTAGCAGCGTTTCCATGCCCTCCGGGGTGTCGGCGATCAACGCGAGATCGTCCGCGTACGCCAGGACACTGTGCCGATGGCCGTGCAACGTGTAACCCGCCGAGGTTCCGGTAGCTGCGCGCAGCACCGGTTCCAGGGCGAGGTTAAACGCCACAGGGCTCATCGGACAGCCCTGGCGCACCCCGGAGAGGATGGGAACGGGGTCGGTAAACCCATCGGCGGTCCGCACCCGTGTGGTGCAACCGTGGTACATACTCTTCAGAATATTCTGAAGAGTAGAGGGAACCCCGGCCTCCACGAAGGATTGGTAGATGGAAGCGTGGGGGACCGAGCCGAACGCGTTCGACAGGTCCAGCCACGCCACCACCACCTGACGCCCCCACCTGCGAGCGTCTGTAAGGGCTCCCTGCAGCACGAAGTTATGTTCGTAGCACCCCTCGTACGGCAGGAAGCCCTTTTGCGCGGGACTTAGGCGCTTATTTTTGACCGACCACGCGACGAGACGGTCAGCCAGAACAGCGGCGAAGAGCTTCGGGGTCGTATCGGACATGGCCAGCGGTCGCCAGTTCGACAGGTCGTCGCGATCGCCCTTTTTGTGCACGAGCACAGTGTTGGAAGTTTTCCAACACGAGGGGACCGACTCCAGACGAAGACATACGTTAAACAAAGAGGTCAGCAAATGCGACCCCGGATCTGCCCTTTTCAGATCATTGTAAGTTAGACCGTCGGGACCGGGCGCAGAGTTTGTCATACGCCTGATCCGACGATCCACCTCACTCACTTCGAAGAGCTTCACCAAGGCCACATTGCTGGCCTCGTCTGGAGCCTCGATGGAAGGCGGGGGAGGCCTAGCTCCCAGGTTCCCCGCCGGTGAGTACATGTTGAGGAAGTACTCATGTACCCTGTCCTTTGGCACTTTGCAGTGCAAGGACGGGCCCATGAGCACCTCCTGAACAGCACGCCGACGGTTCTGCCTGAAGAGCCGTTGTATACGCGTAGCCTCCCTTACCTGGTCCCCCCGCGTTGGTCCACCTGCCAACGCAGGACGATCGCGGTGACCGTTCGAACCGCGAGCCGCTTGGTCGCCCGACACGCCCCTCGCCCTCGCACGCTGTTGGGGCCTATCCGTCCCGCCCCCTCTCGTGGTCGGTCCCTCGACTCTGAAGCCCTGAAGGTATGCTGCGATTTCCCTCGCAACATCCTCCAGCTGCTCCAGGGAGCCAGCGTTCTGCGCCATTCCGATCAACAACTCTCTCTCCGAAGGAAACGCTTCCCCGACCAGAGGCCGGATGGCGCCCCTTCTTCGAGAGGGCTGCCCGGATGCCGCAGGACGCCTGGGCTCACGAGGTCTCGAGGCACGCGAGGGTGCGGTCAGTCTGCGACTTCTCGCAGGTGCGGTCGCCTCCGTCGCGGAGGCAGGAACACCCCTCACGGTTGCATCAACGGGGACGGGCCTCCGATTATCCCTCCCCGCGCGATTTAAAACTACCCCTTCCCGCAAGGTAGAAATGGAGCCGGGGGCACTACGGGGGACGCTCGGGAGTCGCGTGGGGCTAGCAGGTGTTACGCTACTCACCGAGGATTCTCCGGAGCACCCTGCTCCAGGCCGATGCGCACTGTTGTGCGCAACGCTGTTGTTATTGTTGCTGCTGCTGCTGCTGCCCGGTGGCGGCCGGGCGGGGGACTTTTCCCGCGGTGGTTGGGCGGGCGGAGGCGTCGTCCTCTTCGCTGGCGGCAGCGGCTGCGCCTCCTCGTCGGACGACGAGCTGGACGACGGGATCCCGCGGTGGTGGCGTCGGCGGGATCCAGCGGCGATTCGCCACGGCTCCGGTGAGGAATCGGGGCTAACGGCTGCCCCGGCCGGCTGCGGCACCTCCACCTCTTCGATGAGTGGGAGGAGCGGGGCCGCTGGAGATGGTGGTAGCGGCCTGGCCACCATCGCTCCTCCCACAATAGGCAGGGGGGTCATAATCGGCCCCCCGCTGCAGGTGGTGGTAACGGTGGAGGTGCATAACGTCACCATGCTCGCCGATGTTACCGGAGACGGAGCCCCCTGCTCGCCGCGGATGGTCGGCGGCGTCCTGGGGCTCCGGTGCTTCCTCGGTGGGGGGCTGCGTCTTGGTGGTGTAGGCCCGGGTGGTGAAGTGGTGGCCCGGGATGCTGGACGCAACCCCCTTTCCGGTACGACGTCAATCGGCGAGGGAGGTGACGTAGATGACGGGGCGCCTGCTGTGACGGCGGCGTAGGATGGTGAGGCCGCCGTCCTTACCCCCGAGGGTATCCGTTGGGCGGCCCGAGGTGGTGTGGGGCCGCTGGAGGGACTCTTTCCCTGTACCACCGCCCTTGGTGATGGTGTGTGGGCGGTGGGAGTCCCTCCTACTCTCGGGGGCGTTCTTCTGGCTCCGGTCGGAGCCGCTACCGTCCTCCGGGTGGTGGTGGTGGCAGTTCTTCTGCCCACCTCCACCGGGACTTTGGCACCCCTCATACCCCGTTTCACCCGCCCTTGGGTGGTGGTGGGCGGGGTCCTAACGGGCGGGGTTCTTGCGGGAGGGGTGCCAGTCGACCCCCTGGTAGCAGGGGCCGCTCTTCTGCCCGGTGGGGTGGGCCTCGTTGCGGTAGCGGCTAAGGGACCGGAGCCTCTCCTCGTAGCAGGCGCCCTTGCAGCCAGCGGCGATGTCCTTGGGGCAGCCGACCCCGATCGCCGCGGCGGGCTGCCGCTCTTCTGGACCGGTGGCGTCCCCTTAGGTCTGGGGTAGGTTGGTTGGGTGGGGGGCGGGGGCGCGGGCCGGGCACTGGTGGTGGGCCCGATCGTGATCGTTAGCGTGGGAGTGCCGGACGGCGGCGTGCGATACGACGTCGTCATAGCCGTCGCAGCCGCCGTTACCAGCACCCCACGCAACGTCGTTTGCTTCGTGGCCCGCGCCTTGCCCCCCGGTGCCACCGGTCTCGTTGTCGTCGTCTTCGTCGTCGTCCTCATAGTCCTGGTCCCCGTCGTGATTGTTGCTGTTGTTGTTGCCGCTGCCGCCCTTGTGCGCCGCATCGCGCAGGTGGTGATGGCCGTCCCCGTAGAATCCCTCGCCGATGAAGGGGTGTGGGTGGGCGGGGGCGGGGGCGGCGACGTCGCGGCGCACGTCGTTTGCGGGGGCGGGGACTGGGCCGCCAAATTGGCAGCAGCGAACGCAGCAGCGCGCGGTTCTGCGGGGGCGGATGTCGCGGAACTCCCCCGACGCGAGGTGTTGCTTGGACCGGTCGCACCTGTCACGGGAGGTGCACAAGTCCCACTCGGACTGTTCTGTTGAGCGGAACTATGTATATGGCCGTGGTGCAGCTTCACCACCTTGAGAGGGTACTTCCCATCGCCGGTGAAGCTGCACTCACGGCACTTATAGGTTACTATAACGCCCGGATGATACTTCCGGGCGTGCTTCGTCAAGTCCGAGTGGGACTTGTACACGCCACTGATCCTGATCCCGGGGACGCCGAAGCAGGCAGGGCATCGGAACTCCGCCGGGAAGGGAAACTCTATCACCAGGGCAAGATTGTTACTCCCCTCGGTAGTGCAGGAGGTGACTGTCGCACTATCACCGCGGTCCTGCATCGCTCTTAAGACTAAGTCCTACGCTACGAGTGAGTCGAAAGAAGAAAGAGAGACAGAGTTGCTGTGGCAAATATTTCTAAGTGCCACAGCGAGGCGAAACGGGGAAGATAGACTAAGTGGGAATGACAGAGGAAGAGAAGAGAAAACTAAGTCCGAAAGCGATAGTAGGAATACCGCCACGCGCTAACACCCTACTGACTCCGCCGGCGCTAAGTCCGGTGTCGAAGACTGCCTGGAAAAATGACAGCCTCCGACGTGGCAGTCGGTAGGGAGACTAACGGATGACGGTTGCGGAGGAGTGCAGCGATCTCGATGGAGGAAGAGCGACGGAGTCGCCCACTCCACCGAGGACTGCACGGGGGTTGCACCGCAGGCGGGCCGACCTGACGTCCACTCACTAACGGGTGAGTGGAGTCAGCCTCCACGCGGGCGGTGACTGAAGGGAGAAGAAGGAGGTGGAGGCGCCACTCGACTCGGACCTCACGCGTCCCGGTCCGTTGACACACCTCAACGGATGAGAGCGATCGGAGGAGCGGGTGGACGCGTAGGGGTAAGGTAGAGGACTACCGACGATGATTCGAGCACCGCAGACGGCTGGAGACCGGCTGCGTTACCCTCCTCACTGCCGGGGGGATAGAGAGAAAAGAGAGACTCACTCGGCGCAGGAGTCCAGCGATGCAGGAGCGCTCTCCGAGGGGAATAACACCTCGCTCCTGATTCCTGATCCAGCGGTGGTTGACGTGGATCAGGCGAGCCGTCCTTCCCGTCGGGGTTGCCGATGGCCAAGTCCTGGTGGGTCTTTGCGGTGTTGGGTGACCCACGTAGAGGAAGACCAGGGTTGTCCAGGCAGGCCAGGGATGGTGGTTGGTCCTCGATGAAGTCCTGGACCCTCGGTAGACCCTGGTCGTCCTCTCCCTCGGCTGTCCTCGGGAGCAGGATGCGTGGTGGTGCGCAGGTGGAGGTGCGCCGGTGGTCCTCCCGCGCAGGTGGGTGGCGCAGGTGTACTCCCGCGCTGGCTCGATCCGGTCCCGCGGCGAAGGCACTTTTACACACTTCACCGCACAACACCTCGAGCACTGATCGTGTACAGACCTTGCCGCGCACACGCCCGATCGCAACTCGGCCCGCACTGTTGCGCAGTATCGCGACCCGTGAAGTTATAAAACTACCGCGGCGTCGGGTATACTTATCGCGGAGTCAGAATACCAACAGGGACTATTTTTGGAGTCCAGCGAGCCGATCCGGCTATTAGAAAAGGTAGGGAGCTCAATTGCAGCGCAAATTGAGCCGTTTCCGGCGGCACTGCAGTGCCGGACCGACTCGCGGCGGAAGTGGAGCGAGCCCCAGCGATCCGCCTGACTCCAAAAATCAGGTTAATATTCTGACTCCGCGATGCGGAGTGTATCAGATATTAAGCTGATAAGAACAGATAAAAGGCGTTTATTTCCAAAACATGTTCCCCCGGTCTTACAATGTTCGGCCGGGGGTAGGTACAATATTACGCCTTTACGGCGAAGGTGGCTGACTCATTTTTAATAATTATATTATGTTTCAAATACTACTTGCATTATTGCTATTTTCATAAGCGCAGCTATTCTTATATACATAGGCGAATCCATATACTAAGTACTAGATAAATAGCGAGCGAATAAATAAATAGGTAATTAATACATATAGACGAATAACATAAATAAATAAGGAAATAAATAAATAAATAAATAGCTAAAAGAAAATATAAATAAAGATAAAATAATACTAAAATGAGACGACGTTAATACATGGATACATGCGCATACAAAGTTAGGTGAATAGTACGGGGTGTAGTTTATGTCTAATATCGCCGGCTTCGGGACTTTGAGTGCCCGGCCCTTCGCCATATTAATACAATAAAATTATAACATAATAGATAACAAAAGTATCAAACGGAGTACAATAGATAAATAAATAAAATAGATAGAATAAAGAGGATAAATACAATAAATAAAATGAACGAAATAAATAAAATAGACAAAATAAATAAAATAAATAAATGAATAAATAAGATAGATAAAGTAAATAAAATAAATAAATAACTAAATAATTATCACAAACAATAAATAGTCAATAAATAGCTAAATAAATGAATAAAGATAGATAGATGGGCAGGTGAATAAATATAGTTAATCGCATAGCACTGTATACGTTTAATAGAATATGCTGATAGGGCGTCCGCGCGGAAACAAGGTCGGTGGGGCAGTGGCATGCAAGCTGGGGGGGGGGCATTCAGATACGGAGAAACAGGTAGTAAAATAATAGAGAAGAAAGTGAGTAACGTGGTTAGAGTAAAAGTAAGATTAAAATTAAAATAGGTCAGTGATTAAAACAAAGAAAGAAAAGCAGATAGGTTAGTATGTACAGCCATTATCACGAAATAAATAGAAGAAATAAAATTAGTAATAAATAGGTAAAATAAATAGATAAATAATGAATAGATAAAAAGAAGATTAATAAATAAAATAGATAAATAAATAACAAACAGATAAAATGTATAAATTAATTGTTAATATAGATGAATAAAATAAGTGTTTAAAATAATAGATATTTAAAATAATAATTAAATAAGTAAAATAAGAAAGTAGGTAGAATAAGTCAGTCAATTAGTCCAACAAAACATCTATATTAAGTTAGTTAGCTAAAGCAATTAGAATACGTATAAAAATAAATAAAAGAAAGGTAAATATCACAAGTCATATGACTAGGGAAGATAAATACAATGAAAATAATTTGACTAGATAAATAACTAAATATATAAATAATAAATACTAAATAACCAATTATAGAAATAAAGAGAGAGAGTAAAAATAATTAATGAATTAAGAAAAGAAAAGAAAAGAAAAGAAAAGAAAAGAAAAGAAAAGAAAAGAAAAGAAAAAGAAAAAAAAAAAAAGGAAAAAGAAGAGAAAAGAAGTAATGAAAAAGAAAAATCTTCTAATTGGATTAGCCACTCTACAATAATAGATGTTAATTAATAAAATTACTGGCTACATACTACTAATCCTATCCACTTACCTGGCTCACTGCTGTTCCCCGCTTGCTGCTCTCCTGCCTACATCGGGAGAGTGAACCCCCGCAGATTTTCACTGGGTCGGCCTGGATCAGGGGCCGGGGCATCCTCGGTGAGTGCCTCGCGATACTGGCGAACTCCCGAGACGTGCTCCACGTAGATATCCCGGCTCCACCGGACAGTCTCCGACACAATGAGCCGGCGCATCAGAGATGCGTACCGATTACCGATACGCAAGATCTTCAGCACCGACTCATTGGCCGGATCCCACGAGCCGAGAGCACCAACGACGATCGCGGAGACCGCCACCCGATAACCGCGCCCTCCGAGAACGTCGGCCAGGGGCTTATACTTTTGTATCTTTCGCGCCCTGGCCTCCTCGAACGAAATATACTCGTTCTCGAAGGGCACGGTAACATCGACGATGACGATGCTCCTTGAGGGCTCGTGCCTAACAACAATGTCAGGCCTAAGAGCCCCCAGATCCCCGTCGACGCCCTCGACTGTCCGGTTTACCCTTAATTCCCCTGGGAGCCGGCAGGCCTTACGGATGCGGGAAACCACCGCATCGTGGCGAAGTTGCCAGGCCGCCGAGTGCGGACGACAGTGGCAAAGGACGTGGGGAAGGGATTCGAGCTCCGCCCCGCATCGCCGGCAACGCTTATCACCCTCACCCCAGCGCCTTGCCCCGTTGAGAGGCAAGACGTCGAGGCGAGCTCGGTGAATAAAGCGCCAATCGGCGAAGCGGGTGAAGCTGCCGCCGCGGAGGAAGTGGTTTGAAGCACCACTCCGCGACGACACCCCAAATACCTTCCCCTGGTCCCTCTTACGCTGAAGGCGTTGATGATAGTATTCTACCACTGCCATCCGCAATCGGCGGATAATCTGGCCCCTCGCCACGGGCGGAACTATGGTCTCCCGATCGCGAGAACCCCTGAGCGTAACCGAGAGCTCAGATCTCGCCTCGCTCCACTGCCAACGCAATCCGAGCAGGTCCCGACTCCTGCGTGCCGCGTTCCGTGCCCTCGACCACAGTGAGGAAACGTCCCCCCCGTCCCTGGCGAAGTACCCCTCCAGCGAACCAGAGAGGTACTCGGCCAGGTCATTGTTCGACGGGTTGGTATGGCCGATTTTCCTGGCTACAGCCTCGCGCAGCGAGTTCCAGGCCAACTCCCTGACCACCGCATCATCCGCCGTCAAAAGACGGAACGCATGGGCGATGGTCAGGACGTCGGCCATGTCAGCAAGCGGAAGCAGTCCACATCCCCCCCTACTGGGTGGGAGGTAGACTACCTCCGCGCTGGCCCGCTGCGGGAGGTTGAGCCAGGACTTGGCCATACGTCGCACTCGCTTGTCGACTTCGACTAAGGGACGTTTCTCCACGTGGGCTCCCCGCAGGTAGAAGTCGAGGCGTGGCAGTATAAAAGCTGCCACGGTCTCGGCCTTCTGCCACGGGGCCAAGAGGGAACGGTCGACGGCCTGCAGGTCCTGAACCAGCTCGTCGATCGTCAGCAGTGGGGTTTGACGGACCTGAAACCCGGTGGGAACGCCCAGGTGTTCATAGGGCTCACCGGCTATCAGGGCGCGCATTTGCTGACCCTGGATGGTGAAGCGAGTGGCACGGATCCCGCGCGGCCCCCTGCCACGATGGTGGAGGGTCGCGCATTTTGCGGGATTAAACCGCAATCCGATGCCACTCGCCGCAGCATCCACTGCCTTTAGCAGCGTTTCCATGCCCTCCGGGGTGTCGGCGATCAACGCGAGATCGTCCGCGTACGCCAGGACACTGTGCCGATGGCCGTGCAGCGTGTAACCCGCCGAGGTTCCGGTAGCTGCGCGCAGCACCGGTTCCAGGGCGAGGTTAAACGCCACAGGGCTCATCGGACAGCCCTGGCGCACCCCGGAGAGGATGGGAACGGGGTCGGTAAACCCGTCGGCGGTCCGCACCCGCGTGGTGCAACCGTGGTACATACTCTTCAGAATATTCTGAAGAGTAGAGGGAACCCCGGCCTCCACGAAGGATTGGTAGATGGAAGCGTGGGGGACCGAGCCGAACGCGTTCGACAGGTCCAGCCACGCCACCACCACCTGACGCCCCCACCTGCGAGCGTCTGTAAGGGCTCCCTGCAGCACGAAGTTATGTTCGTAACACCCCTCGTACGGCAGGAAGCCCTTTTGCGCGGGACTTAGGCGCTTATTTTTGACCGACCACGCGACAAGACGGTCAGCCAGAACAGCGGCGAAGAGTTTCGGGGTCGTGTCGGACATGGCCAGCGGCCGCCAGTTCGACAGGTCGTCGCGATCGCCCTTTTTGTGCACGAGCACAGTGTTGGAAGTTTTCCAACACGAGGGGACCGACTCCAGACGAAGACATAGATTAAACAAAGAGGTCAGCAAATGCGACCCCGGATCTGCCCTTTTCAGATCATTGTAAGTTAGACCGTCGGGACCGGGCGCAGAGTTTGTCATACGCCTGATCCGACGATCTACCTCACTCACTTCGAAGAGCTTCACCAAGGCCACATTGCTGGCCTCGTCTGGAGCCTCGATGGAAGGCGGGGGAGGCCTAGCTCCCAGGTTCCCCGCCGGTGAGTACATGTTGAGGAAGTACTCGTGTACCCTGTCCTTTGGCACTTTGCAGTGCAAGGACGGGCCCATGAGCACCTCCTGAACAGCACGCCGACGGTTCTGCCTGAAGAGCCGTTGTATACGCGTAGCCTCCCTCACCTGGTCCCCCCGCGTTGGTCCACCTGCCAACACAGGACGATCGCGGTGACCGTTCGAACCGCGAGCCGCTTGGCCGCCCGACACGTCCCTAGCTCTCGCACGCTGTTGGGGCCTATCCGTCCCGCCACCTCTCGTGGTCGGTCCCTCGACTCTGAAGCCCTGAAGGTATGCTGCGATTTCCCTCGCAACATCCTCCAGCTGCTCCAGGGAGCCAGCGTTCTGCGCCATTCCGATCAACAACTCTCTCTCCGAAGGAAACGCTTCCCCGACCAAAGGCCGGATGGCGTCCCTTCTTCGAGAGGGCTGCCCGGATGCCGCAGGACGCCTGGGCTCACGAGGTCCCGAGGCACGCGAGGGTGCGGTCGGTCTGCGACTTCTCACAGGTGCGGTCGCCTCCGTCGCGGAGGCAGGAGCACCCCTCACGGTTGCATCCACGGGGACGGGCCTCCGATTATCCCTCCCCGCGCGATTCAAAACTACCCCTTCCCGCAAGGTAGAAATGGAGCCGGGGGCACTACGGGGGACGCTCGGGAGTCGCGTGGGGCTAGCAGGTGTTACGCTACTCACCGAGGATCCTCCGGAGCACCCTGCTCCAGGCCGATGCGCACTGTTGTGCGCAACGCTGTTGTTATTGTTGCTGCTGCTGCTGCTGCCCGGTGGCGGCCGGGCGGGGGACTTTTCCCGCGGTGGTTGGGCGGGCGGAGGCGTCGTCCTCTTCGCTGGCGGCAGCGGCTGCGCCTCCTCGTCGGACGACGAGCTGGACGACGGGATCCCGCGGTGGTGGCGTCGGCGGGATCCAGCGGCGATACGCCACGGCTCCGGTGATGATTCCGGGGTTACGGCTGCCCCGGCCGGCTGCGGCACCTCCACCTCTTCGATGGGTGGGAGGAGCGGGGCCGCTGGAGATGGTGGTAGCGGCCTGGCCACCATCGCTCCTCCCACAATAGGCAGGGGGGTCATAATCGGCCCCCCGCTGCAGGTGGTGGTGACGGTGGAGGTGCATAACGTCACCATACTCGCCGATGTTACCGGAGACGGAGCCCCCTGCTCGCCGCGGATGGTCGGCGGCGTCCTGGGGCTCCGGTGCTTCCTCGGTGGGGGGCTGCGTTTTGGTGGTGTGGGCCCGGGCGTTGTAGGGATGGCCCGGGTTGCTGTACGCAGCCCCCTTTCCGGTGCGACGTCAATCGGCGAGGGAGGTGACGTTAATGACGGGGCGCCTGCTGTGACGGCGGCGTAGGATGGTGAGGCCGCCGTCCTTACCCCCGAGGGTTTCCGTAAGGCGGCCCGAGGTGGTGTGGGGCCGCTGGAGGGACTCTTTCCCTGTACCACCGCCCTTGGTGATGGTGTGTGGGCGGTGGGAGTCCCTCCTACTCTCGGGGGCGTTCTTCTGGCTCCGGTCGGAGCCGCTACCGTCCTCCGGGTGGTGGTGGTGACAGTTCTTCTGCCCACCTCCACCGGGGCTTTGGCACCCCTCATACCCCGTGTCACCCGCCTTTGGGTGGTGGCAGGCGGGCTCCTGACGGGCGGGGTTCTTGCGGGAGGGGTGCCAGTCGACCCCCTGGTAGCGGGGGCCGCTCTTCTGCCCGGTGGGGTGGGCCTCGTTGCGGTAGCGGCTAAGGGACCGGAGCCTCTCCTCGTAGCAGGCGCCCTTGCAGCCGGCGGCGATGTCCTTGGGGCAGCCGACCCCGATCGCCGCGGCGGGCTGCCGCTCTTCTGGACCGGTGGCGTCCCCTTAGGTCTGGGGTAGGTTGGTTGGTGGGGGGGCGGGGGCGCGGGCCGGGCGCTGGTGGTGGGCCCAATCGTTATTGTTAACGTGGGAGTGCCGGACGGCGGCGTGCGATACGACGTCGTCATAGCCGTCGCCGCCGCCGTTACCAGCACCCCACGCAACGTAGTTTGTTTAGGGGCCCGCGCCTTGCCCCCCGTCGCCACCGGTCTCGTGGTCGTCGTCTTCGTCGTCGTCCTCGTTGTTGTCCCCGTTGTTGTTGCTGCTGTTATTGCCGCTGCCGCCCTTGTGCGCCGCATCGCGCAGGTGGTGATGGCCGTCCCCGTAGAATCCCTCGCCGATGAAGGGGTGTGGGTGGGCAGGGGCGGGGGCGGCGACGTCGCGGCGCACGTCGGATGCGGGGGCGGGGACTGGGCCGCCAAATTGGCAGCAGCGAACGCAGCAGCGCGCGGTTCTGCGGGGGCGGATGTCGCGGAACTCCCCCGACGCGAGGTGTTGCTTGGACCGGTCGCACCTGTCACGGGAGGTGCACAAGTCCCACTCGGACTGTTCTGTTGAGCGGAACTATGTATATGGCCGTGGTGCAGCTTCACCACCTTGAGAGGGTACTTCCCATCGCCGGTGAAGCTGCACTCACGGCACTTATAGGTTACTATAACGCCCGGATGATACTTCCGGGCGTGCTTCGTCAAGTCCGAGTGGGACCTGTACACGCCACTGATCCTGATCCCGGGGACGCCGAAGCAGGCAGGGCATCGGAACTCCGCCGGGAAGGGAAACTCTATCACCAGGGCAAGATTGTTACTCCCCTCGGTAGTGCAGGAGGTGACTGTCGCACTATCACCGCGGTCCTGCATCGCTCTTAAGACTAAGTCCTACGCTACGAGTGAGTCGAAAGAAGAAAGAGAGACAGAGTTGCTGTGGCAAATATTTCTAAGTGCCACAGCGAGGCGAAACGGGGAAGATAGACTAAGTGGGAATGACAGAGGAAGAGAAGAGAAAACTAAGTCCGAAAGCGATAGTAGGAATACCGCCACGCGCTAACACCCTACTGACTCCGCCGGCGCTAAGTCCGGTGTCGAAGACTGCCTGGAAAAATGACAGCCTCCGACGTGGCAGTCGGTAGGGAGACTAACGGATGACGGTTGCGGAGGAGTGCAGCGATCTCGATGGAGGAAGAGCGACGGAGTCGCCCACTCCACCGAGGACTGCACGGGGGTTGCACCGCAGGCGGGCCGACCTGACGTCCACTCACTAACGGGTGAGTGGAGTCAGCCTCCACGCGGGCGGTGACTGAAGGGAGAAGAAGGAGGTGGAGGCGCCACTCGACTCGGACCTCACGCGTCCCGGTCCGTTGACACACCTCAACGGATGAGAGCGATCGGAGGAGCGGGTGGACGCGTAGGGGTAAGGTAGAGGACTACCGACGATGATTCGAGCACCGCAGACGGCTGGAGACCGGCTGCGTTACCCTCCTCACTGCCGGGGGGATAGAGAGAAAAGAGAGACTCACTCGGCGCAGGAGTCCAGCGATGCAGGAGCGCTCTCCGAGGGGAATAACACCTCGCTCCTGATTCCTGATCCAGCGGTGGTTGACGTGGATCAGGCGAGCCGTCCTTCCCGTCGGGGTTGCCGATGGCCAAGTCCTGGTGGGTCTTTGCGGTGTTGGGTGACCCACGTAGAGGAAGACCAGGGTTGTCCAGGCAGGCCAGGGATGGTGGTTGGTCCTCGATGAAGTCCTGGACCCTCGGTAGACCCTGGTCGTCCTCTCCCTCGGCTGTCCTCGGGAGCAGGATGCGTGGTGGTGCGCAGGTGGAGGTGCGCCGGTGGTCCTCCCGCGCAGGTGGGTGGCGCAGGTGTACTCCCGCGCTGGCTCGATCCGGTCCCGCGGCGAAGGCACTTTTACACACTTCACCGCACAACACCTCGAGCACTGATCGTGTACAGACCTTGCCGCGCACACGCCCGATCGCAACTCGGCCCGCACTGTTGCGCAGTATCGCGACCCGTGAAGTTATAAAACTACCGCGGCGTCGGGTATACTTATCGCGGAGTCAGAATACCAACAGGGACTATTTTTGGAGTCCAGCGAGCCGATCCGGCTATTAGAAAAGGTAGGGAGCTCAATTGCAGCGCAAATTGAGCCGTTTCCGGCGGCACTGCAGTGCCGGACCGACTCGCGGCGGAAGTGGAGCGAGCCCCAGCGATCCGCCTGACTCCAAAAATCAGGTTAATATTCTGACTCCGCGATGCGGAGTGTATCAGATATTAAGCTGATAAGAACAGATAAAAGCGCTTTATTTTCCAAATAATGTTCCCCTGCCTTACAAAGCTCGGCAAGGGGTATATACAGAATAGCGCCTTTATGGCGGAGGCAGAGTCTTATATATGTTTATTATATGTATCCATGTGCACAGCTAAGTATGCATCAGTGGCTATGCAGTATACGTATATGGCGTAGCAAGTAGATCATCGAAATAAATAAATACATAGATAGATCAATAAATAGACAGAGGAATAAATAATAAATGACAGCATAGACAGATCAGACAACTATATAAATAAATGAGTAAATAAATAAATAAGCCGCAAATAAAATGATAAATAAATAAATAGATATACAAATTAGTTAATCCGCCATTAAAAGAAAAGAAGATGAATACTTAAGGTTAATTATAGAGCAGAAAGGTGGTTAAATAAATAATATATACAAAAAGAGATAAAAGAAAGACAATTCATGTATATGATTAGATATCGCATATTATCAGTAGGGCGTGGGCGCATAGCAAGGTCAGTAAGGCAGGGCATGCAGGCATAGGGGGGCATAGAGATGGAATAAAAAGAAAGAATGAAGATAGAGGCATATTAGTAAGCAGAAAAGAGCAGGGATAGTCAGTTTTAAAATTAAAAGATATCGGTTAAAAGAAGCGGATTGCTTAGTATATAGTGCCCATGTAGTAAATAAATAATGTAGTAAATAAAGAAGAAATAAATAAAATCCATAGATAAATAGAATCCATAAATAAAATAAATAAAATAAATAGGCAAATAAGGTTAATAGATTAAATAGATAAAATAAATATGTACATACGGTTAATAAATTAAATAGATAGATAAATGAAGTCCACAGGTAAAATAAATAAGTAAAAAGGAAGAATAGAATAGATTTATAACTAGAATACATATATAAAATAGATCATAAGTAGTTAAATAGTTAAAATTAAGAGTGTTCTAGTTATGTTGGTAATTCGATGTTAATAATTAAGATGCGTGGCTGCACAATACCAAGCCTATCCACTTACCTGGCTTCTTTTCTGCTGCTGCCCTCTCGCTGCAATTCCTGCCTAAGTCGAGGGAGCTTACCCCCGCAGATTTTCTGTAGGTCGGCCTGGATCAGGGGCCGGGACATCCTCGGCGAGTGCCTCGCGATACTGGCGAACTCCCGATACGTGCTCCACGTAGATATCCCGGCTCCACCGGACAGTCTCCGACACAATGAGCCGGCGCATCAGAGATGCATATCGGTTACCGATACGCAAGATCTTCAACACCGACTCATTGGCCGGATCCCACGAGCCGAGAGCACCGACGACGATCGCGGAGACCGCCACCCGATAACCGCGCCCTCCGAGAACGTCGGCCAGGGGCTTATACTTATGTATCTTTCGCGCCCTGGCCTCCTCGAACGAAATATACTCGTTCTCGAAGGGCACGGTAACATCGACGATGACGATACTCCTTGAGGGCTCGTGCCTAACAACAATGTCAGGCCTAAGAGCCCCCAGATCCCCGTCGACGCCCTCGACCGTCCGGTTTACCCTTAATTCCCCTGGGAGCCGGCAGGCCTTAGCGATGCGGGAAACCACCGCATCGTGGCGAAGTTGCCAGGCCGCCGAGTGCGGACGACAGTGGCAAAGGACGTGGGGAAGGGATTCGAGCTCCGCCCCGCATCGCCGGCAACGCTTATCACCCTCACCCCAGCGCCTTGCCCCGTTGAGAGGCAAGACGTCGAGGCGAGCTCGGTGAATGAAGCGCCAATCGGCGAAGCGGGTGAAGCTGCCGCCACGGAGGAAGTGGTTTGAAGCACCACTCCGCGACGACACCCCGAATACCTTCCCCTGGTCCTTCTTGCGCTGAAGGCGCTGGTGATAGTATTCTACCACTGCCATCCGCAATCGGCGGATGATCTGGCCCCTCGCCACGGGCGGAACTATGGTCTCCCGATCGCGAGAACCCCTGAGCGTAACCGAGAGCTCAGATCTCGCCTCGCTCCACTGCCAACGCAATCCGAGCAGGTCCCGACTTCTGCGTGCCGCGTTCCGTGCCCTCGACCACAGCGAAGAAACGTCCCCCCCGTCCCTGGCGAAGTACCCCTCCAGCGAACCAGAGAGGTACTCGGCCAGGTCATTGTTCGACGGGTTATGGCCAATTTTCCTGGCTACAGCCTCGCGCAGCGAGTTCCAGGCCAACTCCCTGACCACCGCATCATCCGCCGTCAAAAGACGGAACGCATGAGCGATGGTCAGGACGTCAGCCATGTCAGCAAGCGGAAGCAGTCCACATCCCCCCCTACTGGGTGGGAGGTAGACTACCTCCGCGCTGGCCCGCTGCGGGAGGTTGAGCCAGGATTTGGCCATACGTCGCACTTGTTTGTCGACTTCGACTAAGGGACGTTTCTCCACGTGGGCTCCCCGCAGGTAGAAGTCGAGGCGTGGCAGTATAAAAGCTGCCACGGTCTCGGCCTTCTGCCACGGGGCCAAGAGGGAACGGTCGACGGCCTGCAGGTCCCGGACCAGCTCGTCGATCGTCAGCAGTGGGGTTTGACGGACCTGAAACCCGGTGGGAACGCCCAGGTGTTCATAGGGCTCACCGGCTGCCAGGGCGCGCATTTGCTGACCCTGGATGGTGAAGCGAGTGGCACGGATCCCGCGCGGCCCCCTGCCACGATGGTGGAGGGTCGCGCATTTTGCGGGATTAAACCGCAATCCGATGCCACTCGCCGCAGCATCCACTGCCTTTAGCAGCGTTTCCATGCCCTCCGGGGTGTCGGCGATCAACGCGAGATCGTCCGCGTACGCCAGGACACTGTGCCGAAGGCCGTGCAACGTGTAGCCCGCCGAGGTTCCGGTAGCTGCGCGCAGCACCGGTTCCAGGGCGAGGTTAAACGCCACAGGGCTCATCGGACAGCCCTGGCGCACCCCGGAGAGGATGGGAACGGGGTCGGTAAACCCATCGGCGGTCCGCACCCGTGTGGTGCAACCGTGGTACATACTCTTCAGAATATTCTGAAGAGTAGAGGGAACCCCGGCCTCCACGAAGGATTGGTAGATGGAAGCGTGGGGGACCGAGCCGAACGCGTTCGACAGGTCCAGCCACGCCACCACCACCTGACGCCCCCACCTGCGAGCGTCTGTAAGGGCTCCCTGCAGCACGAAGTTATGTTCGTAGCACCCCTCGTACGGCAGGAAGCCCTTTTGCGCGGGACTTAGGCGCTTATTTTTGACCGACCACGCGACGAGACGGTCAGCCAGAACAGCGGCGAAGAGCTTCGGGGTCGTATCGGACATGGCCAGCGGTCGCCAGTTCGACAGGTCGTCGCGATCGCCCTTTTTGTGCACGAGCACAGTGTTGGAAGTTTTCCAACACGAGGGGACCGACTCCAGACGAAGACATAGATTAAACAAAGAGGTCAGCAGATGTGACCCCGGATCTGCCCTTTTTAGATCATTGTAAGTTAGACCGTCGGGACCGGGCGCAGAGTTTGTCATACGCCTGATCCGACGATCTACCTCACTCACTTCGAAGAGCTTCACCAAGGCCACATTGCTGGCCTCGTCTGGAGCCTCGATGGAAGGCGGGGGAGGCCTAGCTCCCAGGTTCCCCGCCGGTGAGTACATGTTGAGGAAGTACTCATGTACCCTGTCCTTTGGCACTTTGCAGTGCAAGGACGGGCCCATGAGCACCTCCTGAACAGCACGCCGACGGTTCTGCCTGAAGAGCCGTTGTATACGCGTAGCCTCCCTTACCTGGTCCCCCCGCGTTGGTCCACCTGCCAACACAGGACGATCGCGGTGACCGTTCGAACCGCGAGCCGCTTGGTCGCCCGACACGTCCCCAGCTCTCGCACGCCGTTGGGGCCTATCCGTCCCGCCCCCTCTCGTGGTCGGTCCCTCGACTCTGAAGCCCTGAAGGTATGCTGCGATTTCCCTCGCAACATCCTCCAGCTGCTCCAGGGAGCCAGCGTTCTGCGCCATTCCGATCAACAACTCTCTCTCCGAAGGAAACGCTTCCCCGACCAAAGGCCGGATGGCGCCCCTTCTTCGAGAGGACTGCCCGGATGCCGCAGGACGCCTGGGCTCACGAGGTCCCGAGGCACGCGAGGGTGCGGTCGGTCTGCGACTTCTCGCAGGTGCGGCCGCCTCCGTCGCGGAGGCAGGAGCACCCCTCACGGTTGCATCAACGGGGACGGGCCTCCGATTATCCCTCCCCGCGCGATTTAAAACTACCCCTTCCCACAAGGTAGAAATGGAGCCGGGGGCACTACGGGGGACGCTCGGGAGTCGCGTGGGGCTAGCAGGTGTTACGCTACTCACCGAGGATTCTCCGGAGCACCCTGCTCCAGGCCGATGCGCACTGTTGTGCGCAACGCTGTTGTTATTGTTGCTGCTGCTGCTGCTGCCCGGTGGCGGCCGGGCGGGGGACTTTTCCCGCGGTGGTTGGGCGGGCGGAGGCGTCGTCCTCTTCGCTGGCGGCAGCGGCTGCGCCTCCTCGTCGGACGACGAGCTGGACGACGGGATCCCGCGGTGGTGGCGTCGGCGGGATCCAGCGGCGATTCGCCACGGCTCCGGTGAAGAATCGGGGCTAACGGCTGCCCCGGCCGGCTGCGGCACCTCCACCTCTTCGATGGGTGGGAGGAGCGGGGCCGCTGGAGATGGTGGTAGCGGCCTGGCCACCATCGCTCCTCCCACAATAGGCAGGGGGGTCATTATCGGCCCCCCGCTGCAGGTGGTGGTAACGGTGGAAGTGCATAACGTCACCATGCTCGCCGAAGTTACCGGAGACGGAGCCCCCTGCTCGCCGCGGATGGTCGGCGGCGTCCTGGGGCTCCGGAGCTTCCTCGGTGGGGGGCTGCGTTTTGGTGGTGTGGGCCCGGGCGTTGTAGGGATGGCCCGGGTTGCTGTACGCAGCCCCCTTTCCGGTGCGACGTCAATCGGCGAGGGAGGTGACGTTAATGACGGGGCGCCTGCTGTGACGGCGGCGTAGGATGGCGAGGCCGCCGTCCTTACCCCCGAGGGTTTCCGTAAGGCGGCCCGAGGTGGTGTGGGGCCGCTGGAGGGACTCTTTCCCTGTACCACCGCCCTTGGTGATGGTGTGTGGGCGGTGGGAGTCCCTCCTACTCTCGGGGGCGTTCTTCTGGCTCCGGTCGGAGCCGCTACCGTCCTCCGGGTGGTGGTGGTGACAGTTCTTCTGCCCACCTCCACCGAGACTTTGGCACCCCTCATACTCCGTGTCACCCGCCTTTGGGTGGTGGCAGGCGGGCTCCTGACGGGCGGGGTTCTTGCGGGAGGGGTGCCAGTCGACCCCCTGGTAGCGGGGGCCGCTCTTCTGCCCGGTGGGGTGGGCCTCGTTGCGGTAGCGGCTAAGGGACCGGAGCCTCTTCTCGTAGCAGGCGCCCTTGCAGCCGGCGGCGATGTCCTTGGGGCAGCCGACCCCGATCGCCGCGGCGGGCTGCCGCTCTTCTGGACCGGTGGCGTCCCCTTAGGTCTGGGGTAGGTTGGTTGGTGGGGGGGCGGGGGCGCGGGCCGGGCGCTGGTGGTGGGCCCAATCGTTATTGTTAACGTGGGAGTGCCGGACGGCGGCGTGCGATACGACGTCGTCATAGCCGTCGCCGCCGCCGTTACCAGCACCCCACGCAACGTAGTTTGTTTAGGGGCCCGCGCCTTGCCCCCCGTCGCCACCGGTCTCGTGGTCGTCGTCTTCGTCGTCGTCCTCGTTGTTGTCCCCGTTGTTGTTGCTGCTGTTATTGCCGCTGCCGCCCTTGTGCGCCGCATCGCGCAGGTGGTGGTGGCCGTCCCCGTTGGATCCCGCGCCGATGAAGGGGTGTGGGTGGGCGGGGGCGGGGGCGGCGACGTCGCGGCGCACGTCGTTTGCGGGAGCGGGGACTGGGCCGCCAAATTGGCAGCAGCTAACGCAGCAGCGCGCGGTTCTGCGGGGGCGGATGTCGCGGAACTCCCCCGACGCGAGGTGTTGCATGGACCGGTCGCACCTGTCAAGGGAGGTGCACAAGTCCCACTCGGACTGTTCTGGTGGGCGGAACTATGTATATGGCCGTGGTGCAGCTTCACCACCTTGAGAGGGTACTTCCCGTCACCGGTGAAGCTGCACTCACGGCACTTGTATGTCACTACAACGCCCGGATGATACTTCCGGGCGTGCTTCGTCAAGTCCGAGTGGGACTTGTACACGCCACTGATCCTGATCCCGGGGACACCGAAGCAGGCAGGGCATCGGAACTCCGCCGGGAAGGGAAACTCGATTGTCAGGGCGAGATTATTACTCCCCTCGGTAGTGCAGGAGGTGATCGTCGCACTATCACCGCGGTCCTGCATCGCTCTTAAGACTAAGTCCTACGCTACGAGTGAGTCGAAAGAAGAAAGAGAGACAGAGTGGCTGTGGCAAATATTTCTAAGTGCCACAGCGAGGCGAAACGGGGAAGATAGACTAAGTGGGAATGACAGAGGAAGAGAAGAGAAAACTAAGTTAAAAGCGACAGAAGGAATACCGCCACGCGCTAACACCCTACTGACTCCGCCGGCGCTAAGTCCGGTGTCGAAGACTGCCTGGAAAAATGACAGCCTCCGACGTGGCAGTCGGTAGGGAGACTAACGGATGACGGTTGCGGAGGAGTGCAGCGATCTCGATGGAGGAAGAGCGACGGAATCGCCCACTCCACCGAGGACTGCACGGGGGTTGCACCGCAGGCGGGCCGACCTGACGTCCACTCACTAACGGGTGAGTGGAGTCAGCCTCCACGCGGGCGGTGACTGAAGGGAGAAGAAGGAGGTGGAGGCGCCACTCGACTCGGACCTCACGCGTCCCGGTCCGTTGACACACCTCAACGGATGGGAGCGATCGGAGGAGCGGGTGGACGCGTAGGGGTAAGGTAGAGGACTACCGACGATGATTCGAGCACCGCAGACGGCTGGAGACCGGCTGCGTTACCCTCCTCACTGCCGGGGGGATAGAAAGAAAAGAGAGACTCACTCGGCGCAGGAGTCCAGCGATGCAGGAGCGCTCTCCGAGGGGAATAACACCTCGCTCCTGATTCCTGATCCAGCGGTGGTAGAGGTGGATCAGGCGAGCCGTCCTTCCCGTCGGGGTTGCCGATGGCCAAGTCCTGGTGGGTCGTTGCGGTGTTGGGTGACCCACGTAGAGGAAGACCAGGGTGGTTGTCCAGGCAGGCCAGGGATGGTGGTTGGTCCTAGATGAAGTCCTGGACCCTCGGTAGACCCTGGTCGTCCTCTCCCTCGGCTGTCCACGGAAGCAGGATGCGTGGTGGTGCGCAGGTAGTGGTGCGCCGGTGGTCCTCCCGCGCAGGTGGGCGGCGCAGGTGTACTCCCGCGCAGGCTCGATCCGGTCCGCGGCGAAGGCACTTTTACACACTTCACCGCACAACACCTCGAGCACTGATCGTGTACAGACCTTGCCGCGCACACGCCCGATCGCAACTCGGCCCGCACTGTTGCGTAGTACCGCGGCGGGTGAATTTACCGCGGCGTCGGGTACGTATCGCGGAGTCAGAATAGTAACAGGGACTATTTTTGGAGTCCAGCGAGCCGATCCGGCTATTAGAAAAGGTAGGGAGCTCAATTGCAGCGCAAATTGAGCCGTTTCCGGCGGCACTGCAGTGCCGGACCGACTCGCGGCGGAAGTGGAGCGAGCCCCAGCGATCCGCCTGACTCCAAAAATCAGGTTAATATTCTGACTCCGCGATGCGGAGTGTATCAGATATTAAGCTGATAAGAACAGATAAAAGCGCTTTATTTTTCAACAAATGTTCCCCCAGCCTTACATGGTTTGGCTGGGGGTAAGTGTACAGGAGCGCCTTTTATGGCGAGGGCAATATCTTATAGTTTATCATATAGCTCGTATACGTATCAACTAGTTATTCGTTTGTGGCTGTTTTGTAGTGTTAAGTAATATACAAATAACAATGCGTGTTAGAAGGTGGGCAAGCCGATACATAATTAATCGTGGCTGGAACCCGGATTTTGATTCCTAGGCCTTCGCCATTATAATAAAATAAATAACAAAAGAAGAAAAAACAATAGACTAGATAGAACATGTAGATAGATAAATAAATAAATAACTATTTGGATTAAAACAAATAATAAATGAATAATAAATAAATAAATAAATAAATAAATAATGAATAAATATATAAATAAATAATAAATAAATGAATAAATAAATATATAAGTAAATAAATAATAAATAAATATATAAATAAATAATAAATAAATGAATAAATAAATATATAAGTACAAATAAATTACAAACAAATAAATAAATAAATATGTTATGAATATAGCGATAGGTAGAGAGGTTAATATTGCATAAAATGGGCGCGTGCGCGTGGTCAGGTACAGTGAAGCAGCATGCGAGAGGCAGGGGGGGGCGGCATAGGCAGAAGTTGGGTTAGTGGAAAATAGTGTAAGTACTCATAGAGAATATTAAGATAACATAAAAAGAAAGAAAGAAAAATATAGTAGAGTAAAATAAAGTAAGTTAAAAGTATAAGAAAAATAAAAATCATAATGGTAAATTAGAAGCTAGTCAATTTAGTTAATATAATACAAATTAAGCTAAAATAAGGTATAATCAATAAAAGTCTGTGATAAAAGATGTTGATAGGTAAAACCAGTGTATCTTTGCGTACTGTATTAGTCATGTATCTAGTCATTATTATAATATTAGTTAGTACGGTTAAAATCTAGTCAATGTGGAGGTGAATAAAGATAAAGATGTTAATAGTTAAAATGTAGTTAATAGTTAAAATGTTACAAGACGGGGTAAACAGATAAAAGAAAAGAAAAATAAATAAGTAAAATATATAAATAAGTAAAAGAGAGAAAGAAGAACAGCTAATTAGGTGACTAGATGAATAAGTAGTTAAATAATTAAATAAATATGTCAGTAAATTAAATAAATAAAATAAAATAAAATAAAATAAAATACGCTATGGCTCGTAACTAACTAAGAGAAGGAGCGAAAGAGAAAAGGTATATAAATAGACTAGATTAATTGACTAGGGTCACTTAGTTTTTAATAAAAGATTATATTCGTACTTACACAGCCGCTGACCCCTGGTGTTTCTGCCGCTTAAGTCGGGGGAGTTAGCCCCCGCAGATTTTCAATACGTCGGCCCGGATCAGGGGCCGGGACATCCTCGGCGAGTGCCTCGCGATACTGGCGAACTCCCGATACGTGCTCCACGTAGATATCCCGGCTCCACCGGACAGTCTCCGACACAATGAGCCGGCGCATCAGAGATGCGTATCGATTACCGATACGCAAAATCTTCAGCACCGACTCGTTGGCCGGATCCCACGAGCCGAGAGCACCGACGACGATCGCGGAGACCGCCACCCGATAACCGCGCCCTCCGAGAACGTCGGCCAGGGGCTTATACTTTTGTATTTTTCGCGCCCTGGCCTCCTCGAACGAAATATATTCGTTCTCGAAGGGCACGGTAACATCAACGATGACGATGCTCCTTGAGGGCTCGTGCCTGACGACGATGTCAGGCCTAAGAGCCCCCAGATCCCCGTCGATGCCCTCGACTGTCCGGTTAACCCTTAATTCCCCCGGGAGCCGGCAGGCCTTAGCGATGCGGGAAACCACCGCATCGTGGCGGAGTTGCCAGGCCGCCGAGTGCGGACGGCAGTGGCATAGGACGTGGGGAAGGGATTCGAGCTCCGCCCCACATCGCCGGCAACGCTTGTCACCCTCACTCCAGCGTCTTGCCCCGTTAAGAGGCAAGACGTCGAGGCGAGCTCGGTGTATGAAGCGCCAATCGGCGAAGCGGGTGAAGTTGCCGCCACGGAGGAAGTGGTTTGAAGCACCACTCCGCGACGACACCCCGAATACCTTCCCCTGGTCCTTCTTACGCTGAAGGCGTTGATGGTAATATTCTACCACCGCCATCCGCAATCGGCGGATGATCTGGCCCCTCGCCACGGGCGGAACTATGGTCTCCCGATCGCGAGAACCCCTGAGCGTAACCGAGAGCTCAGATCTCGCCTCGCTCCACTGCCAACGCAATCCGAGCAGGTCCCGACTCCTGCGTGCCGCGTTCCGTGCCCTCGACCACAGCGAAGAAACGTCCCCCCCGTCCCTGGCGAAGTACCCCTCCAGCGAACCAGAGAGGTACTCGGCCAGGTCATTGTTCGACGGGTTGGTATGGCCGATTTTCCTGGCTACAGCCTCGCGCAGCGAGTTCCAGGCCAACTCCCTGACCACCGCATCATCCGCCGTCAAAAGACGGAACGCATGAGCGATGGTCAGGACGTCGGCCATGTCAGCAAGCGGAAGCAGTCCACATCCCCCCCTACTGGGTGGGAGGTAGACTACCTCCGCGCTGGCCCGCTGCGGGAGGTTGAGCCAGGATTTGGCCATACGTCGCACTTGTTTGTCGACTTCGATTAAGGGACGTTTCTCCACGTGGGCTCCCCGCAGGTAGAAGTCGAGGCGTGGCAGTATAAAAGCTGCCACGGTCTCGGCCTTCTGCCACGGGGCCAAGAGGGAACGGTCGACGGCCTGCAGGTCCTGGACCAGCTCGTCGATCGTCAGCAGTGGGGTTTGACGGACCTGAAACCCGGTGGGAACGCCCAGGTGTTCATAGGGCTCACTGGCTGCCAGGGCGCGCATTTGCTGACCCTGGATGGTGAAGCGAGTGGCACGGATCCCGCGCGGCCCCCTGCCACGATGGTGGAGGGTCGCGCATTTTGCGGGATTAAACCGCAATCCGATGCCACTCGCCGCAGCATCCACTGCCTTTAGCAGCGTTTCCATGCCCTCCGGGGTGTCAGCGATCAACGCGAGATCGTCCGCGTACGCCAGGACACTGTGCCGATGGCCGTGCAACGTGTAACCCGCCGAGGTTCCGGTAGCTGCGCGCAGCACCGGTTCCAGGGCGAGGTTAAACGCCACAGGGCTCATCGGACAGCCCTGGCGCACCCCGGAGAGGATGGGAACGGGGTCGGTAAACCCATCGGCGGTCCGCACCCGCGTGGTGCAACCGTGGTACATACTCTTCAGAATATTCTGAAGAGTAGAGGGAACCCCGGCCTCCACGAAGGATTGGTAGATGGAAGCGTGGGGGACCGAGCCGAACGCGTTCGACAGGTCCAGCCACGCCACCACCACCTGACGCCCCCACCTGCGAGCGTCTGTAAGGGCTCCCTGCAGCACGAAGTTATGTTCGTAACACCCCTCGTACGGCAGGAAGCCCTTTTGCGCGGGACTTAGGCGCTTATTTTTGACCGACCACGCGACGAGACGGTCAGCCAGAACAGCGGCGAAGAGCTTCGGGGTCGTATCAGACATGGCCAGCGGTCGCCAGTTCGACAGGTCGTCGCGATCGCCCTTTTTGTGCACGAGCACAGTGTTGGAAGTTTTCCAACACGAGGGGACCGACTCCAGACGAAGACATAGATTAAACAAAGAGGTCAGCAGACGTGACCCCGGATCTGCCCTTTTTAGATCATTGTAAGTTAGACCGTCGGGACCGGGCGCAGAGTTTGTCATACGCCTGATCCGACGATCTACCTCACTCACTTCGAAGAGCTTCACCAAGGCCACATTGCTGGCCTCGTCTGGAGCCTCGATGGAAGGCGGGGGAGGCCTAGCTCCCAGGTTCCCCGCCGGTGAGTACATGTTGAGGAAGTACTCGTGTACCCTGTCCTTTGGCACTTTGCAGTGCAAGGACGGGCCCATGAGCACCTCCTGAACAGCACGCCGACGGTTCTGCCTGAAGAGCCGTTGTATACGCGTAGCCTCCCTTACCTGGTCCCCCCGCGTTGGTCCACCTGGCAACACAGGACGATCGCGGTGACCGTTCGAACCGCGAGCCGCTTGGTCGCCCAACACGACCCCAGCCCCCGCACGCTGTTGGGGCCTATCCGTCCCGCCCCCTCTCGTGGTCGGTCCCTCGACTCTGAAGCCCTGAAGGTATGCTGCGATTTCCCTCGCAACATCCTCCAGCTGCTCCAGGGAGCCAGCGTTCTGCGCCATTCCGATCAACAACTCTCTCTCCGAAGGAAACGCTTCCCCGACCAAAGGCCGGATGGCGCCCCTTCTTCGAGAGGGCTGCCCGGATGCCGCAGGACGCCTGGGCTCACGAGGTCCCGAGGCACGCGAGGGTGTGGTCGGTCTGCGACTTCTCGCAGGTGCGGTCGCCTCCGTCGCGGAGGCAGGAGCACCCCTCACGGTTGCATCCACGGGGACGGGCCTCCGATTATCCCTCCCCGCGCGATTCAGAACTACCCCTTCCCGCAAGGTAGAAATGGAGCCGGGGGCACTACGGGGGACGCTCGGGAGTCGCGTGGGGCTAGCAGGTGTTACGCTACTCACCGAGGATTCTCCGGAGCACCCTGCTCCAGGCCGATGCGCACTGTTGTGCGCAACGCTGTTGTTATTGTTGCTGCTGCTGCTGCTGCCCGGTGGCGGCCGGGCGGGGGACTTTGCCCGCGGTGGTTGGGCGGGCGGAGGCGTCGTCCTCTTCACTGGCGGCAGCGGCTGCGCCTCCTCGTCGGACGACGAGCTGGACGACGGGATCCCGCGGTGGTGGCGTCGGCGGGATCCAGCGGCGATTCGCCACGGCTCCGGTGAAGAATCGGGGCTAACGGCTGCCCCGGCCGGCTGCGGCACCTCCACCTCTTCGATGGGTGGGAGGAGCGGGGCCGCTGGAGATGGTGGTAGCGGCCTGGCCACCATCGCTCCTCCCACAATAGGCAGGGGGGTCATAATCGGCCCCCCGCTGCAGGTGGTGGTGACGGTGGAGGTGCATAACGTCACCATGCTCGCCGATGTTACCGGAGACGGAGCCCCCTGCTCGCCGCGGATGGTCGGCGGCGTCCTGGGGCTCCGGTGCTTCCTCGGTGGGGGGCTGCGTTTTGGTGGTGTGGGCCCGGGCGTTGTAGGGATGGCCCGGGTTGCTGTACGCAGCCCCCTTTCCGGTGCGACGTCAATCGGCGAGGGAGGTGACGTCAATGACGGGGCGCCTGCTGTGACGGCGGCGTAGGATGGTGAGGCCGCCGTCCTTACCCCCGAGGGTTTCCGTAAGGCGGCCCGAGGTGGTGTGGGGCCGCTGGAGGGACTCTTTCCCTGTACCACCGCCCTTGGTGATGGTGTGTGGGCGGTGGGAGTCCCTCCTACTCTCGGGGGCGTTCTTCTGGCTCCGGTCGGAGCCGCTACCGTCCTCCGGGTGGTGGTGGTGACAGTTCTTCTGCCCACCTCCACCGAGACTTTGGCACCCCTCATACTCCGTGTCACCCGCCTTTGGGTGGTGGCAGGCGGGCTCCTGACGGGCGGGGTTCTTGCGGGGGGGGTGCCAGTCGACCCCCTGGTAGCGGGGGCCGCTCTTCTGCCCGGTGGGGTGGGCCTCGTTGCGGTAGCGGCTAAGGGACCGGAGCCTCTCCTCGTAGCTGGCGCCCTCGCAGCCGGCGGCGATGTCCTTGGGGCAGCCGACCCCGATCGCCGCGGCGGGCTGCCGCTCTTCTGGACCGGTGGCGTCCCCTTAGGTCTGGGGTAGGTTGGTTGATTGGGGGGCGGGGGCGCGGGCCGGGCACTGGTGGTGGGCCCGATCGTGATCGTTAGCGTGGGAGTGCCGGACGGCGGCGTGCGATACGACGTCGTCATAGCCGTCGCCGCCGCCGTTACCAGCACCCCACGCAACGATGTTTGTTTCGTGACCCGCGCCTTGCCCCCCGTCGCCACCGGTCTCGTTGTCGTCGTCTTCGTCGTCGTCCTCGTTGTTGTCCCCGTTGTTGTTGTTGTTGTTGTTGCCGCTGCCGCCCTTGTGCGCCGCATCGCGCAGGTGGTGGTGGCCGTCCCCGTAGAATCCCTCGCCGTTGTAAGGGTGTGGGTGGGCGGGGGCGGGGGCGGCGACGTCGCGGCGCACGTCGAATGCGGGGGCGGGGACTGGGCCGCCAAATTGGCAGCAGCTAACGCAGCAGCGCGCGGTTCTGCGGGGGCGGATGTCGCGGAACTCCCCCGACGCGAGGTGTTGCTTGGACCGGTCGTACCTGTCACAGGAGGTGCACAAGTCCCACTCGGACTGTTCTGTTGAGCGGAACTATGTATATGGCCGTGGTGCAGCTTCACCACCTTGAGAGGGTACTTCCCGTCACCGGTGAAGCTGCACTCACGGCACTTGTATGTCACTACAACGCCCGGATGATACTTCCGGGCGTGCTTCGTCAAGTCCGAGTGGGACTTGTACACGCCACTGATCCTGATCCCGGGGACACCGAAGCAGGCAGGGCATCGGAACTCCGCCGGGAAGGGAAACTCGATTGTCAGGGCGAGATTATTACTCCCCTCGGTAGTGCAGGAGGTGATCGTCGCACTATCACCGCGGTCCTGCATCGCTCTTAAGACTAAGTCCTACGCTACGAGTGAGTCGAAAGAAGAAAGAGAGACAGAGTGGCTGTGGCAAATATTTCTAAGTGCCACAGCGAGGCGAAACGGGGAAGATAGACTAAGTGGGAATGACAGAGGAAGAGAAGAGAAAACTAAGTTAAAAGCGACAGAAGGAATACCGCCACGCGCTAACACCCTACTGACTCCGCCGGCGCTAAGTCCGGTGTCGAAGACTGCCTGGAAAAATGACAGCCTCCGACGTGGCAGTCGGTAGGGAGACTAACGGATGACGGTTGCGGAGGAGTGCAGCGATCTCGATGGAGGAAGAGCGACGGAATCGCCCACTCCACCGAGGACTGCACGGGTGTTGCACCGCAGGCGGGCCGACCTGACGTCCACTCACTAACGGGTGAGTGGAGTCAGCCTCCACGCGGGCGGTGACTGAAGGGAGAAGAAGGAGTTGGAGGCGCCACTCGACTCGGACCTCACGCGTCCCTGTCCGTTGACACACCTCAACGGATGGGAGCGATCGGAGGAGCGGGTGGACGCGTAGGGGTAAGGTAGAGGACTACCGACGATGATTCGAGCACCGCAGACGGCTGGAGACCGGCTGCGTTACCCTCCTCACTGCCGGGGGGATAGAAAGAAAAGAGAGACTCACTCGGCGCAGGAGTCCAGCGATGCAGGAGCGCTCTCCGAGGGGAATAACACCTCGCTCCTGATTCCTGATCCAGCGGTGGTAGAGGTGGATCAGGCGAGCCGTCCTTCCCGTCGGGGTTGCCGATGGCCAAGCCTGGTGGGTCGTTGCGGTGTTGGGTGACCCACGTAGAGGAAGACCAGGGTTGTCCAGGCAGGCCAGGGATGGTGGTTGGTCCTGGGTGAAGTCCTGGACCCTCGGTAGACCCTGGTCGTCCTCTCCCTCGGCTGTCCTCGGAAGCAGGATGCGTGGTGGTGCGCAGGTGGTGGTGCGCCGGTGGTCCTCCCGCGCAGGTGGGTGGCGCAGGTGTACTCCCGCGCAGGCTCGATCCGGTCCCGCGGCGAAGGCACTTATTACACTTCACCGCACAACACCTCGAGCACTGATCGTGTACAGACCTTGCCGCGCACACGCCCGATCGCAACTCGGCCCGCACTGTTGCGCAGTATCGCGACCCGTGAAGTTATAAAACTACCGCGGCGTCGGGTACTTATCGCGGAGTCAGAATACCAACAGGGACTATTTTTGGAGTCCAGCGAGCCGATCCGGCTATTAGAAAAGGTAGGGAGCTCAATTGCAGCGCAAATTGAGCCGTTTCCGGCGGCACTGCAGTGCCGGACCGACTCGCGGCGGAAGTGGAGCGAGCCCCAGCGATCCGCCTGACTCCAAAAATCAGGTTAATATTCTGACTCCGCGATGCGGAGTGTATCAGATATTAAGCTGATAAGAACAGATAAAAAGGCGTTTATTTCAAAACATGTTCCCCCGACCTTACAAAGTTCGGCCGGGGGTAGATACAATAACATTACGCCTTTATGGCGAAGGCTAATTAAAATATTAATTTTAGTTATAATAAGGGTTATCTAGAACCGCCTAGTTGCGGCCTTGGCTATAGCGTATATAGATAAATAGGCAAATAAATATAAAAATAAAGGAGTACGTTAAAATGATAAATAAATAAATAGATACATTTAGATTAAGATTAGCGAATGCAATAGAAATAACATAAATAAATAAATAAATAAATAAATAAATAAATAAATAAATAAATAAAAAGAACAACAAATAATGATAAATAGATAAAATCGAGGGATAGGTATATACAATTATGGTTGAGTATGTACCTAAATCATAATTGCTTAGTCGCTTTCGGGTCATTAGGATGCCCGAGCCTTCGCCGTAGAAACTAACGCAAAGCAGAGTAATATAACTTAAAGAAATAATATAAAAACGAGACAGAAATAAGAATAAAAGAATTAATACATAAATTAAATAGTCGCAAAATAAATTATAAAACGCAAATAAATATATACAATTCGCTAACTATTAGTGGCAATATTATAGTTAAATTGGGGCGCATGCGCGTTAGTGCAGGTTCAGGTAGATGGTAAGCAGCGTGTTGCAGCAGGCGATAGGAGTGAGCCAGGTTTAAAACCAAAATATATAAGTATTACATAAATAAATAAATAGATGAGCAAATAAATAGATAAATAATTAAGTAAATAAATAAATAAATAAATAAATAAATAGATAAATAGATAGTTAAATAAATAGACAAATGAATACATAAATAAAGAAATATATAAATAGTTAAAACAATGGACAAATAGGTGGATAAATAAATATGTACGTAGTTAAAACAATAAATAGATAAATAATAATAAATGGATAAATAAATTGGCAAACACCTGGCTGCTACGGCTGTGAAAAGATAACTGTGCCATAGTATGAAATGAATGGAAAGAGTACGAAAGTTGATAGATTAAAAAGAACCAGTGTCCCATCACTATTAAAATAAGAAAACTAAAGATTGATAAAAAGCGATTAAGTAACGTCAGAAGTCCATAAATAAAACAAAAGAAAAGTGGTAATTTAATTAAAACAAATAATAATAGATAGCATAAAAAAAAAAAAAAAAAAAAAAAAAAAAAAAAAAAAAAAAAAAAAAAAAAAAAAAAGAGCGAGGCAAGAATTAAAATAGATAGTTAAAAGATTAAGAGGGATAGTTGAAGACATTAAAAAGTGCATAAGCAAAGGTTGTTAGTTAAAATTCCATAGTTGTTAAAATAATAGAATATAGCGCACAGGCACTTGGTTAATGGCTAGGTATCAACTTTTGTACTTACCCTGTCGCTGCCTCCGTCTGCTGCTTCTCTACCTATGTCGGGGGAGTTGACCCCCGCAGTTTCTAGATGGGTCGGCCTGAATCAGGGGCCGGGACATCCTCGGCGAGTGCCTCGCGATACTGGCGAACTCCCGATACGTGCTCCACGTAGATATCCCGGCTCCACCGGACAGTCTCCGACACAATGAGCCGGCGCATCAGAGAAGCGTATCGATTACCAATACGCAGAATCTTCAGCACCGACTCATTGGCCGGATCCCACGAGCCGAGGGCACCGACGACGATCGCGGAGACCGCCACCCGATATCCGCGCCCTCCAAGAACGTCGGCCAGGGGCTTATACTTATATATCTTTCGCGCCCTGGCCTCCTCGAACGAAATATATTCGTTCTCGAAGGGCACGGTAACATCGACGATGACGATACTCCTTGAGGGCTCGTGCCTAACAACAATGTCAGGCCTAAGAGCCCCCAGATCCCCGTCGATGCCCTCGACCGTCCGGTTAACCCTTAACTCCCCTGGGAGTCGGCAGGCCTTAGCGATGCGGGAAACCACCGCATCGTGGCGAAGTTGCCAGGCCGCCGAGTGCGGACGGCAGTGGCAAAGGACGTGGGGAAGGGATTCGAGCTCCGCCCCGCATCGCCGGCAACGCTTATCACCCTCACCCCAGCGTCTTGCCCCATTAAGAGGCAAGACGTCGAGGCGAGCTCGGTGTATGAAGCGCCAATCGGCGAAGCGGGTGAAGTTGCCGCCGCGGAGGAAGTGGTTTGAAGCACCACTCCGCGACGACACCCCGAATACCTTCCCCTGGTCCTTCTTACGCTGAAGGCGTTGATGGTAGTATTCTACCACCGCCATCCGCAATCGGCGGATAATCTGGCCCCTCGCCACGGGCGGAACTATGGTCTCCCGATCGCGAGAACCCCTGAGCGTAACCGAGAGCTCAGATCTCGCCTCGCTCCACTGCCAACGCAATCCGAGCAGGTCCCGACTCCTGCGTGCCGCGTTCCGTGCCCTCGACCACAGTGAGGAAACGTCCCCCCCGTCCCTGGCGAAGTACCCCTCCAGCGAACCAGAGAGGTACTCGGCCAGGTCATTGTTCGACGGGTTGGTATGGCCGATTTTCCTGGCTACAGCCTCGCGCAGCGAGTTCCAGGCCAACTCCCTGACCACCGCATCATCCGTCGTCAAAAGACGGAACGCATGAGCGATGGTCAGGACGTCGGCCATGTCAGCAAGCGGAAGCAGTCCACATCCCCCCCTACTGGGTGGGAGGTAGACTACCTCCGCGCTGGCCCGCTGCGGGAGGTTGAGCCAGGATTTGGCCATACGTCGCACTCGCTTGTCGACTTCGACTAAGGGACGTTTCTCCACGTGGGCTCCCCGCAGGTAGAAGTCGAGGCGTGGCAGTATAAAAGCTGCCACGGTCTCGGCCTTCTGCCACGGGGCCAAGAGGGAACGGTCGACGGCCTGCAGGTCCTGAACCAGCTCGTCGATCGTCAGCAGTGGGGTTTGACGGACCTGAAACCCGGTGGGAACGCCCAGGTGTTCATAGGGCTCACCGGCTATCAGGGCGCGCATTTGCTGACCCTGGATGGTGAAGCGAGTGGCACGGATCCCGCGCGGCCCCCTGCCACGATGGTGGAGGGTCGCGCATTTTGCGGGATTAAACCGCAATCCGATGCCACTCGCCGCAGCATCCACTGCCTTTAGCAGCGTTTCCATGCCCTCCGGGGTGTCGGCGATCAACGCGAGATCGTCCGCGTACGCCAGGACACTGTGCCGATGGCCGTGCAGCGTGTAACCCGCCGAGGTTCCGGTAGCTGCGCGCAGCACCGGTTCCAGGGCGAGGTTAAACGCCACAGGGCTCATCGGACAGCCCTGGCGCACCCCGGAGAGGATGGGAACGGGGTCGGTAAACCCGTCGGCGGTCCGCACCCGCGTGGTGCAACCGTGGTACATACTCTTCAGAATATTCTGAAGAGTAGAGGGAACCCCGGCCTCCACGAAGGATTGGTAGATGGAAGTGTGGGGGACCGAGCCGAACGCGTTCGACAGGTCCAGCCACGCCACCACCACCTGACGCCCCCACCTGCGAGCGTCTGTAAGGGCTCCCTGCAGCACGAAGTTATGTTCGTAACACCCCTCGTACGGCAGGAAGCCCTTTTGCGCGGGACTTAGGCGCTTATTTTTGACCGACCACGCGACGAGACGGTCAGCCAGAACAGCGGCGAAGAGCTTCGGGGTCGTATCGGACATGGCCAGCGGTCGCCAGTTCGACAGGTCATCCCGATCGCCCTTTTTGTGCACGAGCACAGTGTTGGAAGTTTTCCAACACGAGGGGACCGACTCCAGACGAAGACATAGATTAAACAAAGAGGTCAGCAGATGTGACCCCGGATCTGCCCTTTTCAGATCATTGTAAGTTAGACCGTCGGGACCGGGCGCAGAGTTTGTCATACGCCTGATCCGACGATCTACCTCACTCACTTCGAAGAGCTTCACCAAGGCCACATTGCTGGCCTCGTCTGGAGCCTCGATGGAAGGCGGGGGAGGCCTAGCTCCCAGGTTCCCCGCCGGTGAGTACATGTTGAGGAAGTACTCGTGTACCCTGTCCTTTGGCACTTTGCAGTGCAAGGACGGGCCCATGAGCACCTCCTGAACAGCACGCCGACGGTTCTGCCTGAAGAGCCGTTGTATACGCGTAGCCTCCCTCACCTGGTCCCCCCGCGTTGGTCCACCTGCCAACACAGGACGATCGCGGTGACCGTTCGAACCGCGAGCCGCTTGGCCGCCCGACACTTCCCTAGCTCTCGCACGCTGTTGGGGCCTATCCGTCCCGCCCCCTCTCGTGGTCGGTCCCTCGACTCTGAAGCCCTGAAGGTATGCTGCGATTTCCCTCGCAACATCCTCCAGCTGCTCCAGGGAGCCAGCGTTCTGCGCCATTCCGATCAACAACTCTCTCTCCGAAGGAAACGCTTCCCCGACCAAAGGCCGGATGGCGTCCCTTCTTCGAGAGGGCTGCCCGGATGCCGCAGGACGCCTGGGCTCACGAGGTACCGAGGCACGCGAGGGTGCGGTCGGTCTGCGACTTCTCGCAGGTGCGGTCGCCTCCGTCGCGGAGGCAGGAGCACCCCTCACGGTTGCATCCACGGGGACGGGCCTCCGATTATCCCTCCCCGCGCGATTCAAAACTACCCCTTCCCGCAAGGTAGAAATGGAGCCGGGGGCACTACGGGGGACGCTCGGGAGTCGCGTGGGGCTAGCAGGTGTTACGCTACTCACCGAGGCTTCCCCGGAGCACCCTGCTCCAGGCCGATGCGCACTGTTGTGCGCAACGCTGTTGTTATTGTTGCTGCTGCTGCTGCTGCCCGGTGGCGGCCGGGCGGGGGACTTTTCCCGCGGTGGTTGGGCGGGCGGAGGCGTCGTCCTCTTCGCTGGCGGCAGCGGCTGCGCCTCCTCGTCGGACGACGAGCTGGACGACGGGATCCCGCGGTGGTGGCGTCGGCGGGATCCAGCGGCGATTCGCCACGGCTCCGGTGAAGAATCGGGGCTAACGGCTGCCCCGGCCGGCTGCGGCACCTCCACCTCTTCGATGGGTGGGAGGAGCGGGGCCGCTGGAGGTGGTGGTAGCGGCCTGGCCACCATCGCTCCTCCCACAATAGGCAGGGGGGTCATTATCGGCCCCCCGCTGCAGGTGGTGGTAACGGTGGAAGTGCATAACGTCACCATGCTCGCCGATGTTACCGGAGACGGAGCCCCCTGCTCGCCGCGGATGGTCGGCGGCGTCCTGGGGCTCCGGTGCTTCCTCGGTGGGGGGCTGCGTCTTGGTGGTGTAGGCCCGGGTGGTGAAGTGGTGGCCCGGGATGCTGGACGCAGCCCCCTTTCCGGTACGACGTCAATCGGCGAGGGAGGTGACGTAAATGACGGGGCGCCTGCTGTGACGGCGGCGTAGGATGGTGAGGCCGCCGTCCTTACCCCCGAGGGTTTCCGTTGGGCGGCCCGAGGTGGTGTGGGGCCGCTGGAGGGACTCTTTCCCTGTACCACCGCCCTTGGTGATGGTGTGTGGGCGGTGGGAGTCCCTCCTACTCTCGGGGGCGTTCTTCTGGCTCCGGTCGGAGCCGCTACCGTCCTCCGGGTGGTGGTGGTGGCAGTTCTTCTGCCCACCTCCACCGGGACTTTGGCACCCCTCATGCCCCGTGTCACCCGCCTTTGGGTGGTGGTGGGCGGGGTCCTAACGGGCGGGGTTCTTGCGGGAGGGGTGCCAGTCGACCCCCTGGTAGCGGGGGCCGCTCTTCTGCCCGGTGGGGTGGGCCTCGTTGCGGTAGCGGCTAAGGGACCGGAGCCTCTTCTCGTAGCAGGCGCCCTTGCAGCCGGCGGCGATGTCCTTGGGGCAGCCGACCCCGATCGCCGCGGCGGGCTGCCGCTCTTCTGGACCGGTGGCGTCCCCTTAGGTCTGGGGTAGGTTGGTTGGTGGGGGGGCGGGGGCGCGGGCCGGGCGCTGGTGGTGGGCCCAATCGTTATTGTTAACGTGGGAGTGCCGGACGGCGGCGTGCGATACGACGTCGTCATAGCCGTCGCCGCCGCCGTTACCAGCACCCCACGCAACGTAGTTTGTTTAGGGGCCCGCGCCTTGCCCCCCGGCGCCACCGGTCTCGTGGTCGTCGTCTTCGTCGTCGTCCTCGTTGTTGTCCCCGTTGTTGTTGCTGCTGTTATTGCCGCTGCCGCCCTTGTGCGCCGCATCGCGCAGGTGGTGATGGCCGTCCCCGTAGAATCCCTCGCCGATGAAGGGGTGTGGGTGGGCGGGGGCGGGGGCGGCGACGTCGCGGCGCACGTCGTTTGCGGGGGCGGGGACTGGGCCGCCAAATTGGCAGCAGCTAACGCAGCAGCGCGCGGTTCTGCGGGGGCGGATGTCGCGGAACTCCCCCGACGCGAGGTGTTGCTTGGACCGGTCGCACCTGTCACGGGAGGTGCACAAGTCCCACTCGGACTGTTCTGGTGGGCGGAACTATGTATATGGCCGTGGTGCAGCTTCACCACCTTGAGAGGGTACTTCCCGTCACCGGTGAAGCTGCACTCACGGCACTTGTATGTCACTACAACGCCCGGATGATACTTCCGGGCGTGCTTCGTCAAGTCCGAGTGGGACCTGTACACGCCACTGATCCTGATCCCGGGGACACCGAAGCAGGCAGGGCATCGGAACTCCGCCGGGAAGGGAAACTCTATCACCAGGGCAAGATTGTTACTCCCCTCGGTAGTGCAGGAGGTGATCGTCGCACTATCACCGCGGTCCTGCATCGCTCTTAAGACTAAGTCCTACGCTACGAGTGAGTCGAAAGAAGAAAGAGACAGAGTGGCTGTGGCAAGTATTTCTAAGTGCCACAGCGAGGCGAAACGGGGAAGATAGACTAAGTGGGAATGACAGAGGATGAGAAGAGAAAACTAAGTTAAAAGCGACAGAAGGAATACCGCCACGCGCTAACACCCTACTGACTCCGCCGGCGCTAAGTCCGGTGTCGAAGACTGCCTGGAAAAATGACAGCCTCCGACGTGGCAGTCGGTAGGGAGACTAACGGATGACGGTTGCGGAGGAGTGCAGCGATCTCGATGGAGGAAGAGCGACGGAATCGCCCACTCCACCGAGGACTGCACGGGGGTTGCACCGCAGGCGGGCCGACCTGACGTCCACTCACTAACGGGTGAGTGGAGTCAGCCTCCACGCGGGCGGTGACTGAAGGGAGAAGAAGGAGTTGGAGGCGCCACTCGACTCGGACCTCACGCGTCCCTGTCCGTTGACACACCTCAACGGATGGGAGCGATCGGAGGAGCGGGTGGACGCGTAGGGGTAAGGTAGAGGACTACCGACGATGATTCGAGCACCGCAGACGGCTGGAGACCGGCTGCGTTACCCTCCTCACTGCCGGGGGGATAGAAAGAAAAGAGAGACTCACTCGGCGCAGGAGTCCAGCGATGCAGGAGCGCTCTCCGAGGGGAATAACACCTCGCTCCTGATTCCTGATCCAGCGGTGGTAGAGGTGGATCAGGCGAGCCGTCCTTCCCGTCGGGGTTGCCGATGGCCAAGTCCTGGTGGGTCGTTGCGGTGTTGGGTGACCCACGTAGAGGAAGACCAGGGTGTCCAGGCAGGCCAGGGATGGTGGTTGGTCCTGGGTGAAGTCCTGGACCCTCGGTAGACCCTGGTCGTCCTCTCCCTCGGCTGTCCTCGGAAGCAGGATGCGTGGATGGCGCAGGTGGAGGTGCGCCGGTGGTCCTCCCGCGCAGGTGGGCGGCGCAGGTGTACTCCCGCGCAGGCTCGATCCGGTCCCGCGGCGAAGGCACTTTTACACACTTCACCGCACAACACCTCGAGCACTGATCGTGTACAGACCTTGCCGCGCACACGCCCGATCGCAACTCGGCCCGCACTGTTGCGCAGTACCGCGGCGGGTGATTTTACCGCGATTTCGGGTACTTCGCGGAGTCAGAATAGTAACAGGGACTATTTTTGGAGTCCAGCGAGCCGATCCGGCTATTAGAAAAGGTAGGGAGCTCAATTGCAGCGCAAATTGAGCCGTTTCCGGCGGCACTGCAGTGCCGGACCGACTCGCGGCGGAAGTGGAGCGAGCCCCAGCGATCCGCCTGACTCCAAAAATCAGGTTAATATTCTGACTCCGCGATGCGGAGTGTATCAGATATTAAGCTGATAAGAACAGATAAAGGCGTTTATTTTTCAATAAATGTTCCCCCGGCCTTACAATGTTTGGTCGGGGGTAGATACAGCAACATTACGCCTATTGGCGAAGGTAGACATCCAAATAAGTTATCTTACTATGTAGGTTAATTCTACGATTACTAGTTATACAAGCATGGCTATTTAAATACATAGATGTGTTAAAGATTAAAATAAATAGACTAAATACATAAATAAATAAATAAAGAAAGAAAGAAGTTAATAAATAATATATAAATAAATAAATAAACAAATAAATGAATGATTAAATAAATTAACGAGCAAAAAGATTAACACACAAATAGATAGATAATAAATAACCAGACGGAAATAAAATCGATAAATAAATAAATAAATAGATCAACAGATAGTTGTGGACAGTTGTATGTTATAGTTGTAATAGTTAATACCGGGACATTTAGTACCCAGACCTTCGCCATGTAAATTAATAAGACAAAAGAAAATAAATACTAAATAAATACAAAATAATAATACATGATAAAATAAATACTTAATTAAATAAATAAATAGACATATAAATATTAAGTATAGTAGCTAGGTTAGAGGCAAGAGAATGTTACAAGGGCGTTTGCGTGCGCGGGTGCTTAAAGCGGCAGGCGTAGGACTAGAGCAGGCATGATGTCATGAGCTTAGCGTTAGCATGTAAGTACATAGTGGTTAAAAAAAAAGAAAAAGAAGAAATAAAATGTAAAAACAAGGAAATGGAATGTAAATAAAAATGTAAATAAAAATGTAAATAAAAATGTAAATAAAAATGTAAATAAAAATGTAAATAGAATAGTAATAGATATGTTAATGAATTAAAACCAGTGTCCCGTTAAGATAGATAATAGTTGAAGTTCTAGTCAATAATAAAACATAGTTAATATATAGATTAAAGAGCGAGTAAAATAGAATAAAATAAAATAAGATAAAATAGAAAAAAGAAGTACAGAAAGTCAAGATAGCTAAAATAAATAAATAAATAAATAAATAAATAGATAAATAAATAAATAAATAAATAAATAAATAAATAAATAAATAAACAAATAAATAAATAAAAATAAAAAAATTTAGAAAAATTGAATAAGTTAATTAAATAAAAGGCATGCAACTACATAAGAAATAAAATAAAATCACAGGCAGTTATTAAAGCTATGTCGTATTTGGCTGTCTTATATTAGTTACATGACTAGAATAAAGCAGGGTTGGGTCACTTGGTTAAAATTGATTGTACTTACTTTGCTGCATCGCCTACCTGTACGTACTGCCGCTTATGTCGGGGGAGTTGACCCCCGCAGGTTATCGATAGGTCGGCCTGGATCAGGGGCCGGTACATCCTCGGCGAGTGCCTCGCGATACTGGCGAACTCCCGATACGTGCTCCACGTAGATATCCCGGCTCCACCGGACCGTCTCCGACACAATGAGCCGGCGCATCAGTGATGCGTATCGATTACCGATACGCAAAATCTTCAGCACCGACTCATTGGCCGGATCCCACGAGCCGAGAGCACCGACGACGATCGCGGAGACCGCCACCCGATAACCGCGCCCTCCGAGAACGTCGGCCAGGGGCTTATACTTATGTATCTTTCGCACCCTGGCCTCCTCGAACGAAATATATTCGTTCTCGAAGGGCACGGTAACATCGACGATGACGATACTCCTTGAGGGCTCGTGCCTAACAACAATGTCAGGCCTAAGAGCCCCCAGATCCCCGTCGATGCCCTCGACCGTCCGGTTAACAGCGAGCCGATCCGGCTATTAGAAAAGGTAGGGAGCTCAATTGCAGCGCAAATTGAGCCGTTTCCGGCGGCACTGCAGTGCCGGACCGACTCGCGGCGGAAGTGGAGCGAGCCCCAGCGATCCGCCTGACTCCAAAAATCAGGTTAATATTCTGACTCCGCGATGCGGAGTGTATCAGATATTAAGCTGATAAGAACAGATACTACACTTTGATCTTAGCCATAAGGCCGAGAAGCGATGGTGTTGTTAAAATCTAAACGCTTTATAACGATTCAGTGTATAAAATTGACTAGCGAGAAAACCGCTTTCGATTTGGACATCTGGCGGTCACAGTATGGCAGCAATGTGGTCGGTAGCCTTGACGAATGGCGGCCGTACACTAACCGTATTGTACGAGACATTCATCGTGTGTTTAATAATTTCATTTTTAACCAAATAAAAAGTGCACCTTCTGTAAATGATTGATGTAACAGTAAACAAAACGTGTGTTATACGGTTTACTTCTTTCAATTTTTGACCTAACCTTACGACAATGATTTTATGTCTTATTATTTACTTAATAATTCTTTATTTTATTTGACCGTCGTTCCTACATTAGTAAACAGTGTATTGTTTCTGCAAATATTGATTTTTCTGTATTTATTTATTTTAGAAGCTGGTGTTGTGAAATATAAAATATCAATACATTGACTGGTTGTCAAAAAAAAGACAATGTTCACTACATCTTTAAGATAGGTAAGAATTAAAAAGAATTGGATGTAGACAATATTTATTATATCATAAGTAATACGGTTCAAAAGATTTATATGTATCACTCGTTAGCTGTATTCAGTTTCTACTCGATACAAAAAGTAAGGTAAAATAATGCAATAGTCTACATTGATTTTTCAAATTTCCCTGTAAATACATATTCAAATAAATATTATAAAATGTATTTTGCTTTACTATTATGACTGTAACTTTATCTATCAAGTATGTTATATGTATAAAACAATATATCTACAGTATAACCCTTATTCTGTTCCAAGACGTTTAATGTCAGTTACATAAACAAACGCTGCAAAATATTGAAATAATACTTTTTTTTATACATTAACTAATTTAAGAAGGATGTGTTATATATTTTTCGCTGAGTATTCATGTGTAAAATTATGGTATAATTATTTATTTAAGTGGCAGTTCCATTTAATTGGATAATCATGTCAGAATAGTTATTGTAGTTGTATATGTGTAATATTTCAGACAGTAAAGGATATTATAATACATGTACCTATCTATATATAAAACGAAACTGTCCAGTTTAAATGTTACTTATACTGATAATCAAGGTCAAAGTGTAACAACTACAGCTTATATTTTACCAGCAGTTATTTCAAAAACATTATCAATTTTAAATGATTATAAAATTAATGATCACTTTTTAATGTTAGCAAGTTGATATAATTATACAATTCCAGTAATTTATCAAGTTAAAGGAATAATTGAAAATAATTTGGATAATTCGAATGTTTATACTAATCTTGATGATTTACGAACATCTATTGGATTAGTTGATACAACTAGACATTGACCAATATCAGATTCTTTTAATCATTGATTATCTAAGGAAAGCAATATTTTTCCATTAAACTATATAAATATTTTACAACGATCTGCAGAATATAGCAAAGAACAAATATCAGCAAAAAATTTAGAACTTATTAATAAAATACCTTTTATTAATGATTTAGTTAAAAGATTATTAATTGAAATATTTGATGGAATTAGAACAATTATAAATATTACAAAAGTTTTAATATTATTTGCTGTAGCTTTTGTATTAGTAATTATTGTTAATATGATTTTAGATAATAATTTATTAATTATTGCAATGATGAAATCTTTGGGTTATCGTGTAAATGAAATTAACAGACTGATTATTGGCTCCTATATTGTTGCTTTATTACTTGCTTTTATTTTAGGAACTATTATTTCTTATGTTGTGTGAAATATTATTACTTTAATTATTGCAACTAAAGCGGGTGTTGTTTTTAATGTGGCTGCTAATCTAGTTACAATTTTGTCTTGCTTTGGAATGGTATTTTTAATAATGGTTATTGGTTATGGTGTTGGTTTATATTTAATTAAATATAAACCAGTAATGGCTTTATTACAAGGAAGTTAAAATATTTTTTTAAGCATTTATGTATAAATAAGGTGAAGTAATTGATAAAATGAATGTGTTATTTATAAAAGTATGGAATTAAAAGGAGAAATGATTATGAAAAAAGATAATAATGAAATTAAAAAAGATGATAAAGATATTGGAAGTGAACAAGTAACCAAAAATAAATTAAAATCTAGTTTTTCAAAGAAATCAGTATCTAAAAGTGAAAATACAAAAACACCACCAGTAATTCATAAATCTCATGATAAACCAGAATCAAAGGAAGAAATAGAAGCTAATAAGGCGAAACTACAAGCTTTTAAAGAAAATCAAAAAGCAATTAAAAAATTAACAAAAACTCATTCAAAAGAAATTTTAGCAGGTAAAATTATATCAATGACTAATAATACACCTGATACTAAAAGTAATGTTATTGAATTATTTGATGTTAAAAAATCTTATTTAACTGGAGATTTAGAATATGAAGTATTAAAAGGAGTTAATTTAAAAATTAAATTAGGTGATTTTGTTGTTATATTAGGACCATCGGGAAGTGGTAAGACAACATTATTAAATATTATTTCAGGATTAGGTAAACCTAATACTGGTGATGTTTTTGTGGCAGGATATAATTTATCTTTATTAAAGGATAGTCATTTAACTAAATTTAGACAAGATAATGTTGGTTTTATTTTTCAACAATACAATTTATTAACTAATTTAACTGCTCGTGAAAATGCTGAAGTTGGTGAAAATCTTGCTAAAAATAAAAATAAAAATATGAGTATTGATGATATTTTTCAAGTTATTAAAATGGATGAAGATATGAATAAGTTTCCAAGTCAATTATCTGGTGGTCAACAACAAAGAGTTTCAATTGGTAGAGCACTAGCAAAAAATCCTACAATTTTATTTTGTGATGAACCAACAGGAGCACTTGATGAAGAAATGGGACGTAAGGTATTAGAAATTTTGTTAGATGTTAATCGTGAATATAAAACATCAATTATTATGGTTACTCATAATCCCTACTTCCAATATGTTGCAAATACTGTTATTAATGTTAAAAATGGTAAAATTATTAGTATAAAGAATAATGAAAAACCAATGAAACCAAATGAAATAAATTGAAGTTAATATCATTAATTTAGTTACTAAATTAACAAACTTGTTAATAGCAAAAATAACTTAAATAACAATGGATTTGACTTTTATCAAATACTAAGTCAGAAAATGTAATGAAATGAATAGGTATGAAAAAAATTTTATCATCTAAAGATAAGTAAAAGTAATATTTAGAAAGAAAAATATTTAATAAATTAATTATTATTTTGTTAAATGTGTATTAGTATAAATATTTAAATTAATTTTTAACCCTTATAAATATAAGGGTTTTATTATAAAATTCAAAATTAATTGTTCACAGTAGAATTTGGTATTGAAAATTGATATCATTATGTATAAACCTAAACAATTTTATTTAATTTAATTTTTTATTTTAAATACTTATTTTAAATACAAAGGATGAAAACAATGAAAGAAACTAAACTTGAAATTAATGGGCGTATTTTAACAGAACAAGAAGCATTAAGATATCAGAAAATACAAGATTTACATAAACAAAATTATGATATTTATGGGCGTAATTGAGATAGAAATTATAATTGTGAAACTTTAAATAGCGATTTTAAAAATAAAAATAAAGAAGAGTTAGCAAAATTTGTTGTTAGTTTATCTAATGAACAAATTAAAATGGCGGGCAGATTAATGACAAAGAGAGAAATGGGAAAGGGATCAATCTTTGCTCATTTACAAGATCAGACAGGTAAATTTCAAATTTACTTAAAGCCAGAATATGTTAGTCAAAAAAAATTTGAATTATTTGTAGAATATGCAGATTTAGGAGATTTTTTTAGTATTAAAGGTAAAGTTATGAGAACCAATAAAGGAGAATTAACAGTTCAAGTTTATGATATTGTAATGTTATCGAAAGCACTTAGACCTCTACCAGATAAATTTCATGGTTTAACAGACATTGAAGAACGTTATCGACAAAGATATGTAGATTTAATTATGAATCAAGAAACTAAAAAAACTTTTTTACAGCATACACAAATTATTAATGAATTAAGAAATTTTTTAAATAATAAAGGTTATTTAGTGGTTGAAACACCTATTTTACAAGAAGTCTATGGTGCTGCTGCTGCTAAACCTTTTATTACTCATCATAATACATTAAAAACTGATTTATATTTACGAATTGCTACTGAATTACATTTAAAAAGATTAATAGTTGGTGGCTTTGAAAAAGTTTATGAAATTGGTAGATTATTTTGTAATGAAGGTATGAGTAAAAAGCATAATCCTGAATTTACAACTATTGAAATTTATGTTGCCTATCAAGATATGAAATATATGATGGAGTTAACAGAATCTTGTATAAAACATTTAATTACTACAGTGCATAATAAATTAACATTAGAATATGAAGAAAATATATTAAATTTTGAAAAATCATGAACAAAAATTAGTATGATTGATTCAATCAAAAAAGCTATGATGAAAGATAAAGAATTTACTAAAGTTTTCCAAGAAATTAGTGATATGATTTTAAAATATCATAATATTGAAGATGATAATATTAGAAATATTGAGAAAAATAAAGTATTTAAACTTATATTAAAACTTGCAAAAAGTTATAAACTTCATATTCCAGATCATTATAATAGTACTGGTCATATTATTAATTTATTTTTTGAATCTTTTGTTGAAGAAACTTTAATTCGACCTACTTTTATTTTGGATTATCCAATTGAAATTTCACCACTTGCCAAATTAAATAAAAATAGTAAAGAATTTACTGATCGTTTTGAATTATTTATTGCTGGTAGAGAATATGCAAATGCATATTCAGAGTTAAATGATTCTTTACAACAATATAACCGTTTTGAAGAACAAGTAAAAGAAAAAAATGAAGGTAATGATGAAGCTGCAATTATGGATTTAGACTTTGTTGAAGCGTTGGAATATGGTATGCCACCAACAGGTGGATTAGGAATTGGTATTGATCGTCTAGTTATGTTAATAACTGGTCAAAATAGTATTAAAGATGTATTATTATTTCCGCATATGAAACCTAGAACTGAAAAATATTTTTTTTGATAAATTACTATTATGTAAACATATAATAGTAATTTATCTTTTTTAAATACTATATTAATTAATTAGTTATAATAAAAATATTCCTTTAGAATAAGGATTGTTTTAGTGTTATAAACATAAAAGAGTAAAAATATAAGTTTTTAAACCCATTGTTTTTTTTTAAATTTAGGAGAATAAGATTTATGCCTTGATTTAATGAATTAATAAAAAAATTTAGAGATTACCCTCTTAATGATGAGAATTTAGATGAAGTTGTTGCAACTTTTGAGAAATTTTTTAAAGATTACAAACAACATGATGAAAAAGATAATTTTTTTTCTAATTCAGAAGATATTGATTTTGAAAGTCCAACCACATCAGCAGAACTAATTCAATTAAAACAAAATAAAAAAAACGATTTAGATAAATTAATTGATGATCTAGTAAATGATTTAAAATATAATTTTTTTTCTGATTTTTGAGAAAAAAACGACAATTTAAAATTAATTAAAGAATTAAATTTCTTCTTAATAGAAATGGATAATAAAATTAGAGAACAAAATGAAAAATTATTATCTTTGGAAAAAAATAAATCATTAATTGAACAAAATAAAATTAAGGAAATTAATCAAAATAGTAGTGTAGTTACTGATATCAAAGATTATTCTATTTTTTTTTATTTTTTAAGTGAAACGGTAAGTAACGATATTATTTTTTTAAAAAAATAAATTTAAATATTTTTGAAAATAAAAAAAACTTTTTAAGAGAAACACGAGAATTAAAAATAAAAATTGATAAAGAAATTCGCAGACTATATCAAAAAAATGAAGAATTAGAAAATAAAAATGAGAAAATTTTTGAAAAACTTTTTAAAGAAGACATTATGACTAAATTAATTTTAGCTTTTTGAGCATACAGAATGAAAAATAATGAAAATAGATATAATATGAATAATTTAGAGGATAAAATTGCAGAAAATAAATTTGATAAAGCTTTTTCATTAATAGGTGACATATATATAAGATATATTAATAAAATTATTAAAAACGAAGAAAAAATATACAATGATATATTTCAAAAATATAATGATGGAGAAAAAGAGTTGATACATGAACAAGAAAAAATCATTAAAACTAAAGATGAAGTGAAAGAAAGTATAAAATTAGTTAAAAATAAATTAGAAGAACAAAAGAAAGAAATTATAAGATGTCAAAAAGAAATAGAGGAAAAAAGAAAGCAAGTTGCAAATTTAGAAAAACGAAAGAAAAGTATAAAAAGTAAAAAAATTACCTATTTGCAGGATTTAGAAGAAAATAAAAATAATCTTGAAAATCAAATATTTTTTAATAAAAATACTTTAGATGATAAAGGAATAAAAAAACAATACTTAAATGAAATGGACGCAATGATTAAAAAAAATAATAGTGAAATTAATAAAAAGAGTAATGATATTTCAGAGTTAGAAGATAATATTGCAAGAGATGATACTGAGTTAAAAATTAATAATAAAAAATTTTAAAAAATAGAAGAAAAAATTAATAAACTTAAAATATCTTTTGAACAAAATAAATATATAATGATGTCTAAACTTAAAAAAATAAGAAAAAAAATGAATTGATAATATTAGTAAAGATCAAAAAAATTTTATTAATTTTTTAAAAGAAATTAACAAATTAGAAAATATAGAATTTATTAAAAATATTGAAAATATTTGAAAAAAAGAAAAAGATAGTATTAAGAAACTTAATAAAGATTTTAATGTTGAAAATAATTTACAAAGTATAAAAGAAGGAAATAAAGAAATAGAAGATAAATTTAAAGATGATTTCAAAATTTTAGAAAATGATTTTAAATTAAAAGAGGAAGAAATAATAAAAAACGCAATTGAAGCAAAGAAAGAAAAATTTCAAGAATCTTTAAGACTAATTAACCAATCAAAATTGGTAAATAGAGAAACACAAACAGAAATGAATCAAGAAAATGAGAAGCCTAGTTGACAAGAACAAAAAATTGAAGAACAAAAGAAAACTATTGAAAAATTAGAATTTCAAATGAATGATTTAGAAAAAAAATGAATTTCAATAAAAGAAATACATGAAGATGAAGTAAAAGATTTATCTACAGTATTAGAAAATGTTAAAATTTTTTTTACAGTGGAAAATAAAAAAAGTATTGAAAACTGTGATAAGTTAAAAGATGATTTAAATAAAAAAAACTCAAAAAAAGAAGAACAAAAAATTCAAAATAAATTAAATGAAGAAGAAATAAAATTAACAGTTTTAAATGAAATATGGAAATTAATAAGTACTGAAATTCCAGAGTTACAACAGCCCTCATCAGAAGAGTCAAAAGATGTAAGTAAACAAAAATGAAGTAATATGAATGTAATAGAATCTCAATTATCTTCAGAAGCAAAAACAGAAGTAGCAAATACAATTTAAAACAAACTAATTTAAAGAAGTAGATTTGCAAAACGATAATCAGTGGTAAAAATATATCATTTTTAATTACTCTTTTGAAAAGAATAATTTTTATTAAAATATTAAAATATTAAAGTAGACATTAATATATTAATTTCAAAAAGTGTAATTCTACTTATATAAATTTCCTTTTGCTTTTTATAAAAAAATAAGTTACAATCTTTAGTGAATATTTAATTATTATTTAGTTTAAGGAGAATTACAATCAAATGCGTAAATTGATAACTTTATTTTCAAGTACTATTGTGGCTTGTGGTACTGGAGATGGTGCAAAAATTCAAATTAACTTTGGAAACAAACCATCAGAAAAAGATGGTGATCCTTTAGTTGATTATGTTTCTAATAAATACTATCAATATGACACTAAACTTTTATACCAACCACTTACTGCATTTATGCAATTAGCGTCAGATAAAATTAGAATTGATCGTAATGAATTAGAAAATACAGATGCTGCTAAGGATTTTTATAATAGTGATGCATATAAATCAGGTAATTATGAGAGTATTAATTATAATATTAATGATAACACAGGCAAGGTAATTAATGAACCATTTAGTTTTGAAGATGCAGGGGGAAGTCTTTTAGTTTTTGGTTTAACTGATAATGATATATCTAAACAACAATATTATGGTTATTGATATATTACCTATGAAACAGCAACAAAAGCGGAAAATCCTTCAAAAGATGATAAAACTAGTATTGTTTCACCAAAAATTACTGATTTTAAAAATAATAAAAATAAACCCATTACTAAAAAAGGTTGAACTCATTTATTCCTTACAATGAAGGATTCAAAGTTAAATAAGATTTTTAAAATTGATTTTAATATTCAAATTGATGTAAATTTTAGTTTATATGTTGATAAAAATAAAAAGGAAATAGTTGTTATTGATACAAGTACTATTTCTAAAGCTTTGGGTGATGTTGATTTTCGTCATCCAGAAAAGGTAATTCATGAAAGAATAAATAACATGATTTTTTCAGAATTATAATGATAAATATTAAAATTGTTTGTATTGGTCAATTGTCACAAATATATTGAAAATTAGCCGCCAAAGATTATTTAGAACGAATTAAAAAACGAACCAATATTGAAACAAAAAATATTATGGAATCTAAATTAAGTTCAATTTCTACTAATATTAAAATTGAAACTAATAAAATTAATGAATATATATTAAAAAATAATGATTATCAATGATTTTTACTAGATTTATCAGGGCAATTAGTAAGCAGCGAACAATTATCACAAATGATTAGTAAAAATCAAGCTTATCAACAAAGTAAAATTGGTTTTATTATTGGTAGTAGTAATGGCGTAGCACAAATATTAAAAGATAATACTAATTTAATTAAAATTTCTTTTGTTTAACCTTTAACGTTTAACCTTAATCCGTTCACCATTTTCCTATCTCAAAGAGTTGTTTGTATTTTGTACATGACTTTGCTTTATGTGGAAAATTTCAAGTAGCATTTGTATATACTGGTATGCTCTTGTTGTCATTTCCATACTTTCGGATATGTTCTCTTTCTACCCTGTAAATATTGGTAAGTATGTGTAATTGGTATACTTTGTAACTTCATTGTTTTCAGAGTTATATGGCACAGGCCTTTCGCAATTTACTCTTTTTTGTTTGAACAGCTACTAAAAATTGTTACTTGTTAACTCTCTATCATTGTCACTCTTGTTATTTATTGTTCTATTCAATTTGTTTAATCAAAATAAAATATCGACTGTTTTATATCTATTGTCTCTAGAGACTGTAAGGTGCAGATGGTACGAAACGGATTTAAAAAGTTGTTTTGCTAGACACATACAGCACATTAATAAAGTGCATATGCCAAAATGTTTAGTTTTTATACAAAAATACTAAAAACTATAATACAAAATATTAATTCTTTATTCTATAAACATGTACAGAGTAACCATTCACCTTTATCCATATGCAATTTTCTATTACTACATTACGGTTAAATAATAAGAATTCCAATGTTCTTTATTACAATTGGCCTTTCTTAATTTTATTGTAACATCTTCAGACGGCTTGAAAACTGAAGATAAAGATTCCAGAATTATATACAATCTGAAAAAGAGTGCTTTAAAGAGGATTCCATATAGATGTTTATAAAACTTAGAATAAAATAATTATAAAAAAGGTCCTCTGACTTTTTTAACATACCTCGTACATGCTTGAAAATTAGTTTTTCTTGTTTATAAATGAAGTTGCTTACCATTTTGTATTTGTTCATTATATTCATATATTCCTCGGAAATGTAATCCAACCGTTTATGGTCAACCATTTTATCTCCTTGTGTATACTGTATTTTATTTTCAATGATTTTTTAATGCCTAGTTCCTCTACTTTCACTACCGCTGTCATACAATTTTTATATTTAGTCCATCCATATTAAATATTATCCCAGAATTAATTAATTATTTTACCAAGATAAAATTTGCTGACACAGGTGGTATGTAAAAAAACATTGAAAATACCTACATTTCTATTTTCTTCTATCATTTTGACTTTCAACTTGATATTACATTTTGTTTCTCATCAAAATTATCTATTATTCTCCATCAAATTTTTTCATCTATCAAAATATTGATGTGATGAATCATCTGACATGTCCACGAATATTAATTCATAATTCATATGTAACTAATACTTTCTATGCCTTTCTCTTTTATCTGGTATACATTAAATGAATATTAAACTTTATTTTTGATTGCCATACTTGCCTGCCCACCTTTATGACTCTTCATTTTTAAAGTTGCTTTGTAATTGGTGATATCCTCCTAATCCTAATTGATTACGTTTATTTCTCTTATAAAAGCATTGTTTCACCAAGTCGTTAGTTCTTTGACATATAAAGCTGATTTTATTCCTATTGCATTTCCTATTATTTCCCTGTAGTGTTTTACATGCTTTTCGATCTTGTCAGGCATTTGTCTTATTCTGTGTTCTGTCACTTTTTTTCTATCTTATACTACTTTTTCCTTCCAATAGAATTTGTTTGTGCTTCTCATATCATATATTTTTCTGCTTTTTTAAGACTTATAATCTTTTCTGGTCGGGAATTTATTTTGTGCACCACATGGTATCCAATTTCTTTTTAACATGATCCAACAATGCATTTTTATATGGCTGTGGTTCTGGTTACGGTCAGAAATATTTTGATGCTTTCATTAGTTTCCATTTTTACATTTTTTAATCTGAATACTATATTTATCTTTCTAGTTTGTGCATAGTTTTAGTACCAACTATATTTTTAAGTGTTCCAAACCTTCAATTAAGAATGTATAAAAATCATGTATGTACTTGAGTTTAAAGAGAATGGGAATAACATATTGCAGACAAATTTTATTGTAGCATCAAATAAATAAAACGAAATATATTAAGAAATATGATTTTTTATTGTTGCATAATGTTATGTTGTCACAACACGCGGGAGGAATACTGCCGAAAAAGAGGGTGGAATCTTCTTCGGATCCAGAGGAAAACCAAAGTTGTCTAAATTTTGTGTTGTATTGAGGTAGACGATAGCGAGTCGAAGGTGGAAAAACATGATAGAGGTTTAAATTTGATGTTGACGGTTGCGTGGTTAGGATAATTCTACTCTTCTTTTCAGCTGATTTCACACCACGTTCGCACTAGCATTCTTGGCATTATGCCACGTTCACACCTGCCTTCTTACACTATTGACAAACTAACTTTGGATGCTAGTACCTTGACAACGGTTTATACCTTCCCCCTCCTGACATGTAGTATTTCATACCTTGTAACTCAGTTTAGTGAGTTGTATACGCCCTATCATTTGTGCGCAATAATTTAGAAACACCCTGTATATGGACACGTGATGATAAGAGGTATCAATGCAACTTAAACAAATTCATATTAGTGGAACATCTTCAAGTTTCATTTATTATATGTATATACTCATAGTACACAGATTATTTAGTGCAAAATTCAAAATAATATTTACATTTTTGTAGAAGTAAACGATACTAAACACAAAAATCAACAGTTTGTCGATGGACAAAAATACGTGGAATCATACTAACATTTGTTAGAAATTAAATAAGTAGTAAGATTAATATTTTATTAAGTTCAGTTCAAGTTATATATTAATTTTTCGATCTATTTTTCATTGACGCTTTTGAACGTTACATGTAAGCATCTGAAAAAACTGTTTTATTGTTCTATTTATTCAGTGAAACCCTCACATCTAATAAATCTCATAAATTCTCAATGGGGTTGAAGTTGGGACTTCATCTCTCCTTCGAATCCTTCAAAGATTGCTTGATTTTTCTTCACAGTACGTTCTGAATCGTATTCTTCTGTTGCAGTAGAGTATGATTTTTGGGATGATTCCTTCATGAAAAGTGAAAGTAATGTGATTGTATTTGTTGTAGTTGATCTTAATTCTTCGATCTACCAGCCATTTTTCCATCAAGCTTATGTGATCTTTTAATATTTCAACTACTACTTGTGGACCTTCGCATGTTGCTAATATTCTGGTGTTGCTGCGAATGTATGTGTGGTATTTGGTATTGTTGGGATATCTGCTGTGTATAAAGTGTAAAGCACTGGACTCAATACACTTTCTTGTGGTACTCCAGTCTTTATTGCTTGAACATTTAAGTTCTAATCTTTTATTTTTACGTAAAATGTTCTATTATTAAGGTAGGATTTTAATAATTGGTAAAATGCGTCTGGAAATTGCTATTCTATTATTTTTAATAACTGTCGTGCCAAACATTACCGAACGCTTTCTCTACGCCAGAAAAAAAACATGTGCAGTGTTACACTCGGGGCGTATTCGTAAATAAACAGGCGACGAAGATGCGTCCTAAAGTATAATTTACAATCACGCAGCTAGCACAGAGAGAGAGAGTGAGAGAGAGAGGGGGGGGACGTTTCCCGAAATCTCCTTAATTTTTACGGCCTCCATACCTGGGTCATAAAACACCCGGTGACCGCATGCGACGCAACAGCTACTTGCGACTTACCATCATAAATCACTACAACGACGAGACAAGACGAAACTAGACTTCGACAATTTCCCACCTCAAGAAGTAAAATAAACACACCCATGACCAATAACAAAATACAGCTTTTCTCCACGTAAAACTGCAACTGACTAATACGAAAAAACCCGAGGTTACATAAACTGAAACGCGACGAGGACCAGCAGAACGCTACGAGACGACTAAACGTTAAAGATCCAATCATTCCATCAGTATTTGTACCAACAAAGTTCAATTTGTATAAAATAAAGTAATAGTCATTATCTCTCGCCTTGTCATCTTCCTTCGATCGGGACAAGAACCTTTCCGTAAGTTGTGGCAATGTAACATGCAGTATTTCTGACTGTCAAGAGCAGACATAATTTTATTAATTAGCCTGTATACCTGCTCTGTTGCGGCGTGCTTTTCTCTGAACTCAAAGTAGTGGTCTGGTATTAGTTATTTACTGTTGATTATTTCCATAATTCTGATTTAAGTAATGTAAATATTTTTTCAAACATATTAAATAATATTAGCAGAAGAGAGATGGGTCTGCACGAGGAAGACTCGTTGGGAAGCACTGCACTCTGAGTATGGTGTTGTAAATTATTGTTATTATTCTAATGTTCTAAGTTCTTTAATGATTCTTCCATTGATTAAGTCAAATCCCGGAGTATTATTAATTGTTATTGTTGAGATCATTTGTTTTATTTTTCTGCTTGTAGTGTTGAGTATTGTATTGTTTTGTCCCTCGTTATCAGTGTTATAATTTGTTGTCATTATTGTTGTTACTTTCATTGTTACACTGTTTGGTTGGAATGTTTGATGAAGGTTTTCTGCAAATGTTAAAGCTTGTTCGAAAGAAGTTTTCTTATTGCTAGTGTCGGTACTATTAGTTTTCTTAATCTTTTCGTTGCCTCCTACAGTGAGTAGTTATTGTCTTTGTTTGGTGTATCCGAAATCTATTGCTGTTCCATACTGCTATTTTGATTGAATTATTGTGAAAAGTTCCATCATGAAAATTCTTTGTTGAATTTGTGTTGTTAGCATGTTGGTTATGAGTTCTGTATTTTTTGAACTGGGTATTTGAGTAAGTGCCGGATGTTTGATGTGGTTATTGTGTATTGCATTTAGCAGTTTCCTGTGTATAGGACCTGTTGCTTATATACTGAAACTGATTGTGATTATAGGAGGGAGTTAGTGTTGAACTGAATACTGCAATGTGTGGTAGGTGATTTTTATTTCTTGCGGCTGAGGATTTTTCTGTCCTTTCCCTCAGAGTAAGAAACAGTTTTCGTGGTAACTCCTTTCTTATTATACTGCTCTTGTAACTTGCAGGATGATTCCCTTCGCAATTTCTGCAATTTACATTCTATATTACCTTGCTACACAGACGTATTAGGTGATTCTTAAATTGTCTCATAGTTGGCAGCCAGGGTCTTTTGATAAAATTTCTAGTGGAAGAGAAAATTGTCCCTTGGAATCATGAATTTTGTAAATTTCCTTGGTGTGGTTGGAAATTTGTGCTCTACGTATTGAACCATTTGGTGAGTGGTCACCAACTCCAGGGCAAATTGTGTTGTTGTTGGGTCAGTACAGGAAAGCCACACTATTATTCACTCCAAGCGAAAAAGTTGCAGATAAAGTAGGAGTGGGAGTAAGGTCCATCTGTAATGAGAAGAAGGGCTTTTTTTGCTGTTTTTTATACTAACTTACTGACACTTTGCTACGTACATTGCTTCAATTATGGGAAAACAAATTTAACTTGAATTCCATGAGACAATACATAGCCTTATTTGTAAATAAACCAAATATTACTAAATTAACTCATAAATTCTTGAGTGGTCCTTTGAGAAATGCACAAGTGCAATACGTAAAGCCACAAATCACGAGGCATGTGTTACGGAGCTAATCAAACATACATAATAAACGTACAAAGAATAACCCTAGCCATGGACACTTAAGGTTTTCTTAAAGATGTTTATAATTATACATGTCTTTTAAATTATTTTTGTGCATTAATGTGTATAAGAAACCTTGAATATTACAATGGAAGAAATGAAATAGTCACAATCAATATATTTACTATAAAAAATGTGCAATAAACTTGCACCTAATATCTTCGCAAAACAAAAAGTGGCCTCTATCGTCGGACAGTTTAAAATAATTGACAGTTTTCGTAAATACAATTATCTAAATATTGAGAAATATTTAACCAATTTCATGAACTAATTTGTAATGTTTGAAACATTGAATCCAGTCCTTATGATTACATTTTAAACAAAATTATACATGTAATTTCTTCAGTGACAGATTGGCGAACAGTTTATTGACACTTTGCACATTTTGCCAGTTTAATTAAATGTTTTATTCATATCCTCTTTTTTATGACATATAGTGTTTCATATGATGTACCACTGTCCAGGAATGGGGAAAACAGATGTGTCCAGAGTTCAGGGATAGAACAAGCCAAAAATAATTAAAATTGTTGAACAATTATTGTGTATATGCGTATAGTTCCGTCGAAGCAATCTTAAAATAGCATTTACCAAACTATATGAAAATCATTTTATAAATATATTCATTACAAAAACATAATATATATTAATCTATAATACTTTTCAAATTATGTAACGCAGTGCGTTTTCATTGTGCGCGACAAAGAATGTTTTTCTCTACTAATTCGTTCAATACTGAGACTTGTCAAAACCAGAATACTTTTTATTATGTCCAATGTTAGGTGCTGTTCGGCGTTACGAGGAATCCGTCTACATCATTTATTGTGTTTATTCTAATTTTAACATATCATGGTGTATGTATATGAATCAGGAGTAACACCCGAGAATATAAGAAAACTAATAAATGACTATGTTTATTAATACTAGAACAGGTAATGTTTAAATAAAAAGAACTAGGTAAAAGCAGCATACAACTGTACAACTTAGTAGACAACTAACGAAGGCCAACGTATGACTCACTCTGTTAAACTCTCTTTTCAACGTTCGCACTCATAAATCATTCTTTCCCTAGAATCATTCTTCTAACTCGCCCTCTCAAGAAACTCTGAAACACATCTCATCAAGATTCAAGTGGAAACCTTAGACCTGCGACATTGCGCAAGCTAATTTCCCTCGAAAGTTACTGCCTTCCTCCTTTATGGCCCTTCGACCACACTCAGCTAAAAATATCTTAAACTACGTTAAAATCCTAGAAACTATAATGTATTAGTTATACTTCTGTAACTTTTATAAATTATATTACAGCTTACTTCGTTACTCTAGATCCTGTTTAAAACAGTCGGGTTAAAATGATTCAAATGTTAAAAAATATATCGATACAAAAATATAATCTATTGTTATTAAACGTATTTCGGACAATTTCAACTTTTTAATTCTATGTTTAACAGTTATTCTAGATTTACAAAAATAAATTCATATCGCAGCGATATATGGGATTTATCTTTTCTTAATTTCAACGATGTTCTACACGTTCATATGGTGTAAGTTGATTTATCTCGTTTGCTAAAAGAAAGTAATATCGTGATCTTCAATTTGTTCAGTATACAGGGTGAGGCATCTATCGCGATCACCTCGAATAATTACTTAAAATTACAGTTTATGAAAACGTTGAAGCGTGGGACTTAAATAGCATCAGAGAGCACACCTTACAAGGTGCGTGCTTTTTTGTGGGTGGACGTGTTTTAAAGATTTCAGGGTCACCTTGATTTTTTTTTATGGAATGACCTACTTTTTATATAATAGATCGATAGAGTATCAAATTCTGAGTATAAAAGTGTCGACCTTCATACGTCCTAAGCCTGATAGTTAATGAGATATTAGTAATAGTTTGATCCGTTTATCCCTTTCATAGTTTTATCGTTGTTATCGTTGTTATCGTTGTTATCGTTGTTATCGTTGTTATCGTTGTTATCGTTGTTATCGTTGTTATCGTTGTTATCGTTGTTATCGTTGTTATCGTTGTTATCGTTGTTATCATTGTTATCGTTGTTACTGTTGTTTGCACGATTATTTATCACGATTATTTCTATTGCTATCGCTTTTGTTAATTCTATCTTCAACGTTCCTTTGATACTAGATGCATTCTTTTGATCATTTTAAACAATCTTTGTTTATAGATGGCTAAATGAAATGGTCGGTAACAAGTTTTTTTGTTGCTTAACTATTAAAAACTATACGCCTAAATTTGTCTGAAATATATATAGTCGAATGGTATTCGTGGAGGTATCGCAATACAGTTCTACTTCTGTTGTAGGTGTTGGATAGTGCATCTTTTTTAATTTTAAGAAAGTGTTAGATAGCAAGAGACATTGAAGTTCTTGGTCTGTCTGCTGTACTTTCGCAATTTTTGTGATGTCAACACATGTTGCGTTAGGAAAATCTTCTACGCGTGACAGGGCACCGCCTGCTATGATATTATTTTTTCCGGCAATATGCCGTATACCGATTGAGTGCATTTTTCAGACTGCCGTTGAATTATCTATGAGCCGTTTATTTTTTATATCGATCAGTAAACCGTACTTCCGCGGAAAGTCCACGCCCTTAATCGATTTTGAGAAGTCCGTCATAACAAATTTCCATGTGAAAACACGATGCAACCCGAGGTTTAGGTGCAGGACAATGTCGACATTCATCGAGATGGTCGACCCGATTACTGCATACGGTGTATGGTGCTATTGGGCGGACGCCTTTTTAGTAATGATCACGGACAGACGCATATATTGGCGCCTGTATCTATCGTAGGCGAAGCGACTCTGGTCGAGCGTTGCGAAGAAAAGAAACTTCAGAGAATTGATTTCACTTAAACTTTAGTGTACAAAACTTGCTACGCAAACTGACAAAGGGTCGCGTAAATATCACTTGTTTAAAAACACTGTTCGCCATTGCAGATTTTCCTCAGTATTTACAAGATCTAGCTTAAGGGGGCCTTACACTTTCTCGGTCGAAAATTTTAACAATTTTTGTGGGACTGATAAAATAATGAAAAAACATCTTTTGAGTCCGTAATTTTTTTACTAAATAATGAAACAGTATATACATATATCTATATATATTTTACAGTGTGACTTTATTATAACGACTTTGAAAAACACGTCTAGCTCTTTCAAGTTCCCGAATGCGAATGATACGGAACACTCAAAAGTAAGGTGGGGTTCGCTTTTCTTTACAAGATCGTGTTTGGCCTTGCCAGGAGAAAAGTATCTTGACTTCGCGTGAAAAAATCCAGACACATCTGGTTGCCTTTCTATCGCCTTTGTTTAGGCTAAAGATACAATATATGAACGTTGGGCATTTTTGCTTTTGCTAGCTTAGCATTAGTAATAATTCAACAAACATAATGTCCAAGAGAAAAAAATTTTTAATGCTAACGATGAACTCTAATGAAGGAAAACGAAGAGCAAAAGTAAGAAATTTTCAAACGTGATGCGGTACTATTTTCTGTTGTCCGATCAATTTCAAATCTTATGCAGATTATTTTTTTATTCAGTCTGATAATTGTAGGGAGTATCCCCCAAAAAAGGTGGTCGGATGATAATAGTGCATCTTACTCCCCAGTTTTTAACTCTATCGCCATCCGTTCCCACATCATTCTAAACCTGTTTTCGTGTTTTTCAAAAACTGAAATTGATCAAACAGTTCAGTGTCCGACTGCTTGCAAGCATGGTATAAGTTTTTAAAATTTGTTACGTATTCCGATCGACCAAGGAGTGGTAGACTTCGTAAAACGACGCCGAAAATGGTTCGACGCGTCGGAATAAGACAACGATCCGAAACATATATATATATATATATTGTGAGAAAGATATTGTGAAAAATTTTGTTCAAGAAGAGAATATTACTCTTCTACCGTCACCGCGCAGTCACCCGATCTAAATCCCATTGAGAACTTGTGGAGTAAAGAGAGCAATACGCAATTATAAACCAACAAATTTGAACGACTCGTACTCTACAATAGAGACGGCTTCCAAGCCGTAATATTACAGTAAAGTAACGTGAAAAATGAATAGATTCCATGCCAAAAAGATTCGGCAGAGTTTATAAAAAATGATAGATTTTGGACGGAATACTAAATATTTTCATTAAAATCTCTCTCCTTGTATTTATTTTTTACTATCATTGTTGAATTCCGGGTTGAGAGAATTATTACAACACTTTTAAGATAAACTCGGAGACTTTATTATGTGATGATCAGTTCCGCACGCAAGTACAAGTAATGTCGTTCTCTATGCCTTGTGGCAAGATGCATCTTTATATATATATATCGAGTCAGGGGGTGAGTAATGGAAATACAAAGCCTAGTGTAAGGGCAGAGTGCAGAGGACAGGATGAGTCAGTAGGTACAGGAGACTAGATGAGCAGGCGTTTGAATAGTGTGATTAGGATGTTTGTTGCCGGATGATTCTATGTGTTTATGGAGTGATGAGATGTTGCTGTTGTCGATGAGTTGGTCTTACAACATTATTCTACAGTCTTAAACTTTTGTCAATGGAAAGAAGACGCAGATTCACTTTCTTTTTTTTATATTCTGCCTAATATGTTCAGAAACAAAGTACACATTTGTTTGTAAAGATGTAAACAAATGATTAATTGGTTGCAATAAAAAAAGAACATTGTATTTACGTGTGTAAACGGTTCGCCCTTTTGCGTGTCGATACTTGGGAGCCTGAGAGATAGTCCAGGCTCATTGACAAATTTATGACCAAGGGGACCACCATGACCTGGGTTACGTACGCCCTCGTCTGAAGAGTTTTCCTTTTTAGAAAAGCAGTTGAGGAAAAGCAGTTAGTCGCCGTTCCTCGTTACAGCCACATCGCGTAATAAATATATTTAACCTGACTACGAACTTAGTTTTTATTTTAGTAGCCCTACACGTGTTTTATAAGAAATCAATAATCTCTTTTTTTGTTCTTTTCGTCTGAAACTTTTGTTCGCTAAACGATTTGATGTGTTTGTGCGTTTTTCCTTCAACACATGCAAAATAAGAATCCTAAATATATGTATATAACTCGAAATCAACTTCCATGCACAAGTTATGTCCGTGAGGATTTCGGAGTCGAGCGATCGTTACTTTGGTGGGGAGCTCGAGCAACAGTCGATGCATTAGCGAAAACCGGTGCTGGATCGGAAATAATTCTGGCACGGTCTGCAGTGCGCCGCTACTCCGAGGGTTAAAACTAACCACGTGGAGCGAGAAATATTCGTTAAAAACAATTGACTATCGCATTGCGTGGGACCACACACATAACTGCAAAACGATGTAAAATTAGAGGACGTAATTCGGGGTCCCACTGTATGTTTTCCAGACAGCATCGGCAAGGGAAAGTATTCATGTAATGCTGTGTAAATAAAAACGAACAGAACCATATCGACCGTAATAATATATATATATATATATATATATATCTACAAGACGCACGATTTTAGGACCATGCTTAAAGGCTACGTTAAAATGTCTCGTTGAAAAAGGCGCGAAGCATGCGATTACTCGGCTCGGAATCAAGGCTCTTAAGGACGTGATCCTCGACTCGATTTCAACCCTGCATCGACGGCATCTTTATCGCCTTCAAGGGCTGTGACGCATTATTCCGTTGATCGGAGTTGACCCGATCTTCCGGCGTCAGGTTACATCTGTTGTCGAGGTAACTCTGAGAGTGTGTTTCAAGGGAGGAAGTCTCGCTGGTTTTGGAGCACGAGTTTTTATTTAGTTGAGCTGAGTATAATATTTGAGTACAAACGTCGTAATGTTGCTCGTCTAAAGAAAAACTGCCTCCTCTTTTCCGTTTTTCCTCCGTATTTAAAGGATTATGTAAAGGAGTGTGGGAAAGGGAATTTGGGAGAACTGAGGGCTGCAGCGTTTTTTTGGGAACGTGGCTTTATAATCTTGGAATTCCATCGCGGCAGTCCCTGAATTTTTGGAAAAGGTGAATTTTGTCACCGGATGCATAAATTTGGTATCTAAAAGGAAAACTGGACAGTTAAAAGGAAAAGGGGATTTTCAGGATACATAATAGGTGCATAGACAGAAGGTTGTTTTAGGTTCGGAAAAAAGGCGGAAGATTGGAATGCAACCTCGGAAAAGACCTCCACTTGACAATCCCCAAATGAGATAAAAGGGGTATGTGGTGATGCCTACCACGACACATCCGGATCATGCACCCCGGCGCGTGTGTTTTCTTTCGTGACATCGTCACGTAGGCCAAGTTTTCTTACAGCTATGATATTTATTAAATATTTCGTCGTAAAAAGTATTTGAAGGCATTTTGTGAAAAGGGGGAAAAGAGAAAGAGCGGAGTGCGCGTAGTCAATTGGGCGACCTTTGCGTGACCACCTACGTTGGCACTTCAACGCAAGACCAGGTCATAAACTACGGTGCCTGCGTAAAGGGCAAAACTGTTGGAGCCTTAATGGAAAATGTAGAAGAAAGGGCCCGCTGTTTTAGAGCGCGAGGGTCGATATTTTCCACGACTAAAAGGGTTGCCGATTTGTCGCCTTCGTGAACGATCGCCTGAAACAGTGCTCCCGAGACTCCCAATACCAGTAAATTGAATACAACATAACGTTTAGTAATTCCTAAGCCATTCACCACGCTTGCCCTTCATCACGCTCCATCCTACATATTCATGTTTTTCATTCTTCTACGAAATGTACCATTCCAAACATTGTAAATAATAATAGAAGTGACAAAGACTAATTGAGAATAAAATAGAAAAAGGAAAAACAGATAAAATTAATTAAAAATGGTAAAGCATAGAAATAATAGGAAAATATTTATCTATTGAAACAGAACGAAAAAAAATTGATTCCGGACGAATTTGAATTGTTGGTACAGTAGTAAAGTATTTAAGTATCTCTCGAAACCGAAAAAATTACATGGAAAATATCTTTTTACATATTAAATATTGATGAAAATTACCAAATACGGATCGGCTTATTTGTGTTCTGGATTCATTAAGCAAAATTTTATCAAAATCGATGTGGTACTCACTGTAACGCCTCCTTGTGAGATTAAATGAGGTTCTATCAGTTACCCACCACAAAAATGGAGCCGAAAGTTAAGACAATAGAAACAATAACAAAAATACGTTCCTAAATAAATTATAAACACATTGCTATGAATACAAATAATTTTGCTCCTGAAATCAGTGTCACAACGGCGTTTTTGAGACAAAAGACTTGGCCCCGAATGTTGAAACGGTTAAGAACAGGAAGATTGGCCGATTTGGCCTTTTTTGGCGGCCGAAAGTCAATTTCAAAAATTTCTAAATGCCTAAGCTATAAACTTTTTGCTCCCGAGATACTTGAATATGCGAGGAATAAGGTATCAATTGTCTTTTTTTCATTCGTGCACTCATAAACTCGTGTGCTTCATTGAAAGTTGGGAGTTTTCGTTGCACACGATTTGCTCTTTCAATTCTTCGAAACATTTTCGTCTGTTTCAAAGACATTGTGTATACTTATCATGTATCTTTGTGTCATTATTTATATTTAAGCGTGATTTATAATCAATAATATTTCTTAGAACTGTAATACTTCATATATGATTTTATTATATTGTCCTGTGAGGTGCGGCATTCTTTCAAGCACTATTATATTCGGTAAAACTATATGTTTATTATGCATAAAAAAAGTTTTGCATATACATGTTTGTGGGAATGGATGTATTTGAGTGTGAGAAGAGATATATTGATGAGTGATGAATGTGTGTGCAATAGATGAATAATGCGACTGTGTGCGTGTGTGAGCGCGTTTTGAATAAATGTTCAAAGCATTGGAATATTCTAGACTAAATTTATTTTCTCTATATTGATTTTTATGTTAATAATGTTCGTTTTCTATTAATTTAGAATATTCCAAATATACGTGAAGTTAATGCATGGCAATGAAAGAATGTTCTAGAAATTGTGCGAGTAAGACAAGAGCATCAGAGTGTATAAATAGTGTGTGCGTTGTTTGATTTGTGGATTATTTTATTGTGAGTTGTTATGAAATAATTATACTGTTTCAAATAAAATTCTCTTTCTTCTACATACTTTAAATATGTACTTTTTGGTTTTAGAGCATTTTTCCTGAAGCGCAACACGAAGCGCTCGAACGCCCGGCCGTGGCCGTACGCTCGCATATAATTAATATTTATTAAGCTATTGTATATTATATATGTAGGATGGGTACTGTGAGTAGCAGTAGTTAATCGTGAAGAACTTATCAAACATATAACGTATTTAATGTAAAATATATATGTACTAGGGTTCTTCGCCCGATTCTTAAAACTAAAACATTCGTCCGACGCATCGTCCCAAACACTTCAGCAGGCACGAGGTTACACAGCACACTCACACATTCATACACACAACGCATATACACTCGGCCAACCTACATATAATTGATTCCAATCATATAATATTACCTATTGAGCTATTATTATTTATTATGTAACCCATGGGTTACATAATGTAACCCATTCCATGTAAATATGAATTTTTTTATATAAGTATATATAATTAACAATATTTAATATTTATTCATTTATTATATACTTTATAACTGATTATTATTATATTATGTTATCATATTTTGTCGAACAAATTCGATATATTGGTGTTTTTAATTTTGGCCGCCTAAAATGGCCAAATCGGCAACTGTGCATCGCGCCGGAGATTTTGCGACTACTATTTTCATGTAACTACTATTTTCATATTTTCGTATAATGCGATATATAACAAAGTTCAGGAATTTTTCGCATTTAAAGATGAGTTACGGTTATTTGAGCATTACAATTGTTTTCTTCGCTGTCATCAATTCCTCCTATTTCCTAATTCTTTTATTTTTCATACATTATAGAAAATATAAGTTGACATGGTAATACACGTTCGAAACATGTTATTATATACAACGCGTGACGTATTAACCGCGTTATACGGGAGTCTGCTGTGTTTGTAAACAAACTCTATTATCTGAACGTCGCCAAGGATTGAGCTCTCTTATTAGAACAAAGAAGATCACCAACATATTTCAATAAATAAGATGCTATTATAAAAAGAACTTTATGATTTGTATTATGAGAATACTTTTGATTGTGTTTTTGGAAAGGTTTGGGGGGGGGGGGGCACTTTGATAGATGCAAAGGTTAACAGTCCGTAATATTTTAACTATAATAGCGTGAAAAAGAGAACAATCCGAGCAGAAGATACGCTTTGTCTGAATAATGCTTTATAAACATAAACTAACTATCATGAAATAATTTTTTGTGGGACTAAATATCAAATTCAGTCCCGTGATTAGAACCGCACGTTCTAATCAAACGAAAATTTATATTGCTTCGCTGTAAAAGAGAAGCAAATATTTTGCATATTTGCAATATTCAATAATCATATCCATATTCAAATTTTTGGAAGAAGCCGGTGGATAAGTACAATAATATTATATGGGCTTCTTATTAAATTTTGTAATGTACTAGCTTTAGCAACGAGAAAAATGACGCCACATAGTGGTAACATTTTGTAACACACTAAACTTCATGTATTTACTTTTGTATACAGGATGTGTATACAATGTACATATAGTCTGGGTCTTGGGACTGTGCCGATTACACACAAGGTAAAAAGTCACAGGGCAAGGAGAATTGACCGCATGCTTCATCTTGGTTTTTCTAGGAAACAAATTGGTTAGTCAGATTCCTGTATCACCGAATTTCCGTAAATATTGAAAACTGCAACAAACGAAATTCAACGCTAATGTATCGTCGCATCTCACTCTGTCGCATTATGTTCCGTTTGCTTTCTTCGAAACAAGGTTTCATTATCGCAATGAATAATGCAACGTTTGTTTGACAATGCCCGTACAAACTCAACTCACCCGTTCCTCTTTTAAGCAACTAATTTTCTCGACCTCGTGATGTGATTTTTTTCGGAGGTCCAAACTTTAAAAAATATTTAATTTTGCAGGCAAGTGTGATATTATGAGAGATACGCGTAAAAGTTGATTTTTCCAATATTTAAAATTAAATGTTTTAATATAAATTCATGAAATCATATACTTTTGAACATTGAATTTTATGAAGCCCTTATGTACCCGTTTGTTGAGATAAAAATTGGAAGAATCTCCGTGATCATCTTTAAACATGTTTCTGTAACATTATATTTAAGTTTCCTTTCACTCTTAGCGAAAAGATGTCCAAATTCGTCAACGACTTATCATCTGCCCGCCATTCGTTAGGCCTGTGTCATATGATTACAAAATTGCGATTCACGTTGCACAGTAGAGTATTTGCTCGATTTGGGTGGCCAAATTTAAAGATATGTTTATATCGACTTTTCACAAGAAAATATGGAATGTAATATAATAATATACTATAATAATAGGCAATCATGTGGCATATGTATATATGTAGGGTTTTTCCAGATGAGTGACTGAGTGTGGGATGAATGGTTTCTTGTGCGTGCGTGCGGGCGATAGGTCATACTGCGTCGGATCGGCGCCGCGATGTTTGGTAAATAGTATGACTGCGTTTGGAAAATCTTGAGTGGCTGATAGAATGCGAGGAAGAGTGTCATGGAACCGAGCGACTGGACCGTGAGAAAAGCGTGTGCATTAAAAGCGACATTCGATGAGAGACATTTTGAGAGAGAGTTGGTAAGTAACCCTTAGCGAGTCAGCAAGTTATATTGAAATAAAGTGTTCTTCACATTTTTGTTATTGTTACTTAGTAAGTGTATCTTTTGTTTTTTCATTCCCTATCACGGCAACACGTGGGATTTTTAATAAATTAATCCTACATATAATTTCATATATTTATATATCATATACTACATTATGTAATATACAATAATATAATACAGAATACAGAATAATAGATCATAAATAATATATAATTGTTTAATTTATTCATTTCCTATGAATTTTCTATATTACTGAGCAAAATTAAAGGGTTAGAAAATTCCGGTTGAAAAATTGCTGAAATTGAAAATGATATTTTCTTAGAAAAGAATTTGTTTCGAAGTACACCTGACCCTCGATTTACGCGAATGAGAATCGCGTAAATAGAGCCTGTGAGTACAGGAGAAAACAAAATATTGAAGAGAAAAGCTGGTATAAATTTTCGAAATACATATTTATTTCACATAGCTTAACAAAAGAAATAATAATAATGACATTTTAGGAAAGAAAAGTATACTTTATTCGCTGTTACTAAATTCAGATCGCGTAAATTGAGATCGCACGCAAAAACTGCCGCGTAGTGTTCCAATTGACCGTGTAAAAAAGAGGCTCGCGTGAAAAAAGTCCGCGTAAATCGAGGATCAGGTGTATATAAAACTATATAAAACAATGTAATAATTAAGCTATATTAAACTTAATGACCTTAGTAAGTGGGTTTTCGAAACACTACAGATCGCGACGCGTGGCACGCGGTAGCTACATAGATTTGCGGCGCGCCGCGGTAAACAAAATGCTCTAGAACAAAACGGCGGACACACGCGGATGAGTTTATTTTTTATCAGAATCTCAAAACCTTACTAAATACAACAGTGCTCGAAAGAATGCCAGAATGCATTTTGATTTATGATAAAATCATTCGTGCAGTTGTAAATACAACTGTATGAAATATCGATAATGTATCAGTTATGTTAAAATGTGAACATTTACATAAAGATTCATGGTAAAAAGGTAATGAACTATTAAAGGCATAGTATATGCTTACACGACACGACACGACACGACACTGCACGACGCAACGCCAGAGAATCTTGTAATAAGCAGTTATAGTTTTTGTAGCATTTTTATAATTTACTTAAAATTGTATAGGCTTGATTTCTTGTTCAACTTTCGGTTTCATTTTTTATAGATTTTATATTTCTCGTTTCTATATAGAAAATGATGTACCTTTTGTAGCTTTAGTCAGTGTAACTGACTAAATTTTGCATATTTTAGTTTGTTTTCACTTTACATGGTTTTACATAGAAAAACCAAAATTTCGATATATGCAGAAAATATTCTGAAGAGCCGATTTTACCTGTAAATCCAGGGATAGATCTTCTATTCTTGAAATGTATAAAATGTGCAAAACACTAATTTTAAGATAAGGTTTTGTTCAGACTTTTCCAACACTTTCAATGCTAAAAATCATGTTTTTAGAGGTTTTCTCGCTATTTTATATGGTGTAATAATCAATAAGTGTGGTAAATCTCAATATATTCGAAGTTCCGTACTCGTGGAAAAGTATATGGTTTAATTAAAAAAAAATCATTCAAATCAATCGATTAGTTTTCGATATTTATTTCAGTAGTCTGAACAAGTTTTTTCTTCTGTAAATTCTAAACCAAGGATGTCGAATTGGAAGCTCTCTCTTTCTAAGATCTGTCTTCAGAGTTACCCTCTCCCCATACCTATGTACTTCCATGTATTAGCCTATTAAAAAATGCTACATAGAGGTTGCTTACGTACACAGAGTATCAGACATTGAGTGTAGACAGGTCGACACCCCTGTTCTAGATCGTAATCACCCGTTAAACATTTAGGTAAAGAAATTCTCTCTTTGACATAGAGGAAAGGCATTATATCTTTGGGATTAATGAAAAAACATGACATGTAATATTGTAGTATAGAATAATAATACGTTACACATGAGTTATTCAGAAATTCGAGTTTATAATAATTATACTGTACATAGTCTGAATGTTATTATACGAAAAAGCTAGGTGCCTAACTACAAGATTCATAAAGTGGAATTATTTTTACATATTTTCTGTAAGGCAAGTATATCTCTTGCCTTTCCATATTCCATATTCATCTTTACACTTCTCTTCCTACATATTTTCTCACTTTATATTTAGGAAAATCTTTATTTCAATAGTAAATTCAAATTTACTACATGTTACGTCAAGTGTACACGGACAAACATTAAACTCTAGTTGATATAAGGGGCGGATATATGTACAATTTACATACGCGACAGGACAAACGATATTGTTTTGATAGCGTAAAATAAATAAATAATTGTATTTTGCACCTTTTATTAACAAATAAATATGCACTTAGCGATCATATAGATGTTATATTTTTATGACGTAATATTTTTATTCACACCGCAAGTAACATTTCATTGTTTTGCAAGTTTATTGAGCGTTATGTTGCGAAAAATAGAAAAAGAAATACTAGTGTATTGAAAAGTTCTTTAACACTGACTTAAATCTTAATCGAAACTTTCATAAACATCGCATTGATAGTATTGATTTTATACAATTGAAACATAGAAACGACACAGAAGTATACAAAATTGTTACTCAACGGATTAATTTTACTCGTAAATAATTTAAATCAGAATAATTTGAATATACAATTTAAAATGACATATCGAAAAGAAACATATCATAGATGATATACGTATTATACGTATACATGATCATTCGACATATTCGTGTTGCGACTTTTTTTGGATTTGTATTTTTGTTTTAAATTCATCGGATAGAGTAGTGTCCTACTGCGTTTTCCTTTCAGATTCTTACAAAAAAAGCTCGAAATTAAAATAGCATACGTGCAATGTGAAACGACAAATATTTAAACAGAGTTTAAATGTTCGCAAACATCGATTATTTCGCTTAAAACTTCAATTTTTTCTAAATTGTACATCTGCCACTAAATCTGTACTGCGACCAACCCGCTCAATGACCCTTGATGATTCAAATTTTGCCGGCTATACACTAGTCATTTTGTTCATTTGAATTCATCGGTAGCAGCTCGTTGACAAAACAAACCATTATTTAAACGCATTTCAACGTTATATTTTTAACAGTCTTTCAATTATTCATTTGTGATTTACGATTTTATTACTGCATACTTTCTATGCACTCAAAACACTCTTTTCCACGTACACTCTTCTCGGGGGCTTACACTATCATATTTTCATTAAAAAAGTCACCCATTAAACACTTACAAATTACAATATATCACTGGATTGAATTGATGATACAAAAGTAAATGCTATTTCTATTTTTGTCAATCAGTAATATGGTTCGTTTGATCATATTGAAAAAATTTAATTTCAAAATTTGAAACAGTTGGTCAACTTTATTTAATTCATTAACAAATAATTAATTAAACATAAAAATTATTTGATGCCACTGGTTGAACATGATCAAACGCAACTGTTGGTAAGTACTGTACTTTCTTATTGCTTTAGGATTGATCATACAATCAAAGTAAATAGATAAATGAAACCTGGTAGAAAAACGTTCAATATTTTTTAAAGAAATTCGCATCACTTTTGCATTAACCCTCGAATACGAGATGGCTGTGTAGTACATTATAATTACCAAGTGTAAGGTCATTTTGACTCATAGTAAACATTTCAATAATATATATTTCAATATATATATATTATTATTATTATTATTATTTTGAAAAAAAGATTTTATATTGAACCTTTTTTTATTATATTTTTGAATAGGCACATCATCATTAATGTCAAATTCAGGTGAATCAATTTCACAACAGCCGACCATTACGTTAAATCGGTCAAAATGACCGAGCATGCAGATACCGAGGGTTAATAAAGAATCAGTACAATCAATTTGAAGTGTCGATTGCTAATGTAATTACAAATTATACTACCGGTACGATAAGCGTCGTCCGAGAATTTCCCTACTAACAGCAATCATTATTGGGTAGAAATTTAGAATTTCGATACTACAAACTTGCATAAATCTTTTTTACAATCATGAAACGCTCGAGCCCGTTAATACAAATGATTGAGAGAGCCCATGCTTTAATACATACCAACATAACAGAAAGATGCGCTAGCTTTCTATGAGATCATTAATAAAGAAGCGCTTCTAATGAAGAAACCAGTTGGTTCAGCCATAAAGTGTGATACTTTTATAATTGATTAATTACTATCATTACTAATAATCACCTGTACTCAATAATATACCTATTGGTGCAACATTAATTGGTAGGTACGACACATTCACATTTAGAAACAAGAAATACCTAGACAATTATAAAGCTACGATATTATTATATCATGTGGCTTGGATTAATCAATATTCATTGGGAACGCCATCATTGATCATGTTCGAGTTGACATTCGTTACATCTATCTCCCGAAACGCATTCACATATGCTTCATTGTTTAAATGAAATAAGTTTACACTAATACAATTCAAGTTTACCATGCTCTTAGTATGGACTTCGCTTCTTATACTTATACAAAAAGACAATGGATAATGGTTGAAATTTCTTAAGAAAAGCAAATAGATATTCCAAAAATATTATGGCTCACTCTTTGATATATTGTACGCAACTGTGAAATGTTCTCGTTAGTTTTCAATGAACCTCGTTGCATTTTCATTACAGTTATTTACACTTCCCAGAATTCGACCACTATCCTTTGACATTAAAATATTCTAATAGTCTCGTTAACGCATGTTTGTCCATTCATTGTAAATTTAAAAAATTATAACATCGCACCGTCAAGGTCTTTGGTGGCGCTTGGTGAATTCCTTACAGATACTACAAAAAGGATCGTATTTTTCGACAAAATTTTGTGCAGATGTGAGATTACAATGAAATAAATGATGCATTAATACTAATACTGTGAAATCATTCAAAATATTTGATAGCATTAATGCTATTATTAATAATCCGTTAACAATCCATCCATTTAACGAACCTTCGTTTAAATGACCTTCAAAATCAGCGTATCAATGTATACGCCACTTAAAAACACTGACGATCATAAAGCTTTCTCGGGAATATGACAATTTTTTTAAAGAAATAAGATAACTTACTAATTATGTAAATCGATCACATGCAAATATAATTAATCAAAATGTAACCTAAAAGCTCTTCGAAATACAAAGGCATTTATTGCCATCTTAATCGTGGAATTATTGTGTAACTCATTTTTATCATTTGCACGCAGCATTTGTTAAAAACAAATGCAATACAGTGAATTTTCACATATATATAATATACGATATACAAATATAAATTATTTGTCTTATTTTAAAAATGTCTGGGACACGTGGTAAGAAGTAAACGCTTCTGTTTTGTAAATAGACCCGGTCATTTTATTACACGCTAAGTTCATTTCGTAAACCCATTTTCTCGAAGGTTTAAATTGTTTCATCGTTTCTTTTTCTTAAACAGATTAGGTACAAGTCTAGTATTATGTGTATTCTGTAAATAATACACAATTATTCAACCGATTTCTTTTAATACACTGTGTTGCATTAGATTGGAAAAATCGGTAAACAACATACAACTAACACTTTAATTCAATACGTTACATTAAAAGTTACAAAAATCTTTGTAAGCAATTCATGTTTTGTCCATTAAGTTGATGATTACTGAATGGGAAAATGTTTCGTAGATAAATCACTGAGGTATATTTACAAATGGAGGCTAATTCCTTGATCGGGCGCAGGAAAATATCAGTTTCCTCAATTTTAACGACAAAAGTACAAAGGTTTTCGTTTTTCAGTATTTTTCCGCTTTTGGCATTCACTCGCGCTCCGATTGTATATGCATATATACTCCAGCTGTTTTTAGTATACCGATTCACTTAAAATCTAATAGATCTGTAGGGCATCATTGCAATTCAGATTACTAATAAGTAAACTCTCCGCGTTCGGACATTTTAGTTTTTTTGCCGACTTCAACAATACAAACAGTAAACTCCGTCACTTCCACATTGATCGTAATTTGCTGTTTCTTACTTTTCTATACCACTTTCAATGTTTATATTCACATATCTGCTGCCTTCTGTTACGTGAAACTGATTCGACCGCAGAGATATTGCGAACGTCCAAAAATTATACTCCGAAATTTACCCAGATTCAAGTACTATTTAGCAAATTACCTACTTTTATTACGAAGTCATAAACTAGATATTAATCGTTACAACTGTATGTGATACTCTAGATTACAGGCTTAAATGTACAACTAGAATAAATAATAAGTATTGGTAGATCAAGGACCTTTTCGTACTTTCCAAGATAATATTAACATTTCAGATTTATAAGTACTAAAGAGTTAGAATCATTAATACACAAAATTCTACAAGTTTCAATTGTTATAAATCAGTGATCTTTAAAATTGTAATACATCAATGTTTCGATACAAAATTCCTGTACTTTCAGAATTTTTGTTGTGAATACAGCATTTTAAAGTGTTTAAGAGAAATTTATAAATCCTTTACTGGTGTATATATTTATCATTGACGCTTTTGCTGCTTTATGATTTCTACCATGCAGTGACATAATTATCCTTTATTAATACTGATTTATAAACAACCATCGTACAAACTGCCTTAGAGAATCTACCGTGTTCGAAATAACGAATATTATTTGATATTTTCATTGGTGTATTAATGATTTTAACAACATACAATAAACAATTTGTGGCGCACAGCATTCAATACATGTTTATACACTTCATTACCCTATCTATTGTAGTTGCTTTTAAGGCTCTTAATACAATAATTGTGTTCATTAAGGTTATTGTTCTATTTAAATTTCATTTTCACACAATCATGTATAAAGAATTCATTAGAATAAAAATTTGATGTCTTTAAAATATACATTACACGATAAACATAGCTTATCTTTTAATTCCGTAATATACTTCTGATTTTACCATTACTCTTTATTCCCCTTTCACTAAATCATCCTTACTCTAGTATTACTCAAATCATTTTTTGCATTGATGGCGTTTTAAAATTAGTCCAGATTTAATGTTATGTAGATTTAACTTCAAGATAGCTCTTTCTTTATCTAATCGGATAAAATCGCATGATCTTAAATACCGTATACTAGGTACTTTTCAGCTTTCTTGAAGTTCTTAAATGAATATATAGTTGATATGAATAAAGTGTTACCACAGTTCAAGCTGCATTATAACATTGTACACATACTTGTACACAATGACTTCCGTGCTACATACGAAAAATGTTGTCAATGAAATTAAAATGAAACCTAGAAACTACATTACCTCCATACTTTAATAATATACAATGCCCGTTGCGGATAAAAAGGTAGAATATTGACGATATTTTCCATATGGAACAGGGTTGTATAATGTGCACATAAATATAAAGAACAGAGAAAAGTATGTATCATTTTAATGTTACTTTTAAACAACAGCTCACTATTCTATACATAAAACCTGACACTACTTATTTGGCGACATTCATCTGCAAAGGGTTAAATGTAAGCTGTTAAATTTTTACAAAATAATAATAATTCAGTGACGTACTATTTCTGAGAACGATGCAACGTTATACATTTCAGTTTTAATGATTTACAATTATGCAAACAATTCATGAAGATTCCTTCTGAAATGAATATTATAATTACTTTAAGAAATTCCAAAGATTTATATTAAATTCATAAGGAACAAATATGACTTACTAATGTGGCACATTCTTTTTTAAAACTTTCAAAATATTTTATAACACTGTGTCTCTTCGACTTGCCACGACTTTGAATTTTATTACGATAAATTCCTATCTTATTTTGGCTATTGGCTTGGAGACCTTGATAATAACAATTTCAAAATCATTTATTTATTTGCATCTCCCTGATACTTAATTACTTGACGTGACCAATTTTTACAATCTTAGAATAAATATAATAGATGCGATAAATATATTTATGTAAAATTGTATGAGCATAAAGGTAAATGTGCTTAGACATGACGATTATGTAGGATGTATACAAATTATGAGTAAAGGGGTAACATGATTCTACACCTTTAGATCAATAAAGATTTGATTAAAGAAATGACCGTGTAAATTTGACCTTGTTTTTGGATTTAACGTCTTTCTCCAGGAAAACGATTGAGTTTTGACCTTTGGTTCCTTTGAGATTTTTTTCTTCGAAACGAGTAGAATGTACAACATTGCAATCAGAAAAATTGACCTTGAAATTCAAGTTCAAGGTTAATTATGCACCGATATATTTTTAATCAAATCTACACCAAAGTTCAGAGGTGTAGAATCACGTTACCATGCTCTTTACACATTACTTGTATACACCCTGTACAGTGTGTACGAAATTAATGGTCGTAACTTCAAAGGTCAAATCTATATCTATGAATCATTGAAATTTTATGAACAAAAGCTTGCTTAATTCTTTATAACATTCAAAATCAATATTAAATGTTTTTATGCCCATGCATTTAATTCGCCTGGAGAAGAAAAGATACAAAGAAGAAAAACCAAATTCGCAAACAAATGGTTTGAGAGGTATACTTTAATAAAATAGAAACGATTTGATTGAGTAGAGTTATAAATAATAATTTTTCACGTTTAAAAACAATTCTACAGAAATTTTCTGTTTTTACAAATTTACAGATTCAGAGGTGTAAATATATTCTATGAAACCAGACCATCAATTTTATGTAGCCTTATCAATACACCCATATCAATCCTTTCTTGACGCACGATTTATAAATCTCCACATTTTTTCATAAAAGAAAGAAACGAATTCCACAGGTTATGATAACTCTACATATAAATCAGATAACAGTCTCCTGAAAAGCGATTTACACAATTATGAATTCGTGCTATTTTTTTTTTGTATTCTAAAAATGCTAAAATGTTACTCGTTTCCTAAAAATTCATTTTTTAAGAAAAATAAGCGTAATATGCACGGCAGCTGATTTATGTGTTTGAATGTCCGTTTATAGTTTCCACGGCGAAATAATCTACCAGTCAGGTTGCGTAGGTCTTAATCTAATTCGAAACATGATTAACTAAAAGCACCTCTTTTTAAACTTACTCCATAAAATATTAAATGTAAAAAGTCTGTCCAAGACCCAATCGTGATTATCTTAAACAAAACATTAACGAAATAAGCGAACAAAGCTCAATGTAAAATCGTTCGGTGTAATTTAGGTATTGAGCAGACTTATTTAAATGTATATAAAAATTGGTCACGTAAGAAGATTCTCTAGGATTTAAGCAGTCTAGAAATATCCACATGCAAGATATGATGATTAAACCCTTATGATATACGTTGCATGTGTGCGAGGAAAATTAAAAAAAAAATTATGCAAAGTACATAACCCGTTTTGTATTTGCATGAACTGTGATAGCTCTTGCCATTGCACCTGGTGTTCTATCTTCACTGCAGCCTGATTGGTGAGAACCTTCTCCACTAAAATAGAAACAATGAAAATATTTTCAATAAAACTGAACACTAAATATGAATTAAAATGTGATGAATAGACTGCGGATCTTCATGTAAATTCAAATGTTTAAGAATATAATCAGAGAAATAGAATTACAGTAGAAAAAGATTTTTCCTAATAAGTATTACATGAAACACAGTACTTTGAATATCTTATATATGTTTTCGTATCATGTGCATTTTGTGTAATTTTGTTGTGTCAACTTTCCCATAAATCCATAAAAATCTGCGGTTTAGTAATGAGTAAAGAGTACATATTCGCTGTTAACTATTAAGCAATTAATGTTCTAAACGAAAATCGACAAGAACGTCTAGTATGTATGTGTATAATTTGCTGTAATTTATTTATAATTAAAAACTTGAATGAATAAGTATGTTTGGATTTATTTCCAATAGCAAAACCTCATTAAATTTATCGTAACATGTTCAGGAATATATAATGAAAAATATTACAGTTTAAACTTTCACTATGCTCTGGTCAGTTTGGACGTACGTTTTCTGAAGAAAAATGACGAACATGTCGCTTTATATTTTTTATGATTAGGAACTGTTCTCCTTAAATGCTTAATATTTGTTGACAATTGATTCCAAGAAGTTATCGATCAATGTATATAAGCTTGTAATCGTCCTTTAAATAATATGATTGGCATATGCTCAGATCTGATTTTGAACGATCAAGAAGTCATGAAAACAAAGACATAAGCAAAGGCAATGAAAAGAAAAACTGGAAAACTCATTCTGGATGTGGATTTTTCTTCATATACAATTCATATCCGTAAAATCAATATTGCAAATTGGAAAAAACCGATGCGTAATATATACGTATATTTTGAAGAAAATAATTTTTAGCCATTTTGACAAAGTATGCAAATAGAAAGAACTATTTGTATCTATGTATAAAAAAAAAAAAAAAAAGAAAAAAAAGAAGCATTTTCGGGCGTATGTTTGTATATAATATAATTGTAACACCTTTTCATCACAGAAGTAAAAGTAGAATACGCTTTTTATGATTCTAAAATATCTTTTATTGCATCTTATAATGCAGTAATTATCAGTTAATGATTTTCGACACACATAGCTTTTAAAAATCAATGTGAAGAGCTCTATTTGTATACTGTTCCTAAAGACTACAATATTTCAATAATTTTTCTCGTATATGCGTGTGAATAATGAATTAATACTTATATTATAATTACAAAATCGTGTGCTATCTGAAAGTTTTACTTACCTATCATGTTCTTTTTCTACCAAATGATATCTGGCTCGGAATGCTACAAGATGAGCATAATATGCTGGTGCAGGTATACTGACAGACCTTGTACACCTAACATATGTATGACACAATTGATAAGTAAGAGATTGTAACTCGTCACTTTCAAAGTGATTATCGTCCCAAAGAACGTGATAATGCGATGGTCGTGAAGTTCCCTATGCCAAAAATAATTTAACATTTACACCATATAAGATACAATACAATTCAAACTATTATTAAAAGTTTACCTGAATTCCCTGATGACTACACAAATAGAAGTCAAATTCAGTTGGATGTGTAATACAAATATCAACTGTTGTACCTGCGGGAATATTTCCACTTCTTCCACTTTGTTCTCTTTTTTCTGCGCAAAATAAACGAGTATGGTGCCTTTTTTGTACTACAATGAATGTTACACCAGGTTTATAATCATCTTCAAGTTTCATACAAGCTTCGCGAATGGCAGTTAACTCATGCTGCAATACATGCAGAAACTGGCCTTCCGAGACACCATCTCGATAAAGGATTATTCTGTGAGGCTTATACCCTCCAGTGCTTTTATAAAATCTAACAAGGAGTTCCCTTGAAAAGAAAGGTAAATACATTATAAATGTGTGTCCGATTTTCATATCGCAAGCATTACTTAAGCAAAACCTTGCATGGAAAGTGGATTTTCTTACAAGAGGAAATAACTGTGCGACAATAATAGAATTCAAATTAACTTCCGATCCAAATTAAATTCACTACCGAGCAGTGAAGTTGACCTTTTTAAATTTTTCTATAAGAAAATTCAGATTCAGTTTGCGTCTCATTAGATCAATTTCTTTGATAATTTCTCAAAGAAGGATCTGTTATGTTTTTAATAATTGTAAAAGAAAAATGAAGGAATGGGTCATTGCGACTCATTTTATAGGTACTAGTGTTAAATATGAATTCGTACAGCTTGTATTTATGAAAATTGGAAAGAATCTACCTACATTAAAATTCTACTACTTTCTAAGGTTATGTGCATAATATTAAATTTTAATATTATTGTAACGTCGGATTTAGCACAGAAAATAAGTCCATTTGAAACGGATAATGATTGAATTAGAAGGGAACATATGAAACTTATACACGTCAATGTTAATAAATGAAAACCTTCAAGAGAATCTATTTAGCTTAAAAAAAGTACAGTTGCATTTAAAAAAATAAGTATGTTCACATGTTTTAAATACAGAAGTATTTCTAAAGAAGAGTAAAGTCACAGGCAAAAGGGTGATTTTGTTCAATTCTTGCTTCTACAATTCCTCTGCACTCGGCAAACGGTATAAAACAAAGAATAATTATTATATAAGATCAATATTATATAGAAACAAAGATATAAAAAACATCTTAATATTTAGCACGAAAAGTCCTAAAACGATTGATACTTTTAATAGTATTGTTTAAATAAATCATTTCATTGCTTTATTTGTTGTAATCGGAATCCTGATTTAAAAGAACGCAATGTAAAAATAATTTGTCCGATACCTTTTGGTTTCTGAAATACTCTGATAAATGTAGTTTTAATCCTTAACCAGAAATAGTTCTGAGAATTGTCTTCTACGTAAAGGATATAGCAGGATAAGGAGGCCAAAAGTACCCTTACACAGATTTTTCTTAAGGAAGTTTTCTTCCATAGCTTACCAATGGAAAACATTGTACACCAATGTTCGGCCCTCTATCTGAACCAAAAAGGTAGTTATAAGGTAAATTCGAATGATCAGTTTTTGTTCTATTTTCTCTATTTAATGGTACGTAAAAATTGTGATAAAATTCTGAAACATTTTTGGCATAGCAGTGTACGATTGAGAATTTTTGGAGATATTTTCGTTCCAAAAGGTAAAAATATTCATTACGATTCTGCTTAAAATGCATCTAAAAGTTAGTTGTCTAATATGTCCGCTAATGTAAAAATTAAAGAACTGCCACGCGATAGCTTCAATGCGAAATCTACGCTCTTCTACTTGTTTGGAGTTTTCTTTTTTCACGCGAAGAATTTGGAACGGAATAATCTCCAAAAATTCTCAGCTATACACTGCTATGCCAAAAATGTTTCAGAATTTTAACACAATTTTTATGTGCCATTAAATTTGGAAAATAGAACAAAAACTGATAATTCGAATTTACCCTACAATTATCCTTCTGGTTGAGATAATAGGCTGAAAATTAGTGTACAACGTCTTCTATTTGTCGACTACCAAAAGAAACGTTTACGAAAAAAATTGGTATGAGAGCACTTTTGACTCCATTATAAGAATCAGTTGGAACAAATTCGTTATTTCCTTCTTAATGTTCTACACCCTTAATAATAGAAGCATATAGAATGTTAATAGTAACGACAGTACAAGTGGCAGAACTTGAACTGTAAACCTTCTTATTTACCATGTTCTATTTTTCATTAATACAATAGAAAGCGATTTAATATTAGAGAATGAAGAAAATAAATTTAAATTGCATAAAATTTTCAAAAATTACTGTATTTTATAGAAATTCAGTTGAGAAAAGTAATTCGTTAGTAACAAGTAATGTATTAAAAAATCTGATTTGACGAATTTTAATTTAAATACAGTCAAAGATTCTGAGATTCTGAATACATCACGATCATAGCTCAAATACACATCTATTCGTTTGCAAAGTTTTTGATAACTTAACACTTTGCCGTCCGCACGTCTCGTAAAAATTTATTCGCTTGGCGCCAACAGCACTAATTCGGATTACTTCACTTGTCGTCAACAAAAATTTGTTGACGTGTGTAACTTATTGTTACCTAAACAAAACACCAACAGAATGCAAACGATACTAAAGTGCTGTCGCCGGCCACTGGGCGATACTATGTGTACAACACCACTGTGGTGTCGCCGGACGGCATAGTGTTAAGTAAAAGCACCTCAACTGTTAAGAAAATAGTGTTTGTATTTATATCATTCACAGATTAAAATGTGAGAAATTTTATGTTGAATATTGTTTGAAGCTATCGGGTGGAAGCCGCGTCGATTTATTTTCACCAGTGGATAACTACTTCTCAACAGATATCATAATGGTTGTTAATAATTTACAACTTTACAAATTTTTAATAATTTATTGTTAATCAACAAATTTGAATTTCTTTTGTATTTTGCAATAACCACTAGCCACGAAAACCAAATTGCTGGATCACCCTTAGTTGTCGAAGAACATGGGCTTTTGTAAAAACGATCGAATTTTTGAAGGAAACAAGTGTTACGTGAAAGCTAAAAACGATAGGCAGTTCAAATTAGTCGTAAAAATAGGAAAGAGTTGCCCAAGTATGTAGCTATAAAAGTTTTGAATATTTCATATCATTAAATACTTGTAAACAATGATCAAAGTTTAGAAAAGGGTAGATGCGCGTACTTTTTACGCACTTCTGTTAGATTTTTACAAAAAGTGGGTTGGTTAGCACGAATTTGCAATGCAGCATTGGATTCTGCAGACATTTCTGAAGAGTAAATCCCCGCAGTAAGCGTGAGAATAGTTTACATATCTTTCGGACAGGTTAAGAAAGTCTCCGTCGAAAACACACGTACAGAGGTTTGGTACTAGACGACCATCGCTCGCCAGTTACGGCGCATCAGGTCCGTGACTACGCGGTGTATAGATCTGGACCCCGGTCACTTCTTACATATACGTACGGGGTTTATTGCGTATAAACGATAGGGCGTGTAGAACTCACTAAACTGAGTAAAAATACCGCAGTGAACATCGGTTGAAAACTCAAGAACAACACCGAGTTATCTCGAAAGATATCAATGATACGAACAAATATGTCAAACAAAAGTTACAGGGTATGAAATACTACATGTCACAACAACTTTGGATGGTGATACCTTGATAACGGTTTACAGAAGAATTTCACGTCTATAGCTTGAAAACGTCTGAATATCAGCTTAAGAAATATGGAATAGAAAATATGGCGTTCTGCTTCTCAAATTAAGAATTGTGACGTGACCTTTGCAGTACGTTCCAAAGTCACGCCACAGTCAATTACCTCCCGCCGTGACATATAGTATTTCATACCCTGTAAGTTTTGTTTGACACATTTGTTCGAATCGAGTTCACTGATATTTTTCGCGATAACTCAGTCTTCCTGATTCGGTCTCCATACATTTTATGTCAAACTAAATCTATTTTTATCTCCGAAACTATTGAGTTTTTGACCCATGTTCACTGGGGTTTTCCTACTCAGTTTAGCGAGTTTTACACGCCTTATCATTTGTGAGAATAATATTTAATTTTCTTATAAATATTCATGATAACTATGATAAAGCTTCTCACAATCGTTCTTCTATAAATAGTTTAGTGTTTAATATGTAAATGCACGTTTAAACTTTGAACATCATTTACGAGTATTTAATAATACGAAATATTCAACATTTTTATACTTGCATATTCGGACAACTCTATCTTTTACGACTAATATGAACTGCCTATCGTTTCTAGTTTTCACGTAATACTTGTGTTCCTTTAAAAAATTCGATTGTTCTTAGAAAAACACATGTTCTTTTTTAAATCTGAGGGTGACCCAATAATTTGGTTTTCGGATTCTTATTTAGTCGTGGATAGCAAGTACTGTATTATTCAAAATAATTAACATAAAGCTATCATAGTTTGTACAGTGCAAAATCTGTTAATAGATTAATTGCAAGAGATTGCATATATTTATTAAAAGAAACACCGAATTTCAATAGTTATAATTATTCTTTACAATTTCTGCATTTTTATTAAAATAAAGTGCTTTATTAATCAAATTTTTGCAAGGATAAATCCATTATGTACAAACAAATACAGATACGAGGGATATTCTTATTTATAAGTGTTCGATTAATGTAATGGAATGAAACTCCTGATGCTTTCAAAGAGAGAACTGTAAAATATTATATAGACTCCGTTTTAAGGTACGAAAATACTTTATGCATTATACACAAAAAACATTCTCACGTGCCGTTTTACAGATTATAATTTATTTGATTAAAAAATAAAATTAATTGAAATTTCTGTTTTTACAAGCACAAATGACGAAAGATATTTAAAAGATCTAAAACGTTATTTTCTTTTATATTCAGTTTTACTATTTAAAACAAGGTTATTTTGCGATTTAGTCAACTTTAAATTCACATCAAAATAAAGAGAATCATTTTAGAATTTTGTTTTATATTTGTACGAAGAGAATTGCGGCTTTCCTATTCTTATTATAATTTAACATATAATTATAATTGACCAATACCACATAAAAATGCGCCAGTACTTCCCTTATACGGGGTGATACAAAAAATATCACTTGTGGAGTATTCGTCAAGTGCTGTAACAAAGTTCTAACAAACATGGATCGAAAAATTAATGTTTTTGAGATTATAAAAACATTTTTGTTTCGCTCACAGAAATTAATTGTCTCGTTTCAGAACTATCGCACCGTATGAAAATAGTGGATTATCAGTCTCTTCTTCTATGCTTGTAACATAGCACAAGATCATGATTATTATAATATTGTTAGAATAAAAAAAAAAAAAAGAAATAGTAAGAAAATCTGTTATGCCAGTGTGATAGTTCGCGAAGGGAGAAAATCGATTGTTTCAATAGGAACAAAAAGATGTTTATAACTTCGGGTATATTAACTTGTTTGGCTGTATTCATTAGAACTTTTTTACAGTATTTGACGAGTGCTATCTTCCATGGATGTAGTGACATTGTTTTTATCACCCTGTATAAGCATAATTTAATTACTGTTATATATAAATACATTAATTTACTTACTTCACCATTGAACTCAGTTCTTGAATGATCTCTTGCCTGTGCTGTTGAACTCTAACCGTAGCTGCATATCGAGATGGATGACCATCCATACTAGCAACTACTGCAGCTATGCTAGGTTTCTTGTTATCTCCGGCAGGAGGATGAGTTACATCAGCTCCAAAGAATATGACGGGTTCGTCGAATACTTTTGGTCTGATACTTGGTACTAAAATATTATTAATACCACCTAATTTTACATTAATCTTCAGGCATAAATTAGATAACGTTTGCGGTGACGTTTTATTAACGTTTTTTGCCTGTACGCATTGTGTTGCCATACCCAGCAATGTATCTCCTACCCTTTTCACTTCGGCTGGAAATAATCAGAAGCATATAGAATTACTGATCTTTTTCGTAACATGAAAACACTTGGATAATTACCATATACGGGAGTTTTCCCAGGCAGTATAACACATACGAGTTGCAATGATGCAAACGTCATTTTTAAATATTTGAACATGGGCTCCACTTGATCTGGTCCAGTAGCGTATTTACAGAAACATGGTTGCCCAATGATTGGCATCCCAGCATCATTACTTATTCTTTGCAACTGTCCTATGAACATTCGTAATGCGTCCTCGCGTACAGTTCTTTGTGGAGCAAAGCAAGCAATCGCCCAAACTCTGATCTCGACACCCGTGAAGAATTGCTTACCACGCATGTCCCAAACACCTTGAGCTGGTAAAGCCTGCTGTTTTGTCTTTAGCAAACAAATAAACATATATATACATATATATACATATATATACATATACATACAAGAACATACATACACACATATCAACAAACATATATATATATACACATATATATGTGTGTGTGTATATGTGTATATATACTATATACGCACACATACATACAGGGTGAGTTACGTAAAGCGAAACACCTAAATGTTTCCATTAGTATTGAAAGTAGAAAAAAAAATGACAAAGAGAAAAATTATATTGTTTAAGGAGTTAAACATAATGATGTAAACAAATCTGCTGAGCGATGTTATCTTGAAGGCCTTTTAAAGGTCATCTATTATGTTTTAAACAGTACTACATATTCTTTTACACCGCAGCATAATCTATACTTCTCAGATGAATTCAATGGCATAGGATAATATGATCTTGAAATAATGTTCCGGCTGAAAATTGTGATCTGCGAGCCAAGTAGTAATACAAAATTTAGAGTTCTAGTCCATTACGTTTTCTTTATGTCATTGAGACATATATGATTATTCACAAATTACATATAGTATTGTCTGTCACTATCTTCGAATGAATGCGTTCTTACTCTAAAACCCGAATCATAGCATTCGCTTGTTTTGAAGATGTATTTAGTGATAATATAGTTTGATACTTGAAATCGATCGGACTTCGGTCAATAATGAGTTACCTATAAGAAGAAAAAATCGATTGGATTTCTGTCTATTATGAAAGTCATCGGTGATACTGAGTGTGGTTGTCCGTTTATATCAAGACTGGTTTCTCAATCGTAATTGTCAGTCCGATTTTACTTAGTCAAAATTAATATAAAATACATGGGACAAAAATTGTGGCATATACAACAAATTTAGTTAATGCTCTTAATGCAATAAATATGAATCCTCCCAACAGTATTAAACAGCCTGCTCGAGAAAATGGCATTAGCCAGTCAGGTATTATATGAATATTATATATGCACAGAAATTGTATCCTTATTACTTGTCCCTTCGTCGAGAGCTTCGTGAAACAGATTATGAAGAATAAGTAAATTTCTATGAGTACAGTCTAAACGAAGATTAAAACTGATAAACGACTTTTTAATAATGTGTTATGTACTGTTGGTAACAATGCCGACCCGTAATGAATGACGAGAAGTTCGTCCTATATTATTGAATTTGTTTTAAAAGCTGATATTATGTCATGAAGTCAATATTTATGTAGGACTATTTAAGAAATTATGTATAACAATTACCAGATTTTCAAAATGACATTAACCAGCAAATTTATTTACATAAACATATTTGACTTCGTAAACGCTAATAACTTTTCTGTTTGATGCTTTTTCTCTATTTTCGATACTAACGTTAATATTTAGTCGTTCTGTTTTACGTAACTCACCCTGTGTATATATGTATACACACACAGACCCACACATATACACATACACACACGTCACTAACTACCACAGTATTGTTTAAAGTTGAATAAATAAACAAGGTAGATGCACCAGTGTTTTACACAATCCATGCAATCACCGCTTCCTTATTTGTTTTATAGAAGCAACGAAAATATTTTTAATAAAACAAAATAAGTCGAATTTTTATGACAATTATAATAGTAAATGCAACTTAAGATAATTGAATAAATTTTATTACTGCATGGAATGAACTGGCATCGTCAGGGAATAGCAGGCGATATTGGACTGTGAAAGTAATGCAAATTGTATTAACCCTCGTCCAGAAAACACTGACTCCATTTGAACCTATCCCAACGAACTACACATGTTTATCAATGCAGTTTGACACTGTATAAGATGATTGTGAGAGGAATCTTATTAATATATTATGAAAATTTACCGGTACATATACGATCGTATATACTGAAAATAATGATTATATGTAGAAGTGGATATTCTTATTACGTGGGATTAGAGCAACAATATTTCAAATACTGTTTTGCATATTCAATGGTGAATGTAGAATTTTCAGATTTTTTCTAAAACTCTTTTATAAAATATACTGTTAAATTATACATTTTATTTAATTTCACCTGTTACGATCTTAAATATTTTTTATATTTTATGTTTATAAATTGTAAGTAAGAAAAAAAGGAAAAAGAATTCAATCTTCCACTTATGAGAATTATTGTTCACGTTATCTTTTACCATCATATGTTCAATATACTTATACAGAAGGTGTAATGTTAAATTTTATTTGCTATACACAAATTCAATTTTGAATAACATATTTCTGTATGTAAAAATGTATTTTATATACTGAACAATATTTTAATAAGAATTTACTGTGTTATAGAATATTATGAAAACCAATAACTAATATAATCCAGACTTAAATCTGGGTTATTAAATGTGGTTTAACTATCAGTCATGCACAATATTATTAGAGTTAAATTTTAAATGTAAATCTATTATATGTTTCAGTATAATCATTTTCACTTCACTCAAAGTGATCATGATCGTTATAATTACAAAGATATAAACTACAGACATACATTTCCAGGAATATATTGCATCTCATTTAATTTTGATTATATTATACTATAACATATTTACTATTACATCCTGTAGATGTAGTACAGAATGGCTTATGCGTGAAATATTTAAGTTATAATTAATTCCATGAGAATCAATGATTATATTTTGTTTAAAAACATATGAAAGATATATACTTGCAACTTGTAAATGTACATATTCTTTAATTCCAATATATTATTACTGCTCTTTTAAGAAAAGTAAAATACTCTGATATGACACAATTAAATACTAATATACAGAACAAGTATGTTACAGTCTAATTTCTACAAAATTAAGTAAGTTAGAAAGAGCAAATTTGTTACATGTAGGATATTCAAAATATCCTTTGTATCTCTTCTGATATTTTGAGAAGTTCACAAAGTTGCAGGATTACAAGGAAATTAATCGAAATAGTTGTGTATGTTAACCCTCAGGATACTATAATAAATCATGAATTCAAACGTAACAATTAATTATCAATTGTCAAGAAATATATATTTAAAACATATTCTACAAATATATATGATATATGTAATGCACAAAATAAAAGTTGTTTATTTACATTTTGTTGAGAAAAGTTTAGAATTTCTTCACTCATACCATGCGACTCTATCAGAATTTAATGTTCAATTATTAAAGTAAGTAAATAATTGCAATAAGAATTGGAGATTTATGAGACCTTCTGTGGAAGTTGCTCATGTTTGAACGTTTATAGCAGTTAAGAGTTAAAATATCAATTATTACAAATAAAAGAATCACATAAATGATAAAATAATAAAAAAAGAATACGTATGGATCAAACATGACTCTTCATGGAGCTCTGCAAGATTGCTGAACCGTCGAGATTGCAGGGATTAATATGTTTTAATTTCATCCACATTAAAAAATTAAAATTATTACCAAAATAACGTTGAAAAACTGCAGTGTTAAGACATGATGCAATTTTTAAGCAACATGTTACGAAAAACTTTTGTACTTTTCTCATCTTTAAAATTTGGTTACTTGTCCACTGTTTTTTACTAACATATAAAATTTCGTTCTCATTCTAATCCAGAGAAAGTATAATGAACCATCAATTGAAATAAAAAAATAATAGTACTTTATATATTTTATCCTATCTACTGCATGATAAACTGGTATATAAATTATTTCAATAATATATACATTTCTTGAAAATCAATATTAAACGACACGAATATGCAATGAAATTTATATCTTTTATTCCTCTCTTAAAAGTGTTCAAAGTTGTTATATTTGCTAACAAACATACACTCACACTTAATCCATTAAAAATGAGTATGTGGTTTTGCATACAAGTAATCTAAATAACCTTCGTATTACCTACATAAATTTGTAAATAAAAGTGAAATGTTATTAAAAATTTGTCTTCACTAAATCATATAAATTCAAAAGTCAGCAGAATTTTTGTACCTTATTTCATTTTATGGATAGTAAATTATAATACATTTAACTTTACACCCTGTGTTAGTATATTTTAGGATGTGTTCAAACGAAATTATATTATGCCATCTGAGGGTTAATGAGAATTCTAATCTTTTCTTTTTTAATTTTTACTCATAGGTAACTGCCATACATTAGTTCATTTATTAATTTAACTTAAAAAAAGTAAGTTAAATGTTCATTACATTAACAGTCCAAATATCAAAATCAACCAGGTCTAGAACCCATACATTCATTTGGTAACTTTATACTTTACAGATTTCTTTGAGCGCATTTCAAATATAAAAAGTTAAGGTCAAATGTATTATTGTTTTGGGAAAGATTGCAGTATTTCCATTCTATTTTATGTTTTTAAAAATCTTATTTTTGGATAAAAAAAATGTAAGTTAATTTTTATGTTAGATTGAATCAAATATACGAAAATACAGGACTTATATTTCTTTTTAAGAAACTACATTCAAGTTTCATATTTTTCTTGTCTAAAGAAATATTTTGCAAACACTTTTCATGGTTTCAGTAAATGCATACTTATCCACTTGAGCATGGTATCATGTAGACTTCTGCTAAGGAAAGCTCCAGATATCAATCTTCAGGACAAACCATTACATGTCCATTCGTTGTATTTACTATGGAAGTAGTGTTCTCCTTATTCAAGAAATTATGTCCATCATGTAAAGAAAGAATAGCAATATTTTGTATGTCTTGACTTTTGAGTGTTTTTTCCTTTGTTCTTAATTATATTTATCTTCTTTAATTATGCTATTTTCTAAGTAGTACTGACATTGCACTAACATACATATTGATTTCTGACTGTGATATTTCAAACAACATTGTAGATTTTCAATATTTAGTATATACAATATTATAAACAATCTCTAATGACATATTGTTTTCCGTTATAGAAAAGAAAAATATGTACGGAGAGAGAATAATTTAGATATTGTTATTATATAAGCTGATGAACTATGTGTAGCAGACATTTTAACGAGAGATTCTACAAACAAAAATAAGATGAAAATTTGGAGTGCCGAAACTATGATTTCGGTTTCATTTTCAGATTTGTGTTATATTATTGTAAGGTGCGTCACTATTCAAGCAATGAAACTTTATTGAAGTTACCAAAACAACTACGCCCTCGCCGATTTGGATAATTTGTGGATATGTTGTAGAAATCAACATTTTGAACAACTTTTTCCAATACGTATAACTAGCGGCCACGCTCAGTTTTTTAGATATTTACGAAAACAGGTCGATTGTATCGCAAAGAATTTTCCGTCTGTAGTAATAAGGTAAATGTACCAATAGTTATTGGTAGTTAGCCAGTTAACGTTATGTAAATATAAATGTATAATATTCTATATAAATTGGTACATATGTTACATTAATGTTATATTTGTGTTCAGGCCTCATGTTTATGAATTAATAGAGTGGGCAACAGAGCCCCCCCCCCCCCCCCCCCATCCAACACAGGCTCCACTAATACCAATCGCAACTATCTGAACGAAATTCGCTTCTATGCTTTCTAAAAAAAACTGATTTTAAGTGGAACATCTTATAGATATTGAGGCTATATTTGGCAGTACTATTAAATATCGGTCTTAGCATGCTTTCAGATTTTCAGCCATTCTGATTTGTCTCAATATACTTAGAAAAAAGTTGTTCCAAATTTCTACAACGTATCTCAAAATCATACAAATCGATAAGCAGATAGCTTTTCGATAGGTTAAGCGAAATTTTTGATCGTTAATAATTTGCAACTGAAGCCGAAACCGTAATTTCGACCGTTTTGATTTTCATCTTATTTTATCTTATAGAATCACACTTTAAAGGACGTACTACAGATAATCGGACACGGTGCATCCAGAGTAAGTTTAGAAGAGTAGTACAGTAGAGCATGGTTTTTCCAAGACTCATCTACATACTTTCTTCTTCCATTATTCAACGACGCCTTATCTCAATAGGCAAGGATAGAAAATGAATTGTACAATGAAAAGAAAAAAAAACAGACACACATCAATAGGATCCCACAACTGAAAAAATTAAACATGCGATAATGAAAATTCTTATGGTAATTTTTGTCTTACTTTTATAATTCTAATATAAACGGATAGTTAAAATTCTTCTGATTAAAATGAGTCCAAATATGGCGTAAATCGCACTAATTATGTAAATTTAACCGTGTTTTATTACACAACCCATTCAAGCATAGATATATAAATTCTTCTTGTTATATTTTTAACTAAATTCATGGTAAAAGGAGATACAAATAATAATTTGTTAAAGCATAAAATTTTAGACATTTGTGCAATTATATATCCAAAATTGATATCCATTAATTCATGCTTCTGTAACTTAGTGAGCAATAATTTGTTTACAGAAAGGCCAATAGTGATTTCTAAAATGTCTTGATCTAAATAGATTACTTATCAATCTAAATACAGTCCATGTGTATTTAATAATCCTAAATGCAATGTATACATGTGCAATCAGTCAACTGTGGAAGTTATAGATAAGCCACAATGTCTTAATATGTGGTATATTTATATTACATTACATTAATTGGTTCGATTACGTTTTACTTTTTTAAAGATCTGTTTGTTCCTTGTTTCATCCACATTACTCCATATTGCTATTATTTCCATGAGAAATTCCTTGAAACAATAGACACTGATTTTATTGTTTGGTTCGAACTATTATGATATTTTTTAGATGTTACTAAGATTTAATTTCTTTTGTATTTTCTCAATCGGAAATTACGAAATCAATCAACACGGTCAATCTTTCTTGACATCTATAATGAAATTAAACACTTACTGTTACAGTATTTAGTCAAACCTCTGACCTTATCATGACCTAAATTCAGTTGTTGAACTGTCAAAATAAGTAAATGAATGAATACAGTAGATAAATATAGACATATGATGGTTTCGTTGTGTTTTCCAGTTTCAAAACGATGCTTCTGAAGAAAGTCAACTATGAAAGTGTTTTTATGTTTTTATTAATTTAGGAAATTAATTAAAATCAGCCGAATAAAATTATTGAATTTAAGCTATAAAGTCGCTTAAGATTGATACTATTTAAAGTTTTCTAACAATAAAGTATCCGAACGAGACATTATAGAATTTGTCCCAAAAAATACAAGAAATATTGATAAAAACGACAGAATGGTCTAAAAGTTAAAATGACATAAATCAAATTCTGTTATCACAGTAATATATAGTGAGATATCGAAAAGAAACATATCCCTTCCAAAAATAATACAAAAGCCTCTGCAAATGTGGGATTTGGCTAGACCTGACTGATTCAGTTGGAAGTCTCTCACCTGTCCACTGAGGGAACTTACGCGCCCTCCATACTGTAGCTTGGGCGGGGCTAAAATGCGGCCTCTGACTTCCACCATACTGTTTGATATCGCTAGACCAAATTCTTGAACGTATGCATCATTATTGAAGTCAGCTCTTTTAACCAAATTATTTATTTCTCGTTCACGATCAGGGGCAGAACGGGCTGTCGCTTTTATCATAGTAGACGTCTGCATATCGGTCAATTTCTTGATGCAACGTTGTCCAGCAACAATGTTACAGACCTAATACATTCATAGTTAAATATTATATGCATACTTACTCAGGAACAATAAATATTAAGGTTCCTCTGTTTACATATCATTGTAACAGGATATACCAGATAAAATAAAAATATGTATATAATATAATTATAAGAAATTATTTTTAAGAAGTTCATTTTTTTCTACACAAACAACATTTTTAAGATAAAACGAACGTTCTTTATTTCTAAAGTTTGTTTTTGTTTAAAATGGCCATTATTTAGTATTATTATGTCCTTATATTTCTTCCAAGATTCTTCCGCGGGCAGAAGAAGAAAATGAAACGTGGTATTTTTGAGGTAATATTCTAATGTGACTGGTGAAAAAGAAGGTTCATTTTTTTTCTTATTTGATATATCGAAAATATAACTTTTTAAAAATCTGTTTTGAAAATTTCGTACTGATATTCAGGGAAATTACGATGTTAGAAATCCTTTTATATGGTGCAGTCATAATCTATCAGAAACACTCAAGACTTTACGAAAAACACATTTTCCCCGCAACTACACTTTTCACGAATTTATTTTTATATTTTTCTGATTTCTACAACTATTTAGAGTTAAAAAAGAACACAGGAAACGAAACTTTAAGTTCAAAGCACTGCTAAAAAATGACGATTTTCTCGATTTTTTCCATTTTTTTACTTTTCAACATATTTCTTTCTTTTTGGTAGCTGCGATATCCACCTTTATATATTGTTGAAGAATCTTTCCTTTCCTTACTCTTCTTTATTACACCGAACCTTGACGTGCTGTGTGGTAGTAATTTTTAAATATTATTTGACGAAAATATGTATAATCAGTCTTCAAAGATACGTGAATATAATGACGTTAAGCGTACGTTAATAACTTTTACCGAATGTTTATATAAGTAATTCGTAAGAAAGCGTAAGAAGACACCTGTCACGCTAGAATACCCCCTCAATAGAAAGAATTAAAAGGAAATTCTGATAGCATCACATTTTTGTTCACTAAAAGTGTTAAGTTAATTGCTAAGTTTCACCATATCTCAAACGACACGGTCTTCGTGATTGTCTTAAGCAGTGGTGACGAACTTCTTCCTCGTCGTGGACCGCATAAACTGCTAACTCAGTCAGCCTATTCACCCACCGTGAGTAGTTGGCCTCAGTTATGTTCAGGATCAGGGAAATGTAGGAAATGAAACTGTGGGTATAAATTATGGAGTTTCGACAATTTATGTTATAAAGTGTAGAAATCAAATAAATATGGAAGGGGTCGCTTTAAGGGTGAAACAAATAGGGATACTGGGCAGGTGTGGCCTGCGACAGTTCGTCACCCCTGGTCTTAAGGCTCATTAGTAGTAAATTCATAACTACTTGTCTACCATCTTTAGGCACACTATACCATTAACTCTTTAATTTATTATGGTAATATTTCTTGTAATCATTCTTCAAAAGTAAAAGTTTGAGAAACCAGATTATGAATTTTAGTGGAAAACGATCCTTATTAACTAATAAGATAGTACAGATTTCTTTAAATGTTCAACTTGATATGACCCCTTAATCACTGGTAAAAAAGGTATATATTCAACAAACCTCAAGTGGTAGGTATGTGTGTTTATGTTCTTGTCCGACTTGTAGACAAGGAAGATGCGGGTAGCGTAATTTTATTTTGTACTTGTCTAAAAAGTATTTTGCAACAGTACATTCAACTGTTTGTCCATTTTCCAATTGTAGAGGAAATCTAAAATTTGTAAGTAACATCATACGTTTTATGCACATTATTAAAATAATCTTTACACACGCGCGCGCATATACATATGAATATGAATATGTATGTGTATGTGTATGTGTATGTGTATGCGTATGCGTATGCGTATGCGTATGCGTATGCGTATGCGTATGCGTATGCGTATGCGTATGCGTATGCGTATGCGTATGCGTATGCGTATGCGTATGCGTATGCGTATGCGTATGCGTATGCGTATGCGTATGCGTATGCGTATGCGTATGCGTATGCGTATGCGTATGCGTATGCGTATGCGTATGCGTATGCGTATGCGTATGCGTATGCGTATGCGTATGCGTGTGCGTATGCGTATGCGTGTGCGTATGTGTATGTGTGTATGTATGTCTATATGTAAATGTAATATGTATATGTATATACTTACGACTGCATTTGTGCAGGTTTGCGCGTGACATTACACACTCGGTATTTCCGTCTCATTGTTCCACAGTGTGTAATTTCAATTTTAAGTCCTTTAATTTCTTTCGTGAATTTAACTCGTTGGGAATCCGTAAGAGGCTTTTTTTGTTCGTTTATGTCTCGAATATCTAATACTTCACACATAAATTCTATGACTGGTTGTGCTTTGTAAAATGCAGTTGCAGATACTAGAATATAAATGATGCGTAAGAAAAGCATTTAACATAGTAGTATAATATCGAGTAGTAGACATACAAATAAAATATTTCACGTAAAATAATACATATATACCATCAATATTCAGCATCATTTTCCATTGTGATGGTCTAACAGACTGATGGAAACCAAACCAGACTTCTCTACCACCTCCTAGTGGATGATAATAACCATCTGGTGTACTGAAAAATGATCTACCTACTGGAGTATACGTCATAGATGGTAAATGCCTCATTACAACATCTAAAGCAAGGATAGCATCGTATGGAATTTGTCTTGTACGCCCTTCTAGAGCTTCTTCCAAAGCAAATAATGAAACTTGAGCCAGCCATTTTATAAATACTTTAAAAACTCTGTCTTTACCCTCGCCAGGTAGTGTAACCTGTAAAAATAATATTTATTAGGAAATGAATATTGATAAATCATTAAATAGAGAAATTTCTTCAAATGTTATAAATACCTCTAATTCTACTTTGTCATTACCAATAAGTATGGGATCTCTTGTATATAAATTATTTCTCCCATCAAACACAGGCTTAAGAGTTCCAAATAGTTTACTATTTGCATGAACCATTGTTTCTATAATTTCTCTATTAACTTTACGAGGACATTTATCAGGTTGAATATTAATATCGTAATGATGTACGTAACCACGTGGCATAGTAATTTGGAAGTGATTGGCCCTTAAATTGATTGGTCTGCCTTCACGTCCTATATCTGGTCTCCGAGGACATGAAAACACTGTAAAAAAATATTTGTTAAATTAATCTCCGATTTTTAAAAATTTTCATAATCTTGTGCCGCATAAAAAGTTAAGAATTTCTCTAATACATTTTAAACCTGTCGCAAACAGAAAGAATTAGAGATTTTTGAAGTACCCGAAAGTTTCGAGGTCTCTTTTCGTAACCTGCTTCTGTAAGATTGTGATCTATACGCTGTAGAGATTTGTAAGCTATAATCGTGGCATCGAATGCTTGATTCTTTAAATGTTTTCCAAAACTACATTCTAAGACTCAGGTGCAGTTCCGAATTTTCGGTAACCCCAAATATTTCCGAGAACACACATCTAAAACTAATAAGAATACATCAGCAGGTTGTCGCTTTACTTTCGACAGACACAACCACGTTTGAAAAGACAACACTGTGGAACAAATTTTGACCTATGTTAGTTTTCGCAATATCCACTATGTGATTCTTATAGTGTTCCTTACCCTAAATACGAATTCGAAAATCAAATTGCTGGGTCAGGTCCAATTTTCGAAAAAACTGGGGTTGTGAAATGACCAGTCTCTAAATCTGATTAGAAACTCTGTGTTTCCTTTCGGTCAGTTTATTTTATATCAATTCCTATATTACTCGATTAATCAGTTTTCAATTTTTGTTTTCCCTTTTGTTTCCAGCAAGAAAAATTTATCATCGAACTTGTTTACCTTTATTTTGTGGTCAATTATTTAACTGATTATGGTAGGGGTAATTATATACGAAGTGCTAGTACGGTTAGTGTTGCAAATCAGGTTTATGTGCGGGCTATTTTATAGTTCGCAAGTCTTTTCATTGTAAGCTGTTTCCAAGTTTTTTTTTTTAGTTGGACAGCTGACAAGTTGTATGGTCGTGTTGAAAGAACAACAAATTGCCCGAATCACAGAACCATTGTTCTCAGGCTCTGTATTAGAAATCGTTCTAATACGGAAATGTATATTTCGTGAATGTAATGAGACCCGACTGAATTGTAAAATTGTGTTAATAATATCACAAACAAACTACGTTAAAAATATGTATTTAATGAAACAAGTAAACATATAACATTTATACAGAAGTAAATATTTTAATAAATATGATTCTCCACGGGTGCACATCTATAGCACCAGTGGGATACTAACGATAAATCTTTTAAACTATGACTACTTAAATAGTAGTCTTATTTTGTCCGTATTTGGTGCGACCGTTTAAAAAATTCGAGATCGCCCGAATCTGCGTGCGATTTCTCGAATTCCAATTTCAACATCTCTATACACTAAAATTGTACCTTGTTTTTGCTCATTAAGATAGGTATTTTCCGCGTGGCATGATGTGAATTAAATGAAGAAAAAAGAAAAAAAAGCACTTTACGGTTAGTTATAGTTTCACAACAGAAAATCATGGAAGGCATTAAGAACTGAAGGTGGTGCTATAGTTTTGCACCAATAGCAAATATTTTTCTGATTATGTTACAATATATATACGTAAGGGTAGTGCTATAGTTATGCTCCACGATGTATTAAGCTTGTAAGAACTAGGAGCTAGTAGGTATAATAGAACATGGTGAAGGTAGGACGCGGTGTCGTCAGAGGGCGTTAATGTACTCCAAATTTTTTCGTAATTTAAACACTTAAATTTTGCACTTCATTTATGAATTATCAGGTCATGTTTATTCATTAATGATAGTCTCTTCCTGCGATAATTAGGATTGTAAATAAATATCAATAAACTGATAAATATAGTGTAGAATATATGTTTATTTTTATAAATAAATACTATAATTGTTATACATAATAAAAATTATTTTTATGCTCAACATTTAATATTGTATTAAGAAGGTATATTATTATCATTTTAAAGTCATATTATTACAATTCATATTATTTCAAAAATTTCGGTTAAATTTAAAGATATGACTTTTAGCCAGGATTTCGGCATTTTAGACCACTGCGCGCGCAATCATAAAGGAAAGATCTCTGTAACATGTAAAGAAACTGAAATCCCACGGCTAGTCTTGATAATTATGGTTGGACTACACCGTAAACTAAAGCGGAAACTCTCGTGTAAAATGAAATAAACGATTGTGTTTTACTTTTACTGTGATTATCGATTAGTACAATAGAATAGAGAAGAACGCCGTGTAGTTATATATGTATATATATATTTGTACTAACCAACCCACTTTTCGTAGAAATATGACAGAAGTGCATACTTTGATCATCATTTACAAGCATCATTTAATGATACGCAATATTCAAAATTTATATAGACTGACCCAGCAATTTGGTTTTCGGATTCGTATTTAGGATAAGGAACTTTATAAGAATCACATAGTAGTTATTGCGAGACGCAAAACAAGTTCAAATTTGTTCCACAGTGTAATATATCACAATTCATTAGATTAATCCAAATACAAAAGTACTCGGAACCAAGTAACTATAGTCGGTCACAGTATGATGAAATTAACTTGTGCTGAATAACTGTTAATTAAACATTTATACGTATGTAGGAATGGAAACGTGCTGCGACACAGGCCACGACCGCCCGCAATTTAAGGATCTGTCGATCGGTCGAGACAGAATGTTATCGTTTAGTTCTCAAGGTACGAATGGACGACTGGTTGTGAGTGTAGCTAGTGTCGTTTTACGGTGGGGTAGCACCGATATGTTTGTGGAAAGCGTGATTGTAGACAGGGTGATCTTGAGTGGATGAAGACGTGCAAGGAAAAAATGTTTAGAACCGAGCGACTGGGCCGTGAGAACGACATGATTTGGAAAGTGTATACGTGACTTCGAGAATGCTATCTTTGGATGCAAGGGACATGTGGAAGAAAGAAAGAGTGATTGAGGCGAACGTTAAAAGTGTATGGAAGTTCAGCGGCAGGGCAGCAGTAATATAGTATGACAGAAGAGAGTACGACCGGATAAGCGAAGAGGGTATAAGCGAGGGGTTAGTGCGAGCGACCTATCGAAATATCTTCTTTTACTATTAGCCATTTAATTTCAAACAACTGTTCTCCCGTATTTGGTAAACACGCGAGTTATTACGATTCCCACACAGTCGCATACTACATATATTTTCAATAAATATTATTTTGATTTCTTTAATTTTACAACAAGAACTTTTTTGGAATTTTGTAAGATCACGTCGATTAATGTAACGAAAGCTGTATTTAGTATTTAGTATATTTAGTATTTAGTGTTAGTTCAAATTTTATAAAATTCTTAAGGAGGAAAATATCGCCGATTAAGTTACTACGAAATGTTATTCAGAATCGTATCCTTAAACGGTAATTCCAGTCTAAAGAGCTCAAAAAAGGTAATCCTTTAGGATTTTTTTCTGGTAAACCAAAGAAGATGATTACCTGGGGTTTTTCAGCATTCGATTACGTACATTTTGAACGAATAGAATATTATTTAATATCACATTATAGTCAAATATTGATGATCCTAAAAATATTCACCTAAAACGGTGAAGTTTCTAGCAGTTTAACTGTAAATCTGTAGAAGAAAAAAAAATTAATATATTTTTAACGTGCATGAAATTCCCGCGGCACTGAACTTGACATTAAACATACCGCGACTAGTCAATTAATCGGTTTTAAAGTTTCGTTTAAAATTCTGCGTTCTCTTTCGATCATTTAACTTCATACTGATTGCTATATGGTCCGAATAGGTAGGTTTTCAATTTTTGTTTTCCTTCTCTTTTTGTTTTCAATAAAAGTTTATCGTCCAACTTGTTTACCTTCATTTTATACTCACTTATTTGTCTGGCTACAGTAAGAATAATAGGTATATAGGAAGTATTGTACATTTAGTGTTAAAAATGTAAGAAAAATTATCTTTTAATCATTTTTTCACAATGTTACCTCGTTTAAAAATTAGTGAATGTAGTAAACCTCAAGATACTGGAGATTTAGTACCTGTGGAAAAGTATGGTTTTCGATTAAAAGGAAATCCTTCAAATCGGTCGATTAGTTTTTGAGATATAGGTATAGTTTGAAATAGTGTTTTGGGAAATAACGTCGCTAGTTTTTAAAGTTTCGTAATTTTCTTTTTCTTGGTCTCCTTTATATTTCTTAGCCGCGATTCCATACGTTTTTCTACATGACCCAGACATTCTTTTTTCTTCGATACAAAATCAAATTATTCTAATGTCACTGCAAATAAATTTGAACTTGGCTGTCAGAAAATTACGACTCCAATAACATAAACGTTTTATAACTTTGACAATTCTATGAATTTTAACTTAAGATTTTGTAGAGACATTCCCTCAAGGTTAAACTATAAAATTCTGTAAAAACAAAAAATCGATTTTTTACTAAAAAAGAAAGGAACTCCCCCCTTAATTAGTGGATACTTCATAATACCTCATGGGTACTATTAAGTAATTCTCAAATATTTCAAAGAGAAGAGAAACTTTGGCCACACCATTTCTATAATACATAAACGGTGTAAATGGGAAAATATAATGGTGGAAATGGATCTTTCCTGAATATCACCGGTTTTTATTAAATCAACAGTGATTTGAGAAACATTATTACATGGTAGTTCGACGAACATTCTCGTTTGGTTGAATCAACTACTATTGTTGCCGGTCGCTAATGACAGCGTCTGTCTCTGTGCAGCACTAGTGACAATTCAAGTGTCGGTCATTGGTGACCCGGCAGCAATCAGCGCGTTAAAGCATTAATAATATTGTTGCGATACATCGAATTAACGAGGTTGCGATGTATCGAACTCGTCCCTCTAGCACGCACGGCTGAACCAACCCTTAGGATCTGAAGGGGGTTGAAATAAACTGGTCGCTAAGGAGTTGGTCAGAGTAAACGAAGACAAACGAGTAGTCTTTGAGCGAACGTTGACGTGAATAGACGTGTTGAGCTATAGACTACATTCTGTAATATTTGTATGAAATTGTAAATATTAGTGTAAATAAGAACATTGTAAATAAACATGTCGCGGGCGAGCACCCCAGGACCCGCCCAGCGCAACACTGGTGTCAGAAGTGGGATTCGCAGCCGCCCGAGTCCCACGGAAGATGTTCCTTCGTCATTGGAGAATATGTTTGAAGCTCTCCAACGAAGTTTAAGCGAACAACTTAACAACCAACAGCGATCCTTCGCAGATCAGATGGAGAAATGGCGGGTCCTATCTGAAGAGAGGGAAGCTTCTTGTAGGACGGCCCTAGTAGCCCGTGAAGCCGCCTTAGAAGGAAGGATCGCAGCGATGGAAGCGAACCAACAGGTTATCACTTCCAATTTAGAGACTTTAGCACAGAGGATCATAACGGTGACCTCGTCTGTAAGTCGCGACTCCGTAACGGCTGACCCGTTCGGACTCGCGGCTCCGTCTCAGCCAGCTGTGCAGTCGACTCCTCCTGTCGAAGGCAACAACGGGCCTCGCGGCATACCGGATCTGGGATATGTCGTGAGACCACCCGTTTTCGATGGAAGAAATGGGTGGAATGAGTAACACCTTCAATTTGAGGCTGTGGCTGCAGCGAACAGGTGGGATGAACCAAGGAAGGCGTTGGCCTTGGTTTCATCGCTGGAGGGTTCGGCTCGTAGTGTACTCACTTCCCTTCCCGCTGGTAGTTTACAGAATTACACCGCGATCGTTTCGGCACTGGAGTTCCGTTATGGAACGAAAAATTTAACGAATTTAAATTTCGTTTTATTCCAAAATTACAAACAGCGGAAAGGAGAGTCCATTTCCGATTTGGCCAGGGAGATAGAAAGGTTGGCGCAGGCCGCCTTTTGTGAATGCCCTGCCGAGATCAGGGACAAACTGGCGGCCTCCCAGTTCGTGTCAGCTCTGGCCAATGAAGACATGAAAAGAGCGTTAAGACTCGGCGGGTTTGCATCTCTCAGGGCTGCCGTTATTCGTGCCCTGGAGATCGAAGCCGTTGAGAGCACTTCAGAGGTCACCGCTGATGAAGTGCGGGTACTAAAATCTGTGCCCCGTGTTTTTGAGTGCAATGCGGCTCGAGAAGGTACCTCGCAGGATGATCGACCGGACATGACGTACAGAAGTCGGACCAGGTGGCAAGGTTCCTCGAAGAGGCCCGAGAAACAGAAGGAGTGCTGGGTCTGCGGGAAGAGCGGACACTTTCAACGGGATTGCCGGATGGGAAAAACAGAGAAACCGAAGAAGGGAAACGGGAAAAGGTCGGAGTAATGGGGGAGCCTCCGACTTCAAGTTCTCCTACCCCCGTCGTCCGAAGAGTGAACCCTCAGGAGAAGATGAGCATCGAGGGATTCATCAATGGAAGAAAATGCAAGATCATCATTGATACCGGATCCTATGTAAATCTGTTATCAGCAAACAAGTTCGGTCCCAGGGAAACACTTAACGCGGCGGGTGTAGGAAGCGTGAGAGTCTTCTCGGTTTCGGGAGAAAATCTGAAAATTTTCGGAAAAGAGCGATTCCCTCTGAAAATTGGAAACTTCCAGACGGAAGAAGAATTTTTACTTATACACATGAAAGAAGAATGCATTTTGGGAAGCAACTTCCTCCAAAAGCATGCGAGTAAAATTGACTTCGCCTCGGGTACGCTATCTATTAATGGAGAGGAGCTGTTCCTGCAAGAAAAATCACAAGAGGAGGCGGTCGTACCTGTACATCTGCAGGACTTGTACTCCCGTTGTTCCGGACAACTTACTGAAGAAGAAAGGAAGAGGTTTCGCCGACTATTACAAGAATTTCAAGACGTTTTTGCCGAAAACCCCGAGCAAGTGGGAAAGTGTGAGGTCGTGCGGCACAGGATCAACACGGGAGATCACGCTCCGATCAAGCAGGCACCACGACGTTTACCGTTCTGTCGCCGTGCCGAAGTTGACGAATTATTGGCGAAGATGCAGAAGCAAGGGGTGATAGAAGAGTCGAAAAGCCCCTGGTCTTCGCCAATTGTCCTTGTAAAGAAAAAGGATGGAATTACCCGTTTTTGTGTCGATTACCGCCGACTTAATGAAATCTCCAAGAAGGACTCCTATCCGCTGCCCAGGATCGAAGACACCTTGGACGCCCTTTCTGGATCTTCTTGGTTCTCAACAATTGATCTCCAAAGTGGATATTGGCAGATTCCTGTCGATAAAAGGGATCGTGAGAAGACCGCATTTTGCACAGGCTCTGGATTGTGGCAATTCAAAGTGATGCCATTTGGACTGTGTAATGCTCCAGCTACCTTCGAAAGACTCATGGAAACTGTTCTCGCTGATCTGACTTGGAAGATTTGTCTAGTGTACTTGGACGATATAATTGTCTATGGACGAACCTTCGAAGAGGAAGTACAACGCTTAAAAGAGGTGTTCACCCGCCTGCGCGAAGTAAAGCTTTTGATGAACCCGAAGAAATTTAGCTTCTTCCGCAACGAAGTGGCATACCTGGGACATGTCGTATCCAGTCAAGGAGTTAAAACGGATCCGGAGAAGATTTCTGCGGTACGTGAATGGCCGATTCCCAAGAACAAGACTGAACTACGAAGCTTTCTTGGACTCTGCACGTACTACAGAAAATTCGTGCAGGGCTTTTCGCGTATCGCACGACCGCTACACCGACTGACGGAAGAGAAGATGGACTTCGTATGGACGGAAGAGTGTCAAGAGGCGTTCGAAGCGCTGAAGAGGACATTAGAAGAGACACCTGTTCTGGCGTACCCTCGGATGGACGCGGACTTCGTTTTGGATACCGATGCCTCGAATTTTGCCATCGGAGCAGTCCTGTCACAAATACAAAACGGAGAGGAGAGGGTCATCGCGTATTTCTTCAAGACGCTGGGGAAAGCAGAGAGAAATTATTGTGTGACCCGAAAGGAACTCTTGGCCATAGTCAAGTCCATAGAGCATTTCCATCACTATCTTTATGGACGAAAATTCCTTATCCGCACAGATCATGCAGCTCTGACCTGGCTTCTGAATTTCAAGAATCCAGAAGGTCAAACGGCGCGTTGGATCGAACGATTACAGGAGTACCAATTTGAAATTAAATACAGAGCAGGAAATATACATGGAAATGCGGATAGCCTTTCAAGAAGACCATGTGGGGAACAGTGTAAGCGTTGCTCCCGTTTGGAAGAAAAAGAGAGTGCAAACGAACACTGTCTCCTCAGGACCACATATAGAAACGAGCAGTTAGACGAGTGGAGAAAAGCTCAAGAGGAAGACGATGAAATTGGCTTGGTATTCTTGAAGAAACAAGAAGGAACGAAACCAAGCTGGTCGGAACTTTTGTCTTCCTCGCCGGAAACGAAATACTTGTGGGCAATTTGGGATTCCCTGGAAATCAAGGAAGGTCTCTTGTGCAGGAAATGGGAATCTGCCGATGGGAAACAAGTTTCTTGGCTTCTGGTTGTGCCGAAGAGCAAGGTTGAAGAGGTTTTGAAGCAATGCCACGACGCACCATCAGGTGGCCATTTTGGAATCAAGAAGACGCTGGCCAAAGTTCGTCAAAGATTCTTCTGGTTGGATCACCGGAAAGCCGTCGACGAGTGGTGTCGACGATGTTATACTTGTTCGGCGAAGAAGGGCCCCAAAGAGAGGGGAATGGGGGCCATGAAGGTTTACAATGTCGGGGCACCATTTGAGAGGATCGCGCTCGACATTGTGGGTCCCTTGCCCAGGTCTTCGGCCGGAAACAGGTACGCGCTGGTTGTGGTAGATTATTTTTCGAAGTGGCCGGAGGTGATTGCGCTACCAAACCAGCAGGCGACAACGATTGCAAGAGCGTTGTTGGAACAGGTGATCAGCCGGTATGGAGTGCCGCTAGAGTTGCACTCTGATCAGGGTCGGAGTTTCGAATCTTCCATCTTCAAGGAACTGATGAAGATGCTGGGGATAAAGAAGACGAGGACAACTCCCTTACACCCTCAGTCGGATGGACTCGTAGAGCGGATGATTAGAACTTTGCTGCAGTATCTGTCCCAGTTTGTTTCAGAACATCAGAAAGATTGGGACGAATGGATTCCAACGTTTCTTCTTGCATACCGGACCTCCAGACATAAAACCACAGGATTGACTCCATCTATGGTTTTCATGGGCAGAGAGCTGCGTCTTCCGTTAGACCTGTTGAGAGGGACTTCACCAAGTGCTTTAACGGATGAGAAGACATACGTCGAAGAATACCGAGCAAGACTTGCTGAAACTCACAACTTTGTACGAGAGAGGTTGCGGATATGTAGCAACAAAGCAAAATCATGGTACGATTCCCGTGCACGGCCGATCTCATTTGCCCAAGGAGAGAAGGTCTGGTTGTACAATCCGAAAAGAACAAAAGGGAAATGTCCCAAGTTGCAATTTGACTGGGAAGGACCATACGAGGTTGTTCAACGATTGAATGACCTAATCTATAGGATTGTCCGTTCCCCTAGAAAGAAACTGCGGATTGTACATGTCAATCGGCTTGCTCGCTTCGATTCAAGAACAACGAATTTGAAGAAATCAAAGGACAATGATCGACATTCTTCGCCCAAGAAGAGGACTTGTCGTCGCTGAAGACTAGGGAAAGAATTTTCCTTCTGGCAGCGGAGGCTTTCCTTCGTTTGCGGCCGAACCGGCCAAGGTTGGTATGAGGAAGTGACATTCTCTTAGGAGGGTGTCCCCTCATCTTCTGAGGCTGCATTTCAATAGCGGCGTGCAGCGCCAGGAGTCGGTTCGCGAAAGAGTGGTGTTCGGGAGCCCCAAATAAAGGGTTCAGGAGAAGGTTTCCTTGGGGGAACATCCGAGGGAAGGTTTCTCGACGGCTAGGGGAAATTCACCCGAGAAGCCTGGAGGAAAGAAGACTATAAATACAAGAAAGAAGGACTCAATGTGGAAGGGCGAGGAATGAGTGATCCAGGATTACCCGGAGAAGAATTCTTCGGAGGATCGAGTACCGGCGTCTTGCTCAGGGTTTTTGGTGGTTTTCCCCTGAGACGGAGGACGAATGTCAGGACGTTACTGTCTGAGAGACCACCTAGGTAAAGGAATTAATTTGGTTTTACCTACTCTTCAGGCAGAGGTACCACGTGGTTGCAGGCCGGCTTCACTGACAGAAGGAAGCGACAGAGGTTAGCGTTATCGGACTGAAGACGTTCACAGTCGTCGGACTGAAATTGCCGACAGTGAAGTTTGACGCGGTCGGGACGACCGCTCAACGAAGGAGGAGGGCAATGTTGCGATACATCGAATTAACGAGGTTGCGATGTATCGAACTCGTCCCTCTAGCACGCACGGCTGTACCAACCCTTAGGATCTGAAGGGGGTTGAAATAAACTGGTCGCTAAGGAGTTGGTCAGAGTAAACGAAGACAAACGAGTAGTCTTTGAGCGAACGTTGACGTGAATAGACGTGTTGAGCTATAGACTACATTCTGTAATATTTGTATGAAATTGTAAATATTAGTGTAAATAAGAACATTGTAAATAAACATGTCGCGGGCGAGCACCCCAGGACCCGCCCAGCGCAACAGTACTATATAAAACTATATAAAACTGTATGAAACTTTATAAAACTATATGAAACTATATAAACCTATATAAAAGTCCATAGAACTATATAAAACTATATAAAACTATCAAAATTATATAAAACTATATAAAACTATATAAAACTATATAAAAGAATATAAAACTATCAAAACTATATAAAACTATATGCAACTATATAAAACTATATAAAACTAACAAAACTATATAAAACTATATAAAACTGTATAACACTATATAAAACTATATAAAACTATATAAAACTATACAAAACTATATAGTACTATATAAAACTAACAAAACTATATAAAACTATATAGAACTATATAAAACTAACAAAACTATATAAAACTATATAAAACTATACAAAACTATATAGTACTATATAAAACTATATAAAACTATATGAAACTTTATAAAACTATATGAAACTATATAAACCTATATAAAAGTCCATAGAACTATATAAAACTATATAAAACTATATAAAACTATATAAAACTATATAAAACTATATAAAATTACATAAAGCTATATAAAACTATATAAAAGTTTATAAAACTGTCTGAAACTGTATAAAACTATATGAACTATATAAAACTATATAAAACTATATAAAACTATATAAAACTATATAAAACTATATAAAACTATATAAAACTATATAAAACTATATAAAACTATATAAAACTATATAAAACTATATGAACCTATACAAAACTAACAAAACTATATAAAACTATATAAAACTATATAAAACTATATAAAACTATATAAAACTATATAAAACTATATAAAACTATATAAAACTATATAAAACTATATAAAACTATATAAGACTATATAAAACTATATAAAACTAAATAAAGCTAAATAAAACTATATAAAACTATATAAAACTCTATAAAACTATATAAAACTATATGAAACTATATAAAACTATATAAAACTATATAAAACTATATAAAACTATATAAAACTATATAAAACTATATAAAACTCTATAAAACTATATAAAACTATATAAAACTATATAAAACTATATAAAACTATATAAAGCTATATAAAACTATGTAGAACTTTATAAAACTATATAAAACAGTATAATACTATATAAAACTATATAAAACTAACAAAACTATATAAAACTATATAAAACTATATAAAACTATATAAAAATATATATAACTATATAAAACTATATGAAACTATATAAAACTAACAAAACTATATAAAGCTCTATAGAACTATATAAAACTATGCAAAACTAACAAAACTCTATAAAACTATATAAAACTATATAAAACTATATAAAACTATATAAAACTATATAAAACTAACAAAACTGTATAAAACTATATAAAACTATATAAAACTATATAAAACTAAACAAAACTAACAAAACTATATAAAACTATATAAAACTAACAAAACTATATAAACCTATATAAAACTATACAAAACTATATAGTACTATATAAAACTATATACAACTATATAAAACTTTATAAAACTATATAAAACTAACAAAACTCTATAAAACTATATAAAACTATACAAAACTATATAGTACTATATAAAACTATATAAAACTGTATGAAACTTTATAAAACTATATGAAACTATATAAATCTATATAAAAGTCCATAGAACTATATAAAACTATATAAAACTATCAAAATTATATAAAACTATATAAAACTATATAAAACTATATAAAAGAATATAAAACTATCAAAACTATATAAAACTATATACAACTATATAAAACTATATAAAACTGTATAACACTATATAAAACTATATAAAACTATCAAAACTATATAAAACTATATACAACTATATAAAACTATATAAAACTGTATAACACTATATAAAACTATATAAAACTATATAAAACTATACAAAACTATATAGTACTATATAAAACTAACAAAACTATATAAAACTATATAGAACTATATAAAACTAACAAAACTATATAAAACTATATAAAACTATACAAAACTATATAGTACTATATAAAACTATATAAAACTATATGAAACTTTATAAAACTATATGAAACTATATAAACCTATATAAAAGTCCACAGAACTATATAAAACTATATAAAACTATATAAAACTATATAAAACTATATAAAACTATATAAAACTATATAAAACTACATAAAGCTATATAAAACTATATAAAAGTTTATAAAACTGTCTGAAACTGTATAAAACTATATGAACTATATAAAACTATATAAAACTATATAAAACTATATAAAACTATATAAAACTATATAAAACTATATGAAACTATATAAAACTAACAAAACTATATAAAACTATATAAAATTATATAAAACTATATAAAACTAAACAAAACTAACAAAACTATATAAAAGTATATAAAACTAACAAAACTATGTAAAACTATATAAAACTATACAAAACTATATAGTACTATAGAAAACTAACAAAACTATATAAACCTATATAAAGCTCTATAGAACTATATAAAACTATACAAAACTAACAAAACTCTATAAAACTATATAAAACTATATAAAACTGTATAACACTATATAAAACTATATAAAACTATATAAACCTATACAAAACTATATAGTACTATATAAAACTAACAAAACTATATAAAACTATATAAAACTAACAAAACTATATAAACCTATATAAAACTATACAAAACTATATAGTACTATATAAAACTATATACAACTATATAAAACTTTATAAAACTATATAAAACTAACAAAACTATATAAAACTATATAAAACTATATAAAACTATATAAAACTATATAAAACTATATAAAACTATATAAAACTATATAAAACTACATAAAGCTATATAAAACTATATAAAAGTTTATAAAACTGTCTGAAACTGTATAAAACTATATGAACTATATAAAACTATATAAAACTATATAAAACTATATAAAACTGTATAAAACTATATAGAACTATATAAAACTAACAAAACTATATAAAACTATATAAAACTATACAAAACTATATAGTACTATATAAAACTATATAAAACTATATGAAACTTTATAAAACTATATGAAACTATATAAACCTATATAAAAGTCCACAGAACTATATAAAACTATATAAAACTATATAAAACTATATAAAACTATATGAAACTATATAAAACTAACAAAACTATATAAAACTATATAAAATTATATAAAACTATATAAAACTAAACAAAACTAACAAAACTATATAAAACTATATAAAACTAACAAAACTATATAAAACTATATAAAACTATATAAAACTATATAAAACTAAACAAAACTAACAAAACTATATAAAACTATATAAAACTAACAAAACTATATAAACCTATATAAAACTATACAAAACTATATAGTACTATATAAAACTATATAAAACTGTATGAAACTTTATAAAACTATATGAAACTATATAAACCTATATAAAAGTCCATAGAACTATATAAAACTATATAAAACTAACAAAATTATATAAAACTATATAAAACTATATAAAACTATATAAAACTAAACAAAACTATATAAAACTATATAAAACTGTATAACACTATATAAAACTATATAAAACTATATAAAACTATACAAAACTATATAGTACTATATAAAACTAACAAAACTATATAAAACTATATAGAACTATATAAAACTAACAAAACTATATAAAACTATATAAAACTATATAAAACTAAACAAAACTAACAAAACTATATAAAACTATATAAAACTAACAAAACTATATAAAACTATATAAAACTATACAAAACTATATAGTACTATATAAAACTATATAAAACTGTATGAAACTTTATAAAACTATATGAAACTATATAAACCTATATAAAAGTCCATAGAAATATATAAAACTATATAAAACTATATAAAACTATATAAAAATATATAAAACTATATAAAACTATATAAAACTAACAAAACTATATAAAACTATATAAAACTATATAAAACTATATAAAACTATATAAAACTAAACAAAACTAACAAAACTATATAAAACTATATAAAACTAACAAAACTATATAAAACTATATAAAACTATATAAAACTATATAAAACTATATAAGACTATATAAAACTAAACAAAACTAACAAAACTATATAAAACTATATAAAACTAACAAAACTATATAAACCTATATAAAACTATACAAAACTATATAGTACTATATAAAACTATATACAACTATATAAAACTTTATAAAACTATATAAAACTAACAAAACTATATAAAACTATATAAAACTATATAAAACTATATAAAACTATATAAAACTAACAAAACTGTATAAAACTATATAAAACTATACAAGACTAACAAAACTATATAAAACTATATAGAACTATATAAAACTAACAAAACTATACAAAACTATATAAAACTATACAAAACTATATAAAACTATATAAAACTATACAAAACTATATAAAACTAACAAAACTATATAAAACTATATAAAACTATACAAAACTATATAGTACTATATAAAACTATATAAAACTGTATGAAACTTTATAAAACTATATGAAACTATATAAACCTATATAAAAGTCCATAGAACTATATAAAACTATATAAAACTATATAAAACTATATAAAACTATATAAAACTATATAAAACTATATAAAGCTATATAAAACTATATAAAAGTTTATAAAACTGTCTGAAACTGTATAAAACTATATAAACTATATAAAACTATATAAAACTATATAAAACTATATAAAACTATATAAAACTATATAAAACTATATAAAACTATATAAAACTATGTAGAACTTTATGAAAATATATAAAACAGTATAATACTATATAAAACTATATAAAACTAACAAAACTAT